>NC_086153.1:65820357-66123387 GCF_035149785.1 Candoia aspera | reverse complement strand
AATGGAGCTTTTCCAGAGGGCACTGGGGGGCAGAGGTGATGCTAGGTGCTGTCTGGAATGCCTGCTATTTTTGGACTGTTGGCTTTTGTGTTTTTAATTGTTACTGTTAATGTGTTTCATGTTGTGAACTGCTGAGCATCTACATACGATTGTGGTGAGATCCAAATGTGTGTGTGTGTGTGTGTGTGTGAGAGAGAGAGAGAGAGAGAGAGATAAAATTTCCTAACCCTTCCATAGATGTAATTGGGCCACAAGGAAATACAATCCACTCTGAAATCCATGTTAGGCAACCAGCATAGTCATACAGTTTAAAGTTTGGAGACACAAATGTACCTTGCTGTTTAGGATCCTGTAAAATGTTGAATTTAATCTTTGGCCTTTTATTGGACATATGTAGTTCATTACTTGTTTATGCCAGTTACTTAATATGTTATTTTCAGTACGTATTGGAATCATTTGAAAAAAGAAAATTAAAAATAGTTGCACTCTGGGGGGCTTGGACAGGG
The DNA here is from genome assembly GCF_035149785.1 of Candoia aspera. Classification (NCBI taxonomy): domain Eukaryota; kingdom Metazoa; phylum Chordata; class Lepidosauria; order Squamata; family Candoiidae; genus Candoia; species Candoia aspera. The sequence goes on along the minus strand of NC_086153.1, from coordinate 66,122,881 downwards.
TGAAGAGCCATGCCTACTTATGGATGGCATCTGCCTTACTTTGAAAGGTGATGAAAAAGCAAGAGAAAAAGAAAAGGCCAAGTCGTAAGCACTGTATTAGAAAATCTGTTGCCATGTATTCTTTGCAACAACCCCAAAATCAGCTGAATAATAATATTAGCAAAGGTGAGATGAATTAGCACCTGGGGGTATGGGACACTTGAAAATATTGAAAATATTTTACTCAGGATTGCTGCTTCTGGCTGAACATTTCAAAAGTCAGCCAGATTCATGTTGTAAATCCCCTTGTGTGGCAGGAAATAAAACATGGTTTATGGAGCTGTAAACAAAACAGAGAAAGGGTCTTGAGTTACAAAACTCATATATGCATTGTCATACCCTTTGAAATGCAAGTGTCTGCATCTGGAGTTTGGCATGGACCTCATAATGCATTACATTTTATATGACTTGCCATATGCATGCTATTGCTACTCTTTTTTACACTCTCCCCTTTCTGATAGTTATAATAAATAGCTTCTTTGGGATAGAGCAGACATTTATAGGGCAATCAGGAGGAAGCAGAAACTCTTACTGAAAGGTGTTGGTGATCTTCAAAGTGAATTAATAAAACTAACCCATATTAGCAGGCCTCATTCCCAGTATATTTAGCAGGCAACTAAATGGTTCTCCTTGGCAGGCTGCTAGGAACCCTCTTACACAGCTTGATCACAGCATTTTTATTTGACAGGTCAGGTATAAAGGCTTGGTATCCTGGGGCAAAGGCTGATAGCCCAATTCCTTCAGCAGGCCTGTTGTCAAATCTGCCTCCATCTGCAACTCCATCTGGGACACCCATTCCTTTTCCTATGAAGTAGTACGCAGCAAGGGAATAAAGAGGTCCCTTTTAATCTATTGCTATATCGTGGTAGCAATTGGGATTGAACACCTGGGGAAGAAAGACCAGTGATGTGCTATGACCCGAAGAATCTTGTTCAGGGCTCCCTCAATTCCTGGTAGTACCACTCCATTACATCACTCTCCACATGTAACTAAATTTAAAGCAATTTCCTTTCCTGGGTTTGGCAGGTTCTGTGCTATCCTAATGTATTCTCTGATGGAGAAAAAGCCATGATGTGGACTCCACCACCTTGGCAGCCATCCTTATCATCCAATTAGACCATCATTCCTGGTTTGATAAATTTATATTGCCATGCCCTTATCTTTGAATTCCCTGGCACATTACTAAGAAGGCAACTGGTGATTCTCCTGTTCAGTTCTCCTCAGCCTTGTCATTCGCCATGTCCTCTGTGTTCTCTAATGAGCAGAACTCTGATGCTGCCATATGGAAGAATAAGAATTAAGAGCAAGTCACAGCAGCTGGGAAGGGCGCAGGTGGATGGGCCTGAGACGGCGTCTCGTCCTTATGCATTAAAGAACCTGGGCAGATCCTCATATGGTAACCTGGACACTATATTTTATCTCTCAAACAGATTGCCAATCTATCTTGGAAGACTTCATGCAATTGTGTGATATGTCTATTAGAGCAATGTCTGGAAAAACATAATTGGACAGGTAATCCTGGCAGATCCTTACTGAAGGGAATATCCTTGGCAAAAAAAGGAGCAGCTTAACCATTTGGGCACTATAAGCAATGGAAAACATCTTTATTTTCAGAAAGCAAAAAGGGACTGTTCACAGCAAATCTCCTTTGAAGAAAAAGAATTGGAAGCAATTGAGCTTGAAAGAACTTTAAAGCTCAGTGGGGAAACTATCTTCACCTGGAGCTTTATTGGAATTTAAACACTTTTATTGCCTTTGATAGTTCAGGTTCTTTGATAGGTATTTTAGCATTCTGGAAGAGGAGAGGCTTTCAGAGTTATTTTACAAGTATAGGTCTTCTCTGTCATATCAACAAGGTCAGACTGGTAGAAAGGCTGGCTGTGTTGTATTCATCATAGCCTCTTGCACTGGTTTGGGCAGAGACTGCTTTATGAGTCTAGTCCTGTTCTTTCTGCTGCTGCAGACATGGCAGTCACTGGCCTGTTTACAGCTCCATCTTTCATATGGGGGACAGAGGCTGAGAGAGTAGCTTGACCATCCAGGTATCCTGCATAGAGCAATTGCTTGAACTTGGCCTCCCCAGCTTCAGTCCGACAAGCAATCTGTGAAACTGCACCAGCTGCTGTGCTCAGCTGATTACCTCTACTGCTAGCTTTATCACACTGTTTCCAAAGATGGACTAGGAAGATTGGAAAATTAACTGAGTATGAAGCTGCCCTGATGAAAGAGTACTTAGCTGAGGTGCAAGAGAGAAGATACAAACTTGTAACTGGAAAACAGGTCAGCCCCTGCTTGTTTGAGAATCTGCAGCTTATCAAGAGCAAGAACAAATTAGCAAAGCAAGGCAAAAACAAGGAGCAGAACCTTTTGTTATCGTGCTGAGCATGTAATCCAAGCATCTGGCAATTTAGACCAAGGGTTGCACCTCCAGTTTTATCACCAAACATGTGCTGCTCTGCTGTTGTACTATCCTCAGATCTACAAGGAAAAAAAATGCTAATTCCCAGACAAGTCCACATGTGTGACAACTGCATGCAGTGGTCCAATTTTGTAGTGATCAGAGGTGATACACTGAAAAAACCTCACCCCAGTAATCTCAGGTTTGAATCATAATCACAATTTCCCTATAGGAATGGAGTTCTGCAGTGTTGCCCACCATGACCTGATCCTCCTCAGATGATGCAGGATGTTTCAGGATGCTGTTTTCCCTAATAACCGATCTGTTCTGTCCTGATGATCTGCAGGATGGGCTCCCCCGATCTCCATAGTTAGCATTTCCCATGCAACTCAGACTGTTCTGCTCAGTATCAAAATTCCAATTGGCAAAGTTCCTGGGTATATTCCAGTGATGGATGGGATGACCAATGACAAAATGGATGGGCTAGCTAGGTGTGACTCCTTACCTATTTTAGGTAGTGAATATATTATCTGTTGCTTAAGAAGCCAACCACCTCTTGGACCCAAACACTTCTGAAGTGGCTGTTGGAGATGCCACTTCAGAAGCATCAACTGACTTATCTTACTGATTACTAAGGGTAGATAAGAAACAAGCAATCAAGAACCTTTGTCCTCTCATTGCCTCTGCTCTGCTTCCCTTGATTGGAAGACTGGAACTCTAAGCTCTCTCCTTCAGCCAGCTTCCAATAGGAAAAAGAGCATACTCCTTTCTTTTACCCCATCTTGAAGACAAAAACTTCAGAGATTCAGATTTTCTATTACTTGTTTACTTACTTACTTACTGATACTTCTCTACTACCCAGCTCAAAGGAAGCCTTGCATTTTACAAAGGAAATAACCCCAACCATCATACACCATAGTAGAAATAAATATGGCTGTCTAATCAAAACCACACACATGAACCAAACCCTAAATGCCCATTCTAAAAGAATTTTTTTCACTGCATTATGTAAGACAGGGACAGTGTCCTCCAATGCCTGGGGCCCATTACAGAGAAGGATTGCCTCCAGGCCCACATTCCCGTGGTTTCTTGAATGACAAGACCTTAAGCCTCTCTATGCATGCTTCTCTCTATGTGCATACATGGGCTGAGCAGATTCCACCTGGAAGATGTGATCCCTAAGTACCCTGGAACCAAATGGGAACATGTAACTTCTTTAATACATTTTGTGTATCTTTTTGGACTTTAGGCATCTGTCTCTCAGTACTGTTAAGGGTTCTACACAGACATGTGCTCTGAGAAATACAGGCCCTCATGAATGAAATAGAGGATTCCAACCTCAGACTTTTTCCTCCATCACCTATTGCTCTACTGTAGTTCCACCATATCCTCTAGAATAATGGCCAGAGTCTTTTTGTTTTGCTGCTTTGATTTTTCCATACTGTCACTTGTAATTTTCAAAGATAGGCTACAGTCCAGGTGCCCACTAGATGGCAGCAAAGAGTTGATGGGGGAGGGTCCTCTTTGTTGCCCTCTAGTAGTTCAGTGGATGTTTGCAGCCCAGGTATGGCAGCCCTACTGCTACTCACCACTGTATTATCAAAGATATGGCTAGTCAGCTGTGTTATCACACTTCAAGGACACATTACAAACAGGCAGCACCAATATGTTTCCATCACATAAACCCATGTCAAGGACACTTGCCACTCAGGAATGCACAGCAGAGTCTATGTATGGTTGCATAGAATAGTTTATCTAAATTCAAGAGTAAGTCATATATAACAAATATAACTCAAAATTGTGCTCAGAAATAGCATTAACTAATATCCCAACATCAAACTAAATAAATGCATTTTCAAATAACCTCCCAACCAAAAAAAGCTGCACTGATTTACACAGCCTACACATACTGATGTACCCACACGGAAAGACAGAACATAAAATTCAGTGATGTTCAGGATTACAAAGCCAGCTGCTTTATTGCAGAATCTCCCCCACCCCATAATCATTTGATCAAAGATTCATAAGCTTTCTCAGGTTTTACTAAAATGTGGGAAAGCTTATGGTAAGGTACCATAAGGGACTTCAGGTAAGGTAAAGTAGAAGTGATGTAGCCGTAGCAGCTCTGGAGAATAATGAACAACCCTAGGACAAGCCTGGGATGTAATGACAAGTCCCACCAGAACTAGAGCATTCCAGACATCCAGAGCAAACAATGGAAGAATCAGAAGAAAACAGAGCAGGGAGAATAGAAATTGAAATTTGGACCAGCAATAAAAAGGGTATCACTTAGGTGAAGAAAACAAAGAAGTGATGTGGCATCAGAAAGGAATTTTGTCTACCATGAAGACTGAATTGTAGAGATTGGAAGCCAGGTTAGACCCATGATTTGAAAATTTCTTGTACCTCCTCATACCATTCCCAATATTTATGCTTTAAGGTATATTGGAAGCTGGAAAGATTTTAGTAACTGTTATTTTTGTATTGCTGCAAGCTGGCCTGAACTCCTTGGAAAGAAGGAGATAATGATGTTTGATAATAAATAAGCCAGCTGATTAAGAAGGTGCCATGATCATTCTAACACTTAACATTTTTCTTGATTTCCTGGCAGCTGTCCCTTACACAGGAAAGGGATTTGAAAGCAAATTATTTAGCATGAATTGCATTAGAAAATGAACTTTTAAAATCAGTTATTGATTTGGGGAAAGTTACTGCCGATAACATCTGCCATGTTATATTTGTCCCCAAATAAAGCTTGTGCTTTGGCAGAAAACCAAGCATTCTTAGTCGCCATTTTCCAGAAAGTTTGGGCTCTTCTGCATCAGGTTGTTTTTGTACCACCAGTATTCCATCATGTATTTATCTTATTTCAGTAAAAAGGTCTCTGGTTGCTAGCTATAAGGAAACCCTGCTCATTTATGGTCCAGATGAGCTGAAACAGAGGAGCTGTGTTGTTGCAAACAATAATGCTATGCTAAAAATATTTTCTGCATTTTTAAAGCCATCCTCTTTTAGTCTGATAGACAAGAAAATGCTTTCTGTTATGATCTTTTTTTTCTTAGTGGAGAAGAAAGTGTTGATGATGTTCTCAGAGATGAGGCATAGAGTTCTTTTTATCTTAATTACAGGGTGGTAGAATACTGTGTGAGTTCTTACACTATTGCACCTGTTGTAAGGCCATAAATTCTATTACATACAGTAGATACTCCTTGATATCCTTAATTGTAATAGGTATAATCCTGACATTATTGGGTTATAGTTGTGCATGTGTTTTGCAATGTCTTCTTTTGAAGATCAATGCCAATCCATTTATATGGCCTAACTGTTCTATAAGTTATTTTGGTTTTCAGAGCTTAGTTTTATTAGTCCATTGAAGTAAAACCAACAGTCTTAAGAGATGATAAATATAATAATAAATATACTTAGCAAGTATAGCATAATTACATTTCTTGGACTGGAATTGTTGTTATCTGATGAAATGGATTATGGCCCATAAGAATTTATGCTGTGATGAACGTATTAGTCTTCAAGATCCCACAAAATTTTTGAAGTTCTTTTAGATAGTACAAAATATAATTTTCAGATTTTCAGATAGTCAGTATACATTATGTCATCTGCTGAAATAGCTTTGTAAGTTATTTTTAAAAGCCTTTGATATTTGGATATGTCTATACAAAATGAAAATAGATCTGACTTGGGGGCTTAAAATCTCCTACAAAAATCTGAGTTCCAGTAGTAAAATTGCCTTAGATTATATGGTGTGAAACATTACCAAAAATTATTTTTTTAAAAATTATGAAGTCAATACATTAGCTGGTATCTGGTTCAATTTCCAATATAATCTTTGCTTGTGTATTTGTGTATATTTAGATCCACTTATTCCACTTTTCTTTAATAACTTTGTGCTTATTCCATCAGTTTCTAGTCATCAATAAAGTATATATTTTTCTGTTCCGATTCCAAGTTGTTTCAGATTTGGACTTATCTCACAACTGCAGCCAGCAGTTGGCTTATAATATGACAGGCCTGAAAATATTGGGGAAAAATGGAAAATGATGTCCTTCTGTGCATATTAATACTTACCTTAGAAAACTGTGCTGCTATTGCTAATCAAAGCTTGCACTGTTAATATTTTTTTTCTTTCCTGCCAACATGAAAAATGTCTTAATAATGGAAGTTGTTAATTAAGTTGTTAAGTAAAAATGCATTTACTCTCTTCAGAATTTTTTGTAAAAGGAACTGCAGATGGAAGTAGAAAAAAATTGATACCCTTTTTTCAATAAGCTTTTGTTGTCTTAATTTATACAAAACCATCGCATTTGCTTAAGGAAACCATTTAATAGTGTAAAAATGTTGTAAAATATTGCAGAGTGACTCATCTGCTGTCACATTGTTGGGCTATCACTTTATATGCAATTTGATTCCTGAGCCAATTGTTTGTTTTGTTTTGTTTTGTTTTGTTTTGTTTTGTTTTGTTTTGTTTTGTTTTGTTTTGTTTTGTTTTGTTTTGTTTTGTTTTGTTCTGGCAGCCTTCTAATATAGATTAAGTCTCAATTCAACAACATCATTATTAGGATTAATTAAAATGGCACAAAAGAGCATGCAAACTTTTCTGTTTTCCAGAACCCTTCGTCATGCCTGAAGCCACAAAAAAGTGGGATAGGGAAGAGGCAGAAATGTTCCAAAACTGGGCCTGATTTTACAGCCATGTGATCTGTTACTTAGCATTAAGATTATTTTTGCTGGTTAAATAGATTAGATGCCTTTGGTGTTACATTTCAATTAACATTGTGGGACAAAACCTCTGCAGACATAAAAACCATTTTCTCCCAACCCCTTAGGAAAGCTCACAATCTCTTGAGTAGGTAAGAATCTTACAGTCCTTATATCCATAATGTTAGAGTTATTTTGGGTGCTTCAAAGTTATATAGTCAGTTGGGCCAACTTATGTAGTCAGAGTGAGTGGGTGGAGGACAATGAACCCTCTCAACTCATAGTCCAATTTCATGTTGTAAAAATTCTCTTCCGTAGGCAGACTTCACTCTCTGTAGCTAATTGAAATTGTTTTGTGATGCACATAAAAAGCAATAGCAGCCATATGATCTGAAAAAAATCAAAATTTCATAGGTGGGCAATACCTTTATTAGACACAACTAAAATGTAACAAAAAGAATGCAAACTTCAAGCTTCCTAATTCTCCAGATCCTTCACCCCCAACTCCCTCAGTTGACCCAAAAATATATCATGGTCAATGGTATTGAAAGACACTGAGAGGTCAAGAAGAACCAGGATGGATGCACTGCCCCCATCCTGCTCCTGCCAGGGATCATCCATAAGTGCGATCAAAGCTGTTTCCATCCCATATCTGGGCCTGAAACCTGACTGGAAAGGATCCAGATAATCTGTTTCATCCAGTATCCTCTGGAGCTGCAGCACCACCATTTTCTCAACCACCTTCCCTAAAAAGGGAAGGTGGGAGACTGGACAAATATTGTCCATAATGGTAGGGTCCAGTGATGGTTTCTTGAGGAGGAGGCACACCAGCACCTCTTTAAGGCCACTGGAAACACTCCCTCCCCTAAGGATGAGTTCACCATTGCATGGATCCACCCACACATCACCTCCCAAGCTGCCTTCACCAGGAGGGACAGGGATCTAATTGACAAGTGGTGGTGCTTACAGAACCGAGAACCCTGTCCACTTCCTTGGGCCCAACAGGATCAAACTGTTCCAGAAAACTGGGCAAGTACGCTCCCCAGGCATCAGCCCCAGACCTACTACATGCTTGGAATCCAACTTGGAATGAATCCAAGTGATTTTATCTTCCAGATGCCCAGAAAACTCCTCAGCATGGCCCTCTAGGTGGGTTTCTGAGCCCACCTTCCCCAGAAGGGATTGAATGATCTTAAACAGGGCCATAGGGTGGCATTCTGTGGAAGCAATAAGAGTGGAGAAATATTGACGTTTTGCCGCTCTTACCCTCATCTTCTAACTACAGGGGCTCACTGCTCTGCCCAGATCTTTGCTTGAGGGCTCAATCATCCCCTCGTCATGCTATGGCACTCTCTCCAAATCAGCCCAAGTGTCCACTGAGCCACCCAGCCACCACACCATTGCTCCACTGCTTCGGGTGGATCTGCCACATTGCGCAGCACCTCTGCTGCACTGGAGGGATCTGCCTGGCTCCACTGGGTCTCCTCGATGCTTTACCATGCCTCTCGGCTGTTGTGTTTTGCCTCCACCACTTCGAGAGAAGTCTGGGTCCATCTGGGTCCATGGGGTCCTCCAGACCACTCCAAGGCCCCTTCCTGGTGCCAGGTCACTGAACCACCCTGTCCAGGTTCACTGCAGCTGCTGGTTGCTTGCTGCTGGTCACCTGCCAATGTCCCACTGCTCCGTGTCCCCTAGCAGCCTCAGGAATCCACCCGGTTCCTCCTACTACTGGTATGCTGACTTTGGGGTGAAAACACCCCCAAACAACCACCCCAAGGGATCCTGGAGATGCCAAACCACTGCTCCACACCTTCACAGCTCACTGCACCACTTGCCATACTGGTGTGCTGATCCTGAGAGCCCAAATGCCCCCTGACAGCCCCCTTGGCTCCTGGAGATGCCAAGCCACTGTGCCGCCCTTCCCAGCTCATTGCTTGCCACATCTCTGTCACTCCATGGTTTCAAGGAGCCCAAGCTGCCGCACTGCACCTTCACAGCTCGCTGCAGCTGCTGACTGCTTGCCATGCCAATGTGCTGATTCTGGGGGCCAAAATGACCCCCAACATCCAACTTGGCTCCTGAGATGCCAAACTGCTGTGCTGCCCTTCCCAGCTCACTACTTGCTGTGTCTCCGTGGTTCTGCGGCTTCGAGGAGCTCCAGGGCTGCTCTGGCTCCTCCAGCGCCTAGATGTGCAAACCATAGGGTCAAGACACCCCCAACTGTCCCTACCCAATAAGAAGGGGAAAAAGGGGGGTGAGGAGGGGGTCTTTAGCTGTCAAACCAACACCCCCCCCTCAGCCCAGCAGCCTAGTATTGGCTGCTGACCGCCATCTTGAAATGTTGCTGTCCTGACACTCCCTTCTTCAGCTGCATATTTTAAAAAAACTAATGAATACAGAGATAGAAAATAAGATATATTTTATTTATTTATTTATTTATTTATTTCAAATTTCTATCACTGCCCATCTCCCCCAAAAAAGGGAACTCTGGGCAGTTTACAATAAAATCAATTAAAACCATGAAAGATATAAATTACAATATAAACAACCAATATTAAATAGAGAATAAAATAGGTATAAAATCCAAGGAGCGAATGTCTCATTCATTGGGGAGGGCTCATTTAGGGCTTTAAAGGTCATAACCAACACTTTGAATTGGACCTGGAAGCAAACTGGCACCCAGTGCAGCTCGCGCAGCAGTTGTATCACATGTGCCGATCTTGGGGCACCAATAACTGCCCACATGGCCGCATTCTGGACCAGCTGAAGTTTCTGGATACTCTTCAAGGGTAGCCCCATGTAGAGTGTATTGCAGTAGTCTATATGGGAGATGACCAGGGCATGAGTGACTGTCCGGAGGGCATCTCGATCCAGGAAAGGGTGTAACTGGCACACAACATGAAGTTGTGCAAAGGCCCTTCTGGCCACGACTGCTACCTGCTCTTCGAGCAAGAGTCATGAGTCCAGAAGGATCCCCAGATTATGCACTGGGTCTGAATGGGGCAGTGCAACCCCATCCAGAACTAAAGATGATAACTACCCAGATACAGAAGAGCCGTCAACCCACAGCCACTCCGTCTTACCAGGGTTCAGCTGAAGCCTGTTCACCATTCAGATCCCCACAGCCCCCAGGCATTGAGACTGGGGGGCAGCCACTGCATCACTTACCTCACCCAGGATGGAGATATATAACTGAGTATCATTAGCATATTGATGATACCTCATCCCGAGGTGATGGATGATCTCACCCAGTGGTTTCATGTAGATATTAAATAGGAGAGGGGAGAGAACCAAACCCTGCAGCACCCCGCACAAGAGGGGTCGAGGCTTGGATCTCTCATCTCCTATCACCACTGATTGGGACTGGCCCTAGAGAAAGGAGGTGAACCAGTGCAAAACCATGCCACCCACCCCCAATTCCCTGAGTCGGTCCAGAAGGATACCATGGTCGATGGTATCGAACACTGCTGAGAGGTCAAGAAGAGCCAGGATGGATCCAGTCCCACCAGAGATCATCCTTAAGTGCAACCAATGCAGTTTCTGTCCCATATCCTGGCCTGAAACCTGACTGGAAGGGGTCTAGATAATCCATTTGATCCAGAATCCTCTGGAGTTGTAACGCCACCACTTTCTCAACCACCTTCCCCAAAAAGGGGTGGTAGGAGACAGGACAAAAATTGTCCAACACAGTAGGGTCAAGTAATGGTTTCTTGACAAGGGGGGTATACCAGTGCCTCCTTGAAGGCAGCTGGAAACACCCCTTCTCTCAAGGATGTATTAACCATCACTTGGACCCAACCACATGTCACGTCCCAGGCTGCCTTCACCAGCCAGGAAGAGTATGGGTCTAGATGACATGTGGTGGCATTTACAGTCCAGAGGATCCTGTCCACTTCCTTAGGTCCAGCAGGATCAAACTGTTTCCAGATCACTGAGTAAGTACATTCCCTCAGCATCTCCTCAGATTGTCCCTCACACTTAGAGTCCAACTTAGAACAGATCTGAGCGATTTTATCCTGCAGATGCTCAGAAAACTCCTCTGCATGGCCCTGTAGGTGGATCACTGAGTCCACCTTATCCAAAAGGGATCAAGTGATCTTAAACAGGGCCATCGGGCGGCATTCCGCAGATGCAATAGGAGTGGAGAAATACTGACGTTTTGCCACTCTTACTGCTATAAGGTAGGCCTTAATAGCGGCTGTAGCTTGTGTTCGATCAGATTCAGTCTTTGTCTTCCTCCAGCGGTGTTCTAGATGTCTCTTGATCCTCTTCAGAACCCGCAGCTCCTCCATAAACCACAGGGTGGGTTGGATGGGGCTAGAGAGTTTTCACAGGCACGATCCTGTCCGAGGCCCCAGCTGCCTCCCTATTCCAGGCTGCACCCAGGACCTCCACTGGACCATGCAGTAGATCCTTGGGTATAACCCCCAAATCCTTCTGAAACCCCATCAGTCCATCAGTTGCTGGGGCAGACCAATCAAATATGTCCTGCTTCCCCGCAGAGTGGGGCAGCAGAGGAGAATCTCAAGGCCACTAGGGCATGATCTGACCATGACAATGGGGACAGATATTACTCTCCCCTCAGATCACATTGCCACTGCTCCGACAAGAAAACCAACTCTGGAGTGAGGACACTGTCTCAAGTCGGGTCCTGAATAATCTGGGGACAGACCCATGGTTGCCAAGGTAGCCATGAACTCCTGAGCTGCCTCCGAGGCATACCCCAGGGATGGCAGGTTGAAGCCCCCAGAACCATAAGCCTGGGGAACTCCACTGCCAGCCCCGAGATGGCCTCTAGCAGCTTGTAGCAGGGAAGTTGCTACAAGCAGGGAGGCTGGTACAGAAGTAACACTCCGAACTGTCTCAGGAACCCAACTTGAAGAACAGGGTCTTACAACCAGCCACTTGTGGATCAGTGCCCCTGAAGGCCACTAGAGACTCTCAGATGACAACAGAGACCCATGCCCTTCCTGGCTATGAAGGCAGCCCAGGAGGTGACAGAACTACTATTTATAGTAGTTATGTTCACCTCTGACCACTAGGACACACTATATAACTGGTTTTGTTGGAACTCATCAGGCATAGGTATCTACAGAACCTCTAGCGATCAGAAGTAGGAGTAGTAAACTAGCTGTATAGTGCCTCCTAATGGTCAGCAGTGAAGATAGCCACTGTAATACAAAGTTGTATGTGTCCTAACAGCCAGGAACCACGCTGAGACAAGGAATAGGTCTCTAGTGTTTTATTACTGCTACATAACAGAGAATCCTAACAAACTGAAGAAGCGTGGGAAAAACCCAGACATATAAACCCCAAAGACTAAGGCGGGCCCGATCTGTGTCTCTTTGAATGGCCACCTAATTCCTCAGTACTACGCATGTGCTTTACAGCCTGGATGGGAGCCCTCTGCTCGCCATCCTCACTCATGACATCACCCTCCCCTCCAGATTCACATTCCATTTCAGCCTCCTCCCTTCCAGAGGCTGGATAAGATTCGACGTCTCCTTCTAAGGTCCCATGGGAACTGGGCAATGATGGAAAGTCTTCAAAGGAAAACTCCTCCAAGGACGAATCAGTGCTGCTCTCCAGGTCTGATAACGCTTCTGGCCCAGGTGGCCGCTGCTGGAAAATAGCTAGATAATTAGAAGAGTCGTCCCCCCTCCCCCCTGGGAAATCCACGCCTGAGGTGGAGGGCTGTGCCCCCCCCCTCCTCTGTAACTGGAGTCAAGGCTTCAGGCGGGGGTGGAAGGTGCAAACTTACAAATTCCTCTGCGTGCTCATCCAAGTGAGGGATCTCTGGTAGAGTGCGAGGCTTGGGTTTGTGAGGGAAAAGCTGATGGAATCGATGAACCAGTGCTGGAGCATGTACATCTCTGGCATTCTCCCACTTGCGCTCTTCCTCAGGGTACCCTTTCCAGTGTATGAAATATTGGATGCCCCTTCCCCTCCTCCTAGAGTCCAGAATTTCCTCAACTTCGTATTCCTCCTCCCCCTCCACAATTACTGGAGGGGGGGGGGGCAGTTGTGATCGTAAGGCACTTGGGGGAGGGTCTTTGGCTAGCAATGATCTGTGAAACACTGGATGGACTTTCATGGATGCTGGTAGCTGTAAACGATAAGCCACTGGATTTATCTGCTGTACCACAGTGAAAGGGCCCACAAACTTAGAGTCCAATTTCTTGGAGGGTCTGGTAGAGTTCAAAAACTTGGTAGAGAGCCACACTCTCTCTCCTACTGCAATGGCTGGCCCCTCTTGTCTGTGAGCATCTGCAGCTGTCTTGTAAGCACTCTTTGCCCTGTTCAGCTGCTCCTTTAACAACTCCTGTGCGGCTTGTTGCTCTTTAAGAAAATCAGCCACGGCTGGAACAGTTCCCTGCTGGGAGGAGGTGGGCAACACCCGAGGGTTAACCCCATAGAGTGCCTGGAAAGGGGACATCTTGGTCGAGGATTGTACAGAGTTGTTATAAGTAAATTCTGGGGAGCAGGGCTGGCCAATTGTCTTGCTGATAAGCGGTGTAACACCTGAGATACTGCTGTAACCATTGGTTAATTTTCTCAGCTTGCCCGTCACTAGCAGGATGATGCGATGATGACAGGTGGATCTGGACCCCTAATGACTGGAAAAGGGCCCTCCAGAACCTGGAAGTGAACTGTGGGCCTCTGTCACTCACCAAGTGATTCACCATGCCTCTATACCTAAAAACATGGTCCATGAACAACTGCGCTGTGGCTGGTGCAGATGGGAGGCCCTTGCAAGGAATAAAATGCGCCATTTTTGTGAAAAGGTCCACCACCACTAGCATGGAAGTCAGCCCCTGGACCAGGGGTAAATCAGTGATGAAATCCATGGAGATTGTATCCCAAGGCCTACTGGGGGTGGGTAGGGGTTGCAAGAGTCCTATGGGCTTCCCTGGGAGAGGTTTGGCTCGTCTGCAGGTGTGACAAGAAGCAACGTAACTCTTTATGTCTGCAGTCATCTTAGGCCACCAGTAGTCTCTCAGAGCTCTATGGAGAGTTTTGAAAACACCTCCGTGGCCTGCCGTTTGATGGTCATGGCAAAGTCTCAGTACTTCTTCCCTCAATGAAGGGGGAATATACAATCGCCCACTATGCCAGAGGATTCCTGCCTCCACGTTGAATGGGGGGGCAGTGTCTTGCAGCCCCCTCTGGAGGTCATCCATCCTGGCCCTGGCATACGGGTCCTGTTGCTGCTGAGCTCTGGCTCTTGTAAATAGGTCCTCTGCTTGTCTGCCTGCTGCTAAAATCTCTGTCTGGTTCCCCCGCATAGACTGATCAAAGTTGTGAGGTTGTAATATAGTAGCCTGTACCTCCTGGTGCGTGGCAGGGGTTGCCTGAAAGGATCGAGACAGGGCATCTGCCAAGCAGTTTTGCGCCCCGGGCACATAAGAAATAATAAAATTGAAACGAGAGAAAAACTGGCTCCATCTGATTTGGCGTGGGGTGAGGGATCTGGTGTTTTGTAGAAGCTGTAAATTCTTGTGATCGGTGCAAACTTTCACAGGAAAGGTTGCACCTTCTAGCCAGTGCCTCCACTCTTGGAATGCTGCTTTAATTGCCAGCAACTCCTTGTTAAAAACATCATAGTTTCTCTCTGCTGGTGAGAGCATGCGTGAAAAAAAGGCACACGGAAGCAATGTATTCTCTGTTTTGTTTGTATATTGCAATAACACTGCCCCAATGGCAATATCGGAAGCATCTGAATGCATTATGAATTGCTTCGTGGGATCAGGGTGTCTTCACAGCGGCTGGGATGCAAAGCGTTGCTTAAATTCTTGGAAGGCTGCTTGCTCTCTCTCCCCCCAAATGAACTTTGATCCTTTCTTCAAAAGCTGTGTGAGGGGTCTAGCCCTGTCACTAAAGTTTTTTATGAACCGCCTGTAGAAATTGCAAAATCCTAGATATCTTTGTACTTCTTTAACATTTCGGGGAAGTGGCCAAGAGAGAACTGCCTGGACCTTAGAAGGATCCATGGATATGCCTTCTGTTGATACTTTATAGCCCAGGAAATGTAATTCAGTTAAATCAAAGGCACACTTCTCTAGCTTGGCGAATAGCTTGTTCTCTCTCAGTCTTTGTAAGACATTATGTACATGGGTTACATGAGTTGTAGCATCGTCAGAGAAAATTAATATGTCATCTAAATAAATGACCAGATACTTATCTAGTAAATCAGAGAAAATTTGATTCATAAATCTGGAAAATATGGCTCCTGCACTAGACAAGCCAAAGGGCAAAACAAAGTACTCAAATTTACCAAACCTGGTGTCGAAGGCAGTTAGTGCCCCTCTTTCATCCGGATCAGATTGTACGCATTCCTGAGATCCAACCTGGTAAAAATGTGTGCTTTCTGTAAGCGATCTAGCAGATCAGAGATTAAAGGCAATGGATAAGTTTCTTTTTTTGTTTGTTTATTTAAAAAACTGAAATTGTGGACCACTCTCTTGGGTGTCTCCTGGGTTGCAGGTGCCAACAGGTCAGGCTTCTTTGGTATGAAGAAGGTAGGAGCAGATGCTGGGGAGGTAGATGGTCGGATGAACCCCTTTTGGAGATTAGAATCCAAGTAATCCTTTAAGGTGGCTAGTTCTTTGGGAGACATGGGATATTGTTTCCTTGCTGAAATCCTGGCTCCTGGTATCAACTCAATGGTGCAATCACAGTCCCTATGGGGGGATAGTGCTGTGGCCTCTTGTTCTCTGAAAACGTCTGCGAAATCTGCATACTTGGCTGGCAACTGGACCCCCCCTGCTTCCGCAACTGCGTTGGTTGCTGGAGAGCGGAGAGCGGCTTGAATCTTGTGGTGCTGGCATTCCTTAGCTGGGAAGGAGATTGCTCCTGTAGTCCAGTTCATCAACGGGTTGTGGATCCTCAGCCAAGGCGTGCCTAGGATTACAGGCACATTAAGCGATGCAGTAACATAAAGCTGGATCCACTCAGTGTGGTCTCCCATTGTCAGTTGCACCGGTTCTGTGAACCTTCTAATCGGCCCTGCCTTGAGGGGCTGGCCATCAATGGTCTCCACTTCTATGGGACATGGCAATTCTATGGTCAGGATGTTGAAGTCTTGTATGGTCTGCACATCAATAAAATTGGTTGAAGCTCCGAAATCCATGAGGGCCTCTAGCTTGACCTGGTGCTCTGGGCTGACATGCATTATTACTGGTAAGTAGTAAAAGGATTGCCTGGAATCCTCAGAATGAGCCCTCCTTAATTGATTGATGGTCTCCCTGCTGAGCTCTGTGGAGGGAGACCGACGGAGTTTCCCTGGTTGGAAGCAGAGGCAGAGATGACTCTTGTTTCAGCTGCTTGCCCTGGGGGTCTTACTGAAGTTGCTTGGCTTCTCGCTGGGCAAGCTCTCACCATGTGCCCCTGGGCTCCGCAGTAGAAACAGAGGGCTCTCTCTCTCCTTCTCTGTCTCTCAGCCTTGGAAATAAGCCTCCTGCTCACCCCGATCTGCATCGGCTCCTCTGGTCCTGAATGAGTGGATGCCACGGAGAGAGCTGGAAATCCTGGAAGCGCTCTGAGGGCCCTGTTTCTCCCCGGCTGCATCTGTCTGAGCTCTTCTAGCCTGGCATCTATGACCACAGACAACTGATATAAGGCTTCTAGGTTAGCTGGTGTTCCCTGGCGCACTAATTCATTCTTAATTTCTTCATCCAGCCCCTGTTTGAATTGGTCTTTTAATGCACTCTCATTCCAGTCCAGATCTCCTGCTAACCACCTGAAATCAGCAATGTAGATTCCCACCCTCTTGTTACCTTGCTTGAGCTTCCAAATTTCCCGGCTGGCAGTGACCTCTTTGATCGGGTCATCAAAGTGTGCTCGGAAACTAGTCAAAAAGTTCTGGTAGTCGTTGAGAATTGGGTCGTTGTTCTCCACCATGGGAATAGCCCATTTGGCTGCTGGTCCCTTTAGCAGACTTAGGATGAAGGTGACTCTGGTTCTGTCTGTGGGAAACTCTGCCGGTCTGCTGTCGAAAAACATAGTGCACTGTGTGAGAAAGGTTCTCAACTGTCCTGCTTCTCCTCCAAACTTCTCTGGTAGACTGCCCTGGGATCTCAAGACTACTGGCAGTAGACTACTGGCTGCTGGCACCGGTTGTGGGTTAATCGGAGCTGGTTGTTGTAACTGCTGTAGCATGGCAGCTTGTAATGTGTTGACCTGAAGATCTACCTGTTGTTGGTGTTGTTGCAGGGCTGCTGCCAATTGTTGGATAGCGAGCCGAATTTCTTGGTTTTCTGAAGACATTTCCAAATGTCTCCTCTTTAAATTCTTTGTTCCTCCCTCTTTTGATGGGAGTAGGAGTTTGTTAGGATTGATGTCCTAACAGCCAGGAACCACGCTGAGACAAGGAATAGGTCTCTAGTGTTTATTACTGCTACATAACAGAGAATCCTAACAAACTGAAAAAGCGTGGGAAAAACCCAGACATATAAACCCCAAAGACTAAGGCGGGCCCGATCTGTGTCTCTTTGAATGGCCGCTTAACTCCTCAGTACTACGCATGTGCTTTACAGCCTGGATGGGAGCCCCTTCCTGCTCGCCATCCTCACTCATGACATCATGCCCCCTTTAGGAGGCTTCTAGTATGAGGCCCAAACAGATTAACACCTATAGTTCTCTATTCTGGGAGCGCAAATGAGTAAGAAAGGAAGGTGTACCATTCATAGCATCTATAGTTAATTTAGTAGTTGTAGTCATTTTTAATAAATACTATATCATCAATACATGTTGATGCTATTAAATATCTTCTGTTCTGTTCTGTCTCTTTTTTTATTTAATGCATGTACTAGCCATGCATCTCCTTCTCATGACTCCATTTTGCTCAGGATTTGAAAGAGACATGGCAAATGAGCTTATGGTGAAACTGGGTTTAATCTGCTGAGAAGTGGCATAGTTTATTTGGGGGATAAATAAATATAGATTAAAATCTCCCTGTCATCACCCCAAAAACATAAATTTAAAATGCTTAAATTGAAGTTATATCCTCTCTTATGGTTCTTTTCCAGTAGTATAATTTCTCAGCTGTGTGTATGGAAGGTATTATATTCTGTCTCTTTTATAATCAGTTAAAATTTTATTTAACAATACCAGGATTGGAACAGATAATATGGGGTGTTTTTGCCAGAAATACAGAGCTCCATGACTGTTTCCTGAAGAATAGTTTACTTTGTCATAAAGGCTATCAATGTCATATATATATTCCCTTCTCATCCCTACGGGTGGTATGTGTCTTCTTCAACCTTTGGTCCTCTACCAAGGCCTGGGAGTTTGGGGGTTCTGTGCAGTATCTTAGCTGTTCCTAGCACTGCACTCTTCTGGACAGAGAGCTCTGCTGTTGCTCCTGGAATCTGTTGGAGCCACTCTCCCAGCTTGGGGGTCACAGCCCCAAGTGCCCCTACCACCACTGGGACCACTTTGGCCTTCACTTTCCACATCCTCTCTAGTTCTTCCTTCAGGCCCTGGTACTTCTCCAGCTTCTCATACTCCTTCTTCCTGATGTTGCTGTCACTTAGCACCACTACATCTATCACCACCGCTATCTTCTGGTCCTTGTCTACTACCACGATGTCCAGTTGATTGGCCAGTACCTGCCTGTCTGTCCGATTCTGGAAGTCCTACAGGATCTTAGTCCTGTCATTCTCCACAACCTTCTGTAGAATCTCCCATCTGGACTTGGGAGCGTCTAGCCCATACACTGTGCAGATGTTCCTGTACACAATGCCAGCTACTTGGTTGTGCTGTTCAGTGTATGCTGAACCTGCCTGCATCTTACACCCTGCCACTATGTGTTGGACTGTCTCTGAGACCTCTCTGCACAATCTACACCTTGGGTCCTGTCTAGTGTGGTAGACCCCTGTGTCTATGGATCTGGTGCTTAGTGCCTGTTCTTGTGCTGCTATGATCAGTGCCTCAGTGTTGCTTTTAGTCCAGCCCTTCCCAGCCACTGGTAGGATTTCCCAATGTCAGCCACCCCAGCTATTTGTTGATGGTACTTCACTTCTTGGTCTTTTGGCTAAGATCAAGAGATAAATAGATGATAGAGAGATAGAGAGATAGTCCTTTACCCTTCCTTTCTCTCTTTTTACAAAGTCTGCCCACTGACCCTTTCCTCTATCCTCATCAAGTGTCTCATCAAGTGCTTGGTCAATCTTTTGAGGCAGGTCAGGAAACACTAACAAGAACTTCTGGAACTCTACTTTATGGATATAGGCTATAACAACAGAATCTTGAAAGCCTGACAGCATTTCTCCCTCCCTTCCTCTTATACCAAAGAGAGTCGGGGGGTGGGGGGGGGCAATCCTGAGTTTCTTTCTCATGCCTTCTAGTTTCCAGGCAAAACTCATGTTTCACTAATGCATGCCACGTATTTTCTTCAAGATCATGTCTGGGCTCCTCTACACTATCTTAGCTTTCTGCCCTCCTTCCTTATAAGGCAATACCCAGTTTACTGTTTCCTTGTGTTCTGTTAATCCTTGCAATCTAGACTTTCTTCACAGGACTTAGATAAAACAAGAGAGGAACCCTTAAACCTCCATGTCAGAAGATACCTAGTCAAAAGCCTTAGCCAAGCACTATCAGAGCATCCTTCCAATGGCAGATTGCACAAATCTGGGTTTTGACCATTTATGAGAATATAAAAAGAATCCTTTGGCTTGCAAAAGATGACGTATGTTTAAATCGGAGGTATGCTTCCTAGAGGTATGTTTGAAGTGGAAGTATAACTAAGCTGATCATGGTGCAGTAGACTTTTGTTGTGGTCCTGAGAACTTAATTATTATTAGGGCTGTGCAAAGATTCCGAAGGGCCACGGTGTCAGTGGACCATGCCTTTTTGAAAGGTTAAAGAGGCCACATTGAAAAAGCTCAATGGAGCAGCTTCTAAGGCCTTCCTTGATGGCCTCCATCTGTATATGAATGAATACGGAACTCTTGTCAGTGCATACACACATGCATGGAGACAATTCTGAACCCTTTCAAGCAGCTTCCAGAGAATGAGGCTACTTGAGCCTTGAGGAGGTACCAGTGAAGTACCCCTTCAAATGCTTTGCACCGCTCTAGCTGGTATCCTTGTTCAAAGGTATATAAACATTTTTTTTTTCCTTTCAGCAATGAGAAAGTATGAAATGTTTCTTTTGTATCATTAATCACAAGAGCAGAAATGTCACCTTGAAAATGTCAGAGGGTGGAAAAATCCTTTTAACTCAGAGGTACCCCATCTAAGCCCACACCTCTTCTCATCCCTAAACTGTTGAGTGCAGCCTCTGGACAATACCGAATTGTCATCTAAATGGGACAAAAAGGCAGCCTTATTAAAGACGTGGGAGTAATGGTGTGGATGATGTTTAATGAATGCAATTTAATTTTAATTAAATTTAAATTACATTAAATCACATTTGATTTTTGTCCTAGACCCAGATATTGAACCAAATGTGACCTCAGCATCCCCAAGATATGTGTCCCTGCTCTGACTCATTGCTGTAGATGCACACAGGAAAGAAGTAGTTTTGATCGCCATGACCTTGCACTAAGACACACGGTCTGTCGTGCTGCTAATAAAACTTGAGCCATGTAGTGACAGTATTTGGATATATAAGCACCAGGTCTCTGATCTCCAGCTGAATTAGGAGTGGGCTTTTTTTTAAAAGACATGAGTCAGCCTGTGGCTCAGTACAGTGAGCACAATGTGAAAAAACCTCTTTTGTTTCCCAGCGATACCTCTCTGACTGAAAGCTATCAAACTATCTGGAATCTCAGTCACATACACCATTATACTGCATTTTAGTGGCAGAAGGAAAATGGTTGCGGATAGCTTAATGAACCTTGTCTGAGTTTATCAGGGATAATGACCTTGATCATGTGACTTGCCTTGTTAGTCAAGTTCTGGCTTAATTATTTTTTTTGTGGGGAGGGAAGGGAGGACCTCCAGAATATCTGCTGCAATGTTTTCCTTCAACTCCAGCATCCTTTCAACAAAGTCAACAGATACTTATATGGTATCTGTCTATTAATATCTATGTTCTTAGTAGACATGAAAGCTCAGAATAAACAAGAGAGGCCCAACTATTGAGCAAGCTAAATGCTGTTTCTCAGGCTGGGCATCCTAAATGAGATTGACCTTATGTTGGGGTTAAGCCCACTTGCTGAATATGATCCATGTCTTAATGGACTGTAAATGTTATAAGTTCCAGTGATGCCTCTCTGTAGGCTCTACTGCAACAGGAAAACATTGCCATTTTGAAGAGGGAACTAAACTGTAATTCTTATATTCAGTGGGTATTGCTTGAAGACTGGATCATTCCTCACCCATGCAGCTATCCCACCTGATCTGGAGGTTTGGAGGACTTCCAAGATCTATATGGTTAATGCATAAAGGTGCAGGGAGAGGAGAGCAACAGAAACTTCCATCCATTGATCAAATCACATAATGTGGATGTAGCCTCCAATAGCTAAAAATGTGACTAGTGCTATATAAGAGATCAACTTTTGCATTTAGATCTGGAAAAAAAGTATTTCCTAGAATATATTTCACCCACTGAATATTCATTCCCCATGAGCCCCCTAAGGGAAACTATCACCTGGGATCATAGCCCACACAGGTTTTCTATTGCCTCTGGAGTTAATAGGTGAAGCAGGGATGGAAGCATTTGGATGAGAAAAGGACAGAGATGGAATCAATTCTGCTCTCACTTTTCCTCTCTAACACTTTTCTCTGATGCTATTTATCCCTTGCCTATAAACTGGGAGCTGAAAACTGAGATGAAGCTGCAAAGAAAGGACTTAACAGAAATAGGTACTCAAGAGAAGCCTGTCATGGTTCCTGTTCCAATGTTCCTGAAACATTGTAACCTGTTCCCATGCCATGCTGGTGCTGACACGTGTTGTTGTCCAGGAGGGGGCTGCTACTGTTCACTTGTGCCAGGCAGTGAGTTGGATGATGCGAGTACAAAGGAATGTATGTTTGGGCTAACTTGACTGGTCAAGGACATTACCTGAAGACTGCCAGCAACCGTTAGGAACACCTGCAAGGGGACGGAATTGTACTGACTCTGGGGGGAGGGGTTTGAGATTGCTTGTGGGTTAATTGGGAGAAATCCCGTGCTTTTGGTATTCTCAGCTTTGCCTGTGATCCTGCATACTATTCATCATTAAATTAGATTTCCATAGAAGTTCTGTGTGAGTCTGACTGTTGATTTGGATAGGCAGTCATTACAAGCCACAATTATGTCATAGGCACCATGACATCTCATGCATCATGGCATCATTTTCACAATGCCAAGAAATGCCAACAGAGACAGAGAAAAATAGTGGAGAGGAAAAGGTTCAACCTCAGACATTGCCTATCTAGATTGTCCTGCAAAGCTCTCTGTTGTGCAAGTGTCAAACATGAGGTTAGAAAGTGACACTTAGTATCATGTTCATCGTTTCAATGTTCTGTATACATCGTAACGTTTCTCATGTCACTTTTCTAACCCATGTTTGCGGGTTGGAAATTTCCAGCCGTGCCGGGCTGTAATCTTCTTGCTGCAACTGTGGAATGTATGTTTGGGTTAGTGACTCTGTTCAAGGTTACTTTCTCAGGCCGATGTGGGTAACGGTTGCTAACACCTGGGAGGGGGTGGTTGCTAGGAGGGAGGGAGGGCGGGGCTGGTTTTGAAGCGAGGGTTTTTAGTTTGTATTTGGCGCGCTTTTGCTCATTCTCAGCTTCCTCTGTATTTGCACACTATTCTTTTAATAAATCAGTTATCTTGAAGCTCTGGCTTGTGAGACTGAGTATTTTGGAGTAGGCAACCATTACATAAAGCTGAGAATCCCAGCTTTCTGCCAGCATCTATCCAGAGACGACATCTGTGAGGAACTCAGGCTGGCGACGGAACAACTCGACCCATGGAGAGGTGGCTAAGAAAGACATGGCGGCAAGTCGTCCTACCCCATGGCCCGAGCGATCGCTGAGGGATCAGACTCCTAGAGGGGCAGGAAGCCCAGGAGGATCCAGGATTGGTCTCGGAGGAGGAAGGGGAGGCAACCGGATGCTGCAGGACTCTCAGAGCTACCGGAAGGTTGCCGGGTGAGTGTCAGCAACAAAGACACAAACCCGAGAACTGGAGGTCGGAAGCGGAGCGGCCAGACCACGGGCGGTGTCCGAGCGGGCGCACGACTCAGCGCCATGGAAACACGCTGGCTTCAGCGGCTAAGCAGAGCGCAGGAAGAGGCAGCGGCAGAGGGCGGAGCACACTGTAGCTCGTTCCCTACCCCATTCGTATCGGAGACAAGAACCACGGCGAAGTGCAGGAGGAGAAAGCAATGGAAGGCAGAGCGCACCGAGGCCCATCGGCAAACCAGCCCACCCCTGAACCGGTGTGGATGCAGAGGCCACGAAGATGGGGGAGAGACGGAGGCATCGCCGCGAGGCTCGGGGCAGCACGAGGCGGGACTGGGCACTTGTAGGAGCAGTGCGAATTGGTGGCAGCGGCGGCAGCTGCCGTTGCTGGCGAGGGGATATCATGTTAACCCCGCGCCTTAGAGTCTCCTTCGGGGCAGTATGTCACGACCTCGTTGCAATCCCAAAACGCATCGCAACGGAGGTCATGCCTTTCCAGGGGAGGAAGGAGAGAAGGAACTTCTAACGGCTCTGCGAGGCGCCAAGACCCGGGAAGCAGACGGGGCGTTCTAACGACAAACAACCAACTGCCAAACTTAACCCATCAAGCATTCCGGGGTGACTCAAGGGACAACGGAGGGTGGGAAGGGGGGGCGGGGATCGCCCCATAGTCGCCAGGCATGCTGCATGTTCATTCTCATCTTTTTCGGTGTTTGCATTCTGTTCCAAATAAATCGAAGTTCCTTACCCGTTTTCATACTACCTATCCTGATAAACCTGTTCCTTGGTTTTGCATTTTTTAGGGGGGGCAATATGTCATGTTCATCGTTTCAATGTTCTGTATACATCGTAATGTTTCGCATGTCACTTTTCTAACCCGTGTTTGCGGGTTGGAAATTTCCAGCCGTGCCAGGCTGTAATCTTCTTACTGCAACTGTGGAATGTATGTTTGGGTTAGTGACTCTGTTCGAGGTTACTTTGTCAGGCCGATGTGGGTAACGGTTGCTACACCTGGGAGGGGGTGGTTGCTAGGAGGGAGGAAGGGCGGGGCTGGTTTTGAAGCGAGGGTTTTTAGTTTGTATTTGGCGCGCTTTTGCTCATTCTCAGCTTCCTCTGTATTTGCACACTATTCTTTTAATAAATCAGTTATCTTGAAGCTCTGGCTTGTGAGACTGAGTATTTTGGAGTAGGCAACCATTACACTTAGACTGGATAGCCAGCTTCAAACAACAGTGCACTTCAGAAGTGGGCAATCCGCACCTTTGCCATCTACCCAGCTTTTGATGTTGCATCTCGTTCCATGAAAGCCAAGTCCAATATGTATAGAGACCAAAAGTTAGAAAGTCTTGCACTTGAACTTCTATACCAGTGTTTGTCAACCTTAGCAACTTTAAGATGTATGGACTTCAACTCCCAGAATTCCCCAGCCAGCATGGGGCCCACTCATGCAGCAAAATATCAAGCCACCATAACCTAAAAGATTTTGTACCATGACATACAGATGCAAATGGAGATGAAACAAGCTTTCCCTTTAACAGAGTGATGATCAGGATCCAGATTCTTCTCCCTTGTGGCCATTCTAAAGGCATAGAATTTTGCTTCCCTGATGAGATACATCAGGGTTTTATGCTGGTCTGCCCAGTATAAAACTTTTAACAAGAAAGTATCAAGCAATGAAAGATATAGAGATGCATTCCAAGTAAGAACTTTATTTTATACACAAACACCTGCACGTATGTGGAGACAGCTGTTCTGCAATATTCACTGGTACCTGTGCCCTGTGTAGGAATTCAGGCCTTTTCCTTTTGTGAGTTTCACCAAGGGCTGCCATGAAACTTGATGCAAAATTGTAAGGAAGTGATAGGTCTAGACCAGTTGCTGAAACTGTCATCAAAGGACTGATGAAATGTTGCTTGCCATACTGAATTGTCAGCCTTGGAAGTATGAACTGTGTAGTCATATGGGTTGCTCCCTGCATTGTAACCAAGGGCTGTCTTTGCCTTCCTGAGGCAAACTTGTCTTTTAGATTCAAAATGCACTGCATGGGGTGCACAAGCACTGAAATGTCAACAAGCTGTCAACTCTTCCTCCTGGTCATACATTTCAAAATGTGGAATGTATTTGTTTCCCCTACCAAGTATGGGACCAACACCCAGATTCCTGTTACTTTTCAATCCACTTAATGCCTTCATGGTCTCTACTGTATTTCTGTAGTCTCATCATCTCTTCTACCTACTGCTTCATTAGGGAAAAGGATCAGCGCTTCTCAGGATTAGCCCAACTACTAGGCACAGTAAGGTTCCTTCTCAGGCAAATGGTTGGGGCTGGGAGGGTGTTGTCCTAACAGTCAGAAATCACGCTGAGATGAGGAGTAGGTCTCTAGTGTTTATTACTGCTACATAAAACAGAATCCTAACAAACTGAAGAAGCGTGGGAAAAACCCAGATAGATAAACCCCAAAGGCTAAGGCGGGTCTGATCTGTGTCTCTTTGAATGGCTGCTTAACTCCTCAGTACTACGCATGCGTTTCCCCCCCTGGATAGAGGCCCCCTCCTGCCCGCCATCAGTACTCATGACAGGTGTACATCCTTCAGATCCAATCCCTATCATCTCTCTTTTGGAGGCTGTAATGATTGCCCTAGCCCAAATACTCAGACTCACAAGAGGCTGCTAAATGAAATCTGATTTATTAGAGAACTAAAGACAAGTACAAAGAAAGCTGAGAATGAGCAAAAGCGCGCCAAATACAAACTTAAACCCTTGCTGCAAACGTATCCCGCCTCCCTCGTAACAGCCCCGCCCGGCACAGGTGCTAGCAATCGTCAGAGTTGCTAGCCTGGGAAAGTAACCTTGAGCGCAGTAGATAAGACAAATACATTCCAAAGCAAAGTTAAAAGATAACTGTTCCCATCCTCCCCAGAGAGATGAAACACGCATCCCATGAATGACATGCGAAACGTTACGATGTATCGAAGACATTGAAACGGCGAACATGACATACCGCCCCCCTAAAAATACAGCTAGGGACCCGGCTTAGTGGGATAAGCAGAGTGAAAACGGGCTACCAGGACAGGGGAAGCCACATCTGGTGCAGCAACCCACTCTGGATGAGGGAAATGTTTCCAACGAACTAAATATTGTAAAGTATTGCAAAGGCGTCTAGAATCCAAAATTTCTTTAACTTCAAAGTGTTGCTGACCGTCAATCATGATGGGGGTTGGAGGTGGAGGTTGGCGATGCCAGCGGTCAGAAGGAATAGTCGGTTTGAGCAAACTGCAATGAAAAACAGGGTGTAAGCGTTTGAGGTTATGAGGCAAGTCAAGTTTAAAAGTCACAGGGTTAATCTGAGCGGTAATCGGGAAAGGACCCACAAATTTAGGCGCAAGTTTCTTTGAAGGTTGTGAGGACTTGAGAAACTTAGTGGAAAGGTACACCGAGTCCCCGACTTGGAATGCAGGCTGGGGGGCCCGCTTTCAATCAGCATACAGTTTATAATCCGCTTGTGCATCAGCTAATGCCTGTTGAATCATTGGCCAGGAGTCAGCCAGTTGCGTTGTCCAATCATCTGGAGTGGCTGATCCTGCAGGAGGTTGCGGTAGATCAGGGATAGGTACAAAGTCTTTACCCTGGGCTACCCAAAATGGGGTTTGGCCAGTACTTTGATGCACTGCATTGTTGTAAGCCACTTCAGCAAACGGTAGGAGGTCTACCCAATTGTCCTGCTGATAATTCACAAAAGCTCGAAGGTACTGCTCCAGAGTAGAATTTAGAGCCTCAGTGGCCCCGTCCGTCTGAGGATGCCAAGCCGTGGAGAGGGCTTGCTTCGTGCCTAACAGTTTGAGGAACGCCCGCCAAAATTGCGAGGTAAATTGTGTGCCCCTGTCCGAAATTAAGCGGGAGGGACATCCGTGTAGCCTGTACACATGTACAAGAAACAGGCGAGCCAATTGACGTGCCGACGGAATGGACACGCAAGGGATGAAGTGAGCTTGTTTAGAGAAATAATCTTTGACCACCCAAATGACCGTTTTGCGCTGGCTGGGTGGTAGATCCACAATGAAGTCCATGGAGATTTCCTCCCAAGGGGAAGAAGGGGCGGCCACCGGCTGCAGGAGGCCCTGGGGCTTACCCACCTTGCGTTTAGACATTGCACAAACAGGCAATGTAGTCCTTGACATCCTTACGCAATGTGGGCCACCAAAACTGCCTCCGAACCAGGTGCAAGGTTTTTACAAACCCAAAGTGACCTGCGAGCTTGTCATCGTGTGAACGTAGTAACACATCTTTTCTGAGGCTTTCAGGAACATAGAGGCGGTTAGATTTCCAAGCGAAGCCTCTATCAAAAGTAACACTGTCTTTATTCGCAAGCAACCAAGTATCCGTTTTCAGTTCTTTAAGAAACTTTTGTTGCAACTGGGAGGGAATTGGCAAAGTGCTTGGCTGAGCAGCGTCCGTGGTGGGCGGCTGCTGCGCGCGCGTTTGGCTTCGCGTCACAGCCTGCATGCCCAATTGGGGCGCCGTCCATAGGGTGCTAACCACTTCTGGCGCTGCCCCAGCATCCTGAGGTTGCCTTGACAACGCATCAGCCAAGAAGTTCTTTTTCCCCGGAATAAATTTCAATTGAAAATTGAATCGATTGAAAAATTGAGCCCAACGGACCTGTTTGGGGCTCAGTTTTCGAGGGGCACTAAGCGCCTCCAAGTTTTTATGATCAGTCCATACTTCAAAGGGATGATTTGCCCCCTCTAACAGATGCCGCCAAGCTTCCAACGCGGCTTTTACTGCAAACGCCTCCTTTTCCCAGACATGCCAACGTCTCTCAGTTTCGGAGAATTTGCGGGATAAGTAGGCACAGGGCTTGAGGCATCCTGTCCCGTCTTGTTGCATCAACAATGCCCCAATGGAATAATCGGAGGCATCTGCCTGTACTACAAAAGGCTTTGAGGGATCAGGATGCTGTAAAATGGGCTCTTTGACAAAAGCTGCTTTCAGCCGCTCAAACGCCGTTTGACAAGCAGGCGTCCAGCGCAACAGCGCCCCGGGATTCTTGACTCTCCGAGTATCTCCCACCCCTTTTGTTCGAAGCAGTTCAGTTAGTGGCAAGGCAATCTCGGCGAACCCCCTTATGAATAATCTGTAGTAGTTGCTGAACCCCAGGAAACTTTGCAGTTGCCTGCGGGTGCGGGGACTCTCCCAGTCCACGATAGCCTGCACCTTGGCAGGGTCCATTTCTATGCCTTTATCTGAAATTCTATACCCCAAGTAGTCAATTCGGGTCTGATGAAAGGCACATTTAGACAGTTTGGCATACAATTCAGCTGATCTGAGTTTACACAATACTTTCCTTACCAGAGCCACATGCTCTTCCATGGTTTCCGTATAAATCAATACATCATCCAAATACACCAGTACCCCTTTAAACAGATGTTCATGCAGTACCTCATTGATTAATTGCATAAATACCCCAGGGGCCCCAGCCAACCCGAATGGTAACACCTTATACTGGAAAGCTCCCAACGGGCAATTGAATGCAGTTTTCCACTCATCCCCCTCCTTGATTCGTACACGATAGTAGGCTTCTCTTAAATCAAGCTTAGAGAAGATCTTTCCCTTGGCCAGATGTGACAACATGTCCTTGATCAATGGCAAGGGATATTTGTTGGAAATTGAGACGGCATTTAATCCGCGGAAATCGGTACAAAGTCTCAATGTCCCATCCTTTTTTGGGCGAAAAAGCACCGGCGCCCCCACCGGTGAATTCGCCGGTTCAATGAATCCGCGCGCCAGATTTTTGTCCACAAAGTCTCTCAACAGAGTCAGTTCCTTTTGTGTCATGGAATAAATCTTTGGCTTGGGCAATTGGGTGTTGGGCAGCAGTTCTATGGCACAGTCCGTCTTTCGATGGGGGGGCAACTGGTCGGCTTCCTTTTCACCGAATACATCAGCAAACATCCTGTACTCGGCCGGCAAGCCTTCCAGAGGAGGGACCGGGTAAGGCGGAGTCGCAGCTGCCGCCACCCCCACCATCTCCTCTGGGGCACCCTTCCCCTCGGCCGCTTGATAGAACCCATCCCTAAACGTGATAGTTCGGTAAACCCAGTTTATTTGGGGGTTTTGCTGCACCAACCAGGGTACCCCCAACACCACCAAGGGTCCCCCCACAGGAGCCACGACAAAAGACAACCCTTCCTGGTGGCTGCCCAGTTGCAAGGCTACGCGCCCTGTAAAATGGGTGACCGGTTTACCCCCTGCCATGGACCCATCCAGTTGAGTAAAAGCGATGGGTCGTTGTAAAGGGAAAATGGGCAGCTCCAAAGCCGCTACCACGTCGGGGTGCATAAGACACCGGGAACACCCCGAATCAATCATGGCCCATACTTCTACAGTCTTGGATTGGGAGCCCAATTTCAATTTCACCGTGAGAATGCGGTAACTGCCACTCACCGACGGAGGTTCGCGCCCTTCCTCTACCACCTGCCCAGCGGCGCCCTTTAGAGCAGGTGGCTGGCGTTTCCCGCCGGCTGCATGATTTCGGTCTCCCCTTCAATGTCGTAGAACATCACATCGTCTCCCTCGGCTTCAGCCACCGCGGCTTTCTGCTTCCTCGGCAATGCAGGGGACTTCGCCGACGGTTTGCCGGGCCGTTCCTCCCCCTTTGCCTTCGGGCATGCTGCCACTCGATGCCCCTCCTTACCACATCTCAAACACAAGCCTTTTGCGTACCGCTTCTCCCGCTCCTCGTCCCAGGGTCGTTGTCCCGGTTTCCCCCCGGTGCTCACTGGGCGGCTGGGTTTCACCTCCCGCCCCGACTTGGCGGTCTTCCGCTGGGCAAAGATCTCCTGGGCATGTTCAGCCCTCCCCGCCAGCAGGATCCATTCGTACAGCGTATATGGATCATCCCTCCCCAGGGACCAGCGCAGCACCTCTGTATTCAAGCCATCCTTGAAGAGCTCGATAATGGTTGCTTGGGACCAGTCATCCACCTTCCCAGCTAGCGCTTTAAACTCCAAAGCATAATCTGCGACCGATCTGAACCCCTGCTTGAGTTCCTTCAGAGCTCGCTTTGCTCTCTCTTTTGCTAAGGGGTCCTCGAAGTGTTGTTTCAACGCCCAGAGGAACTCATCGAAACTTTCCAGTTCAGGCGCTTCCGACTGGCACATCTGGACATACCAGTCTGCCGCCCTCCCCTTCAGTTTGGTGGCAATGGTGATGATTCTCGCCTTCTCCGATTGGAAAAACGCCCCCCATTCTTCCATGTAAGTTTTCGCATTCGTCAGGAAGAACGAGAGTTTGGTCGGGTCCCCATCAAACTTGACAGGGAAGTCTCGCATGCCGCCTCCCGCCGGGCTGCGCCCCACCACTGGTGCTGCTGCGGCTGGTGCTTCCCTGGCTCGGGGCGGCACGGGGCCCCGGGGCGATCGCCCTGGCGATGCTGCGATTTCCATCTGGACCGACTGGTCCCCTTCGCGCCTCCGCACCACCCGTCGCTGTTCCGGGGACTGCCCCTGGGAAGAAGGGGTTGAATGCCTCGGGCTTGATTCCTCCCGGACCTCTCGCAACGAGGTCACATCCAAGCTCAGCTTTTTCAGTATAGCCTCCAACGAATCCATTTTGGACTCCAGTACTCGGATCCGATCCGGAGTGGGTGAGCCCTCCGTTGGCTGCACCTGCACCACGTTGGGGGATAATGGGTATCTCTGCCTCCAGGATGGGCCCCCCGCTACGGTGGCACCTCCTTGGGTCTCATCCCAGGTGAGCAGCTCGCCCGGAGAATTCACGGTGGTCTCCGGGGCCGTTTTCAGCCCCCCGGCTTCACTCTCCGACGCGGAGCTCGCCTCTTCCCGGATGGCTGACAGCTCCCCACCTTGGGACGGTCGGCCGGACTGCCTCACGGTCGAGTCCGGTTCCCCTTCTTCCATCGTCATGATGTCGGGTTCGGTCATCGCGGGCTCTCTCCCTCACAGGGTTAGACACTTGTCTTTCCTGGACAGGGGCCAGCGGGGTTAGGATCTTAGATTCTCAGCTTTATGTAATGATTGCCCTAGCCCAAATACTCAGACTCACAAGAGGCTGCTAAATGAAATCTGATTTATTAGAGAACTAAAGACAAGTACAAAGAAAGCTGAGAATGAGCAAAAGCGCGCCAAATACAAACTTAAACCCTTGGTGCAAACGTATCCCGCCTCCCTCGTAACAGCCCCGCCCGGCACAGGTGCTAGCAATCGTCAGAGTTGCTAGCCTGGGAAAGTAACCTTCAGTGCAGTAGATAAGACAAATACATTCCAAAGCAAAGTTAAAAGATAACTGTTCCCATCCTCCCCAGAGAGATGAAACACGCATCCCATGAATGACATGCGAAACGTTACGATGTATCAAAGACATTGAAACGGCGAACATGACAGAGGCTTCCTTATTTTCAGAAGTTTAATGGATCTGGCACAGGATTTTCCCCTCCAGGGTTGGAATTCTGTCTCTGAATTAACCGTTAAACATTAAATTAAACATTAAATACAATTAATAAGTTTAGACTCCAGGAGGAGGTGCTTCTTAAATTTTCTACCCACTACTAAAATAATTTGGCCAACCAGGGAAACCTGTACCTGCAGTGAGAATGTGAATATTAATTAATTGCTTAATTAATCAGTACATTGCTCATATACCCTGCCTTCCCCCACTATTCAAAAAGCTCTGGATGGGTGAACTTCCAGTGGGAATATGGCAGACTGAGCAGCTGTGCCCATGAGCTCTGCAGGCAGAACTGGCATCGTGGCATTTTTTTCCAGGCTCAGGCTGGTTTTTCCTGTAGACCAGAGCTTTTTTCCAGATTAAGGAAAAAGCTTAGAATCAACCCATTTATCCTCCGGACAGTGAGTTGCAGCCAGGAGATCATGGACAGCATGCACGATCAATGGGTAAGACTTTGCCAGGAGGCTGGGATTTCACCGTTTCCGAGCCGCACTGCAGACCTTAAAGGGACAGTGAGTCCAGCCATTTCTAAAACACTCAATTTACTTTTTTTTTTAAGTTTTGTACCATAAGAGAGGCTTCTACAGTAAGAAGAAGCAGAATTTCTTGGTGCTTATTGTTATTTCTGTGTTAGGGTTATTTCCAGGCAACTGACACTGATGGTACTACTTAAAGGACATTATGCTCTCTTCTTCCCACTGCAACAAATTAGCTCACCAGTTGTGTTTCATGCAGCCTACTGCTTTTCCTCAGATGCCTAGTGGGTAAGTGACTCAAGGCCGAGGGAGGAATTTGGTTTCTTCTTTCCGCTTCAGTTAAACTACCAACTTCCTTGGAGCTCCATAGCTTGGGCTTGACTCCCATAGCAGATGGGCAGTTCTCATTTTGCCAGGGAGCTACACCAGCTCTTTCTGGTGGGAGAAGGCCCTTAGGAAGGGCTTTGCCATAGCATGTAAATTTTCCACTCCATATATCTATGAAAGCACTGACATCATCCAAGGCCATATCAGCTGAAAATTGTA
This sequence comes from Candoia aspera, assembly GCF_035149785.1. Lineage (NCBI taxonomy): Eukaryota > Metazoa > Chordata > Lepidosauria > Squamata > Candoiidae > Candoia > Candoia aspera. Next base: position 66,090,124 of record NC_086153.1, on the reverse strand, counting down.
TCTGAGGATCCAACCATTTCCATGACTGAAATAGGTCAGCAGCCTTTGCAGGACCCACAGACTGACATTAGTAGGTCAGCAGCAAGATGTTGTTATTACAGACCTAGAGCAATTCTGCTCTCTTCTGACCAAGTCATTAGCCTTGCACATACAAAAAATATGCCCTTTGCCTTTTAAACTTTGCCATGGCTGAACTATATTGTTATATTATATGACTGTTTATTAGTGGTTATTTTTAAGACTTCGGAACAGAGGCAACTGCTAGGTCTAACTCTTTTGCCGAAATGATAAAAGCAGAATCACACCATCTTGCTGCAAGCTCCAACCCTCACATATGCATATGCAAATGCAACATCACAGTATGCATACAAAAGGGCAGAGCTAGCCACATGACAACATGACATGGCTGTCATCATTTCCTGCTCCCATGGACACCTCCACTTTAAAACATCCTCAATTAATAGAATATTTAATGGTAAAATACAGGAAAAGTAACTTCACTGTTACTATAGTTCTGTCCTGCCTTTCCTCCAAGGAATCCAATGCAGCAGTTTTTCCCCACCACTATTGTTGCCACGTTATTTTCACAACAACCCTATGAGGCAGATTTAAGCTGACTGACCCAGGTTAACCCAGTCAGTTTCACGGCTTAGTGGGAATTTGACTCTACGTCTCCATGTTTCCGGTATGGGACTCAGAAGAGTATTATTACTCTATATTATGCTGGTCTTAATGCACATTTTATTTCCCTATAAAGAAACAAATGAATGTTTTTTTTAATATGTTGAGGATCCTGAAGCACAAGATATAGAGACACAGGTAAGTACTTTGAAATAAAAATTACCATAAACTGGATTAAGAAGTCTTTTAAAAGTTTACTTTATCGGTGGAAATTCAACCATCTGAAATCCATCAGGTTTGATAGACAAATTTATTTAATTTGCATTTAAATGTGAACTCACCAAATTTGTACTTCCCAAGCCCAATATGGTAACTAAAATACAATTATTTTTCTCATCTTCACACTTTTTTGTTATGCAGTATTATGAAAATGTGCACATGAGGAGACCTGCGTGTGTGGTCTTTAAAAACAAACAAAGAAAGAAACTAATGATGGAAAGAAGACAAAACCACCCAGAGTCCCCTTTTTAGGAGAGATGGGCAATGATAGAAATTTGAAATATAAATAAATAAAATGAAGCTGGAAAATGAACTGAGCAAAATTTAACAACTCACCTACCTCTATGCATATAAGCATAATTTGGATGTGTTGTTTTTGCATTTCTTTTTCTGACCAAGAGCTTTATGGAATTGGAGCCTTTTCTTGCTGTGTTTTTGCCTTTCAATGAGAAATTGATCTAGGACAAAAAATCACATCTCAACCTGCACCAAACTTCTCATGTTGCAAGATACCTACAGCAATAATTTCCTCAGCCTGTATTCCACACACGTTTGACACTCATACTTAATGTTCAACAAATATGACCTTTTGGTGTATATTTATGCAGCTCTTAAGCAGTAAATACTGCCATTTGGAAAGCTTAATATAGATTGTTGCTACTTGACATTCCAGTTAAATAACATGTGTTTAGACTATAGATCATTCTCAGGGTATTTGAAGAATATGCCATCCCAAATGTTTGGAAAAGCTATATCCCCTGAGACTATTTCCTAAAGCTCTCTTTAACCAAAGTGCTTAATACAAATCCCACTTCCACACCTTCTATTTGTATATGATTCTTTTCATTTGCATAATGCTCATGAAAAAGTAGTATACGCAGTGTGTAAACATTTACTAAACAAAGTGCTCTATGCTCTTTTTATTGCCACTAGCTTCTGTTAGAAGTTTTTTAAATATAGAGATGATTATATATATTCATCATGATTTTCTAAAAATATTTTTTATCCCACCTTTATTATTTTTATAAATAACTCAAGGTGGCGAACATACTAAATACTGCTTCCTCCTCCTATTTTCCCCACAACAACAACCCTGTGAGGTGAGTTGGGCTGAGAGAGAGTGCCTGGCCCAAAGTCGCCCAGCTGGCTTTCATGACTAAGGCAGGACTAGAACTCACGGTCTCCTGGTTTCTGGTCTGGTGCTTTAACCACCAGGCCAAACTGGCTCTCATGAATTCCATGCAGATGACCAAAAATGGGGAGAGAAACAGCATAAACAACTGTATTATCATATGAGACGATCCCATGCTACTTTATATTGAAATAGACACTGAATTATACATGAAATTCAGCCCATAACTTATTGGGCCCATGGTGTCCCACATGGCTCTATCTTGTCCCATTTGCTATTTATGAAACCTTTGGAGGAGGTCATTCAGACCTTTAGAGTAAGGTGTCATCAATACATTGATGATACCCCACAATATATTAATGACACCCAGATTTGCTGTTCTCTACCATCCAACTTCAAGGAAGCAATCAGCAGCCTTGACCTTTGCTTTGGCTTGATAATGGCCTGGATGAAGGAGAACAAGCTGAAATTAAATCCAGAGAAAGTCAATGTAAAGAGAAAGCTAGACTTGGGGACTGAGGTGAAGTGTCTTTCGGATGGAGGTTGCACCAGAAAGAACAGCTTGGCCATTTGGGAAAGTTCTTTGACCTCAGCTGTCACTGGATTCACAGGTAGTGTCTGTGGCAAGGAGCAAGGAGCATATTGGCAAAACTACACTAGTGTGCCAGGTGCAACAATTTTTCAGCTGTCCAAGCTTAGTCATGGTTACTCATGCTTTGGTTACAATGGCAATGTGCCTTACACAGGTCTATTTTGGAAACTGTTCAGGAATTGCAATTGGTTAAAAATGCAGCAGCCCAATTGCTGACCAGTACAAGTTACAGGGATCCCGTGATACCAGACACAGAGATTCTGCACTGTGTGTCAGGTGCAGTGTAAAGTGCCAATGATTATCTTTAAAGCCAACCCTTTATATGGAGGATGAGCCTGCCCAGTTACTTAGATCAGCATTTTGAAAATATTCGTTTCCAGAAATCTGGCTATCTGGTATGCATGAGCTGACAAAAAGCTTCCCCAACGATTTATATTTGGTCCTCACCATTAGGAAAATCACATAAATGCATCCCTATCACAATTTTTTTTACTGTTCATTGAATTTAATGGTATTGGTTTTAATTTAATTTTAATTGCATTGATTCTATTACATTTTATATTTTGTATTTTTTTAAATTATTACAAGCTGCCTTCAGAATGTATATAGTAATAATAGCATTTGTATCCATGGGGATACAATTTATATTATAGGAATGTCTTCCCAGGTTTTATCCCCACTTCAACAACAGAAATTATCTGGATAAAAATATTTGAGGCTAGGTTCAGACAGCTTGTTTTATCCAGATCAGTTACATATCTACTGGCTGCATTCACACATGTAGTAACCTTGGGTACATGGAGGTCTACAAGGGGACAAGGGGCTATAATGACACTGCATCATGATGTCATCATGGAAATGACACAGTTTACATAGTTGTGTCATACTCCTGTCAGATAATACATGGTCGTGCCATTTGCACAGGGACATCATGACACATGTCATAATTGGTATCACCATGGCTTGTAATGATGGACACCTGTACGTGGTGATCTAAACTTGCCTGTGTGTACAGTATGTGTATGTGGCCTAACATATTATATGAAATTGAAATAATTGAAATTGAAATTGAAATTATGGTTCAAATTTTGTGGTTAATTCAGTAAACAGATAAGTATATTATGTGAATAAAGCATAAAGAAAGTTACTACTGGAAATGAGTCCTGCAGGGATTCCACATACAGTGGCCATTAAATGTGAAGGCTACTCATTCTCTGGGTCATCAGAATTGCACAGAGGCCTTGGATGCTAGCATTAGTTGCCAAAGAATATGTGCCAGAGCCCACTTGAGGGAGCCGTTCATGTTCTCCATGGTTCTTGCATGAATGCAGATGCTGCCAGGAGCTATAAGTGCTCAGCATCTTTTTCGGTGAAAACTTCAACACTGCTGCTCTATTACAAGAAATGCTGATCCTTCCTTGATTAAAGGCATCAAGGCATCAGTGGATACAGCAAAAAGCTGATGCAGTCACAGTAGGATTTTAAGGTGGAAAGGCACTGGAGTTTTTGTATTAGCAGTCTGCTTGTTTAATTAAAGCTGGGCTGAAATTTCCCAATTCCTTCTCCTTTCACTGAATATATATATTTCAAGGGAAAATTTCTGTTGTCATGAGGAGGAGAACATTGCCATCATTCTCAAGGGGGAAACTGTTAGCTGCTTTGTTTTTTCTTTGTTGCCACGCATTTCAGCAACAAAGACTAACCAGACCCTTCTCTATGAAATTCCTGGGTGAGAAGGGTTTGTATTATTTGAAACTCTGCTATAAGGCTGGGATAGGAAAGTTATAAGGTGGCAGGAGCTGGACCAAACCATGCAGTGGGGTGAGAGGAGATGGGTGATTGCACCACTTTCCAGTATCAGTTGATGATGATTTGGGTTGGACAGATGTTCCAGGACATTTTCCAGATTGGAAAACAAGGATTCAACAAGATTAGGTTTAGACTGGGATGAAGCCAGAGCCCAGGAATTGTGTACGGGTGCCAGGAGTTGGGTTTTGGATGCTGGTTTTCATTGTTTCTTTTATATTTTTGTTGCTGTTGGTATGAGCCACCCAGAGTTATGGCAAACTGGTTCATATTGTTGCCAAGAAAACAGTATGGAGATATTCATGTAGTCACTGGGGGTCCAGCTCAACTTGAAAGCAAGGATAGGGGTAGGAAGGGAAGGGAAGGGAAAGACAACTTATTCTTTCCCACGACTGCAAGGATTGACTCCTCAGACTTTGAATGTCCAGAAAGCTCCAAGTGAAATTCCTTCACTTTCCTGAATATTTTCTGATTGTTGTCATACTGACAATGTATAATAAATGAAATACTTCTGATGCCTTTAGCAAGAAAAAAGAACTAATATGAGGCAGAGAAAGTCCTTCCATTTTAGGTAAAAAAATGTATTCCTTCCCCCCCATCCCTCCCTTTTTTTTAGAGAGAAGATATTTGACCTCTGGACCTTTACTAACAATTCACCAAGGATTCTTCTGCCTTTCTTCACAATTCAACATCTCTTATACAGCTCACTCTGCCAGTGTAGCTTACAACATTTCAGCAGATATTGGATGGCAACTGGATAAATATTTGGTGCCTGAATGAGCAGGATGAAAATCTTTGACATCACAAGGATGGAATTTTGAAGGGGATGTCAAGGTAGGAATGTGCAACAAAAGCCTGTCAGAGGAAATAATGGGATAGCAGCTTAAGAGAGAGATCATGTTGAGATTTTTGTTCAATGTTCAAAGTAAAGTCTCCTTGATATCACCGTCCTAGGCACAATGTGCTAAAAAGAAGACTTCTAGAAGGAAAACCTGGAAATAAAGCAAGATAATGATTATTCAGTCTTTTATTCTTAAAAGAAACCCATCATTTCCTTATTTTGTTTTTAACAATAGAAACAACCTAAAAACATCTGTCGAATCAGGCTGGATTAGTCCAAAGATTATTTAGTGTAGCCTTGTGTCCTGAGGGTGCTCAGTCTAATGCCTCAAGAAGCACACAAACAGAACTAAAGGATGATAGCATCTTGCCAACTCATGATCTTTGCATACTCCTTCTGATACAGAAGGTGGAGCATGGACCTATCATAAAACAACTAATTGCCCACTCCTCCATGGAACCTAGGGGAAACCACTTTTTAAATTTCTCCAGGGGAAAATCTGTATATTTTTTATTCCTACTTCCTAATATATACAGTAAACAGTTACTAGTTCATAAGAGTACTTTACCTTGTATCCCAAGACAGTCAAGCATACTGCCCTTGTTAGGCATCATTGAGGCTTACTTTGTCATAGGCTTTTTGAATGGCCAGGTAAACAATGTCTGGCAATTCCCAATTCTCCACATGCTTGCTGATATTTTCACAGAATGCAGAAAGGTTAGTAAGTGTTACCTTTGCAAAAGGAAAAATAAAGGCAGAGAAAGAAGGAGTTGAGAAGAAGGCTAGTAAACTACTGGAGGAACAGGAGGATTGAAAAAAGCAACGAACAATAGTGCAGGAAGGGACAGGATGAGGCCAGTGAGAACTTGTACTCTGAGCAAATTTCATCATGCTTTCATTGGCCAGGGATTGTGTGTGAGGGACTGTTGCTATCTTCCATGTGCAAGAATGCTTAGATGCTGGGTTGAGTGGCCAAGAGAGAAAGTCAGCCAAGAAATATGAGGATCAGGTAAGTGCTGAAGACAGAGAACTCAAAAACTATCTGTCTGAAAAAAGTAGACCTGATAGAGACAAAACTTCTCATAGTGTCGAGTGGTAAGAGTTTATTCGGGCAGGAAAGAAAAGCAGAGGCAAAGAAGGTTTGAAGGGTTTGTGGCCAGGACTCAGGGAGCCAATCAGGTTAGCAGTTTGAGGCCTAAGGATGAAAACCTTCAGATATTAGAGCTGTGTGAAAGGAACGTGTTTCCCCTGGTGTCATCCTTGTCCTTGCAGTGTTGTAGGCAAGCAACCCAAAGGGGGCAATCTTGGCCAAGGGCTGGGAGCCATTTTCCCATACTGTACTGATTTGATCAACCCGTTTGCTGGCTTGGGCTTCTGGTCTATTCTATACTTTAGAAACATGTCTTTCCATTTTCTTCTCAGTTCTATATAAATGATAGTTATAATAGACTCCAAGTTTAAACAATTCTTTAAAGAAAAACCTTTCTTCACTGTGTTGAAATTTGTTAAACTGGGGTATATTTTCAGAGTTGTTTGATGTCATTGTTTATACCACATTTACTCTGTTTAATATGTTTAAAATTTCAGCTCTCCCTGTCTAATTGCCTCATCACAATTTCAATTAACTTTTATGTTTTTTTTTTGTCCCGTGCCACCAAATCAGCTTGCAACTTTCTTTTTTTTTGGCTAAGGGATTTTGATTCTCTGTCAGTTTCTCCAGTTTTAAAGCTCAGTGAAGAGCCAGTTATTGCAGCTGTCCTCATGCTTTATAAATTCCTTTTGCTTTTTATTTGCCTGTTCTGTTTGTTTGCTCTAACATTTCATAATGCACCTTTTTTAACATACCTAGTCAGCAGAATTAAAAGAGATCCACTACCAGAAGTGAAAGGTGTTCTGTTCTTTCCCTTGCAGCTACAATCCACCGCTCATCCCACTCCCTCCCATATACTCTTTTCCAAGTAACAGCACTCACCCTACACCAGAAAACAGCTGGCTGCCCTACAGATATCATTCCCTTTTGACCCTCCCCTTGACACATTGTCAAGTGGTCATGGTAATGGTGCAATACTCTGAAGAGTCCTTGACCATGAGAATTTTAGAGTGGCCAGCAGGGTGGCAAATGGTCCCAGAAAGTTGCATGCCTTTGGCACATTGAAGTGGATGCTCCAAGTGATGAATCAGGAGGGTGGTGGATGAATGTTTAGGTTCAGTGTTCCACCTATCCCAATCTCCTGATGGAAGTAGCTACCTCATCTCCACCGAGTATGGAGGTGTTCATACTTGTCATCCAAATTAGGAAAAGAGCTTGTCATCCACCTCCCACATTATAGATGAACACCTATGCACTGTTAAAATACAGAGACAGAGGAAGCAATCTTGATTAGGGATGTCATACACATTCAACAGGGTGAGCCAATACTCATATTTGTTTTACATTGTCTATGTTGATTTAGATAGGTACAAGGATTCTGCTTGTAATGCACAATAAGGCCACGTGTGTCTGATTTTGGGATGAAAACACATGGTGAACAGAGCAGTCCCATGGCTAAAGTACCATAACTAGTTCCAAGTAAGCAATTTGCATGAAGACTGAGACCTTCCACATCTTGGGAGCCAGAGTTCCTATTCAGACTTTATCCTTCCTTGCAAGCTAGTTGTATGCACTGGAGCCTGATGGTCCTTAATCTCTCTAAAAACTAATGCCTGCATTGGTGTCCCAGCTCTATGGATGGAGTTCTTGGAGATAGATTCATAGCTGTAGCTGGGTTCAGAGAGTGGTACTGAAGATTCAGGCACTAGGATTTCATGTGTGAAGATTTATGAAATCTCAAGCAGAAAGATCCTCAATGTTTCCTTCAGAACCACTGGCTCCTCAGCTTCTGTGTCTCTATCCAGACCACTGCTGGGTTTTGGAGTCATTATAACATGGCTGTGGGTGTGGGAGGGGAGATTGTTACTACCAAGTGCATAGAAAGATTTATTTACAATAGCTTCCACATATCACAGAGAGATACCCAGAAAGTGAAAGGAAAGGAAGGGACCAACCATTTAATGGCTCTAAAACAGGGATTTTTGTTTGAAATTCAGTAGATCTCGGGAGAGTAGGAAGATTTCTCACACTTAGGTCAGGGAGGTATAAAAATCCAGGAAAAAATTGTGGCAATTAAAATTAAGGCAATTAAAACAAAGGAGAAGTAAGAAAAATGTGATTTTAAAAACTGAGTATGTTTACTCATTGTACACTGGTAGTAATTTAAAGGAGAAGCTAAACTCTGTCACACACGTCTCTATAGAAAATAATAACTGAAGCAGTCACCTAGAAGGCTTAGAACAGACCTGTTCTGTTCTCCTGTCAACTCTTCTAGTTTAGAAATGGTTACATTAGTAATTTCAGTACTAGAGAAACATTTTCCCTTATATAATTGAATATAAAACATGACTGCCCTTTAAAAGATCAAGTTCTGTACCGAGAAAGCCATTCTAAAATAGTTGTCCCTCTCTGCTTCTCTTACTTTTAAGCATTATTCACAGAAGACAAATTCTAATTAGAATATCTCACTCCACTGAAAACTAAAATGCAGAGGCCAATGATGAACAGGAGTTGTTTCTATTAACATGTTGGATCCACAGTTGGATCAGGTAGATGATTTCCCCTTATTTTTACCTCTTTAAATAGAAATGAATCTTGAAAATAATGTTATTCAAATGGTCCAAGTTGCTGTATTGTACAACTTGAAGAGGTGTTTTTTTTTCCTTCATTTAAAATCTTCTTTTAAATTTCCATAAAATCTAAAGAAGGCTTTTCCCCCCTTCATTTTTTTTGGGTGTGTGTGTGTGTGTGTGTGTGTGTGAATCACAGTGCAAATGACACTGGCAAAAAAATAAAATAAAAGCAGCTTTGAGACATGCACTCAGTTGTGCATTTTTGTTCTGAAAAGTATAGCTGATTATAAATCATAGGGGAACAAAGTCTTCACTAAGGTGATAATGTATACTGAAGCTTTTTTCGCATGTTTTAAGAAAGATGTGTGATTTCTGTTGATCTGTCTGATCTATCTTTAACAGAGCTGCATTTGAAATGAAACCATAGCCTTCAATTGGATGGGACAATTATTTTTGCAAAGGAGAAAATGTTGGTAGAATTCTCATGGAGGAGTTTTGCGCTTACTGTAGTTAGAAGGTTTCTGGGGACTGTGGGTGAGTCTCCTGCCTTTCTTTGCACAAGCATCAGTCTGAAAACCCTGTTAGGTTTCCAAGCCTCAGTCAAATGCTAAGGGAAGAGATCTGGAGAGAAATATTCCCACCATGCTCTTTTAGATTGGGAAGTACGGGTACTCAGGGAGACTGTAGAACATGTTTCTCAACCTTGGCAAGTTTAAGATGCGCGGACTTCAACTCCCAGAATTCCCCAGCCAGCTGGCTGGGGAATTCTGGGAGTTGAAGTCCACGCATCTTAAACTTGCCAAGGTTGAGAAACACTGAGGGATGGAGAGACTTACACCAGAAAACAACAGCACATTCCATTATCTGATAATAAGGTAAGTGCCATCATTTTTTTTTCCTAAGTGTCCTGGGAGTAAGGCAGAAAAACAGCAACCTCTTCTTTCTGAGCCTGCAATGGGGAAAGGGAAGTGGAGAGTAATGGAAAGATTGCCAGCAGGAAAAACAAAAAACAACAGCACCCACCCACTCCCTTTCACTAAAATAAAGTATTGTAAATCTCAAATCACCACCAAAATAAGTGCTAAAGAATTTCTAAAGCATTCTAAAAATAAGGTAGAATAAAAGAAAGGTGTCTTTTGCAGAGGAAGAACAAATTCGGGAAATTGTAGGTCCAAGTTCAGGGCAGCATTTGCTTGTAGCATGAATCCTGAATACATCACCAAAGTGATGTCTTGTGGATGTAATGTTTTCAGGGATTCCAGTGAAGCAGCTTTGAAGTATAACACAGACTCTCTTCCAGAGTCACAGAGCAGGGATGCAGGGAGCAATCATTCATCCGTTGATGGATGACAGCATAGGTAGGACCAGAGCTGAAACATTATTAACTCTCTTTTTCTCTCAGTCCCTTTCCAACCTTCCTCCTACTTTTCCTCCTCTTCCTCCCCCTCTTCCTCCCCCTCCTCTCTCTCTCTCTCTCTGTCTCAAGCATCAGGCAGCCAAGGTAGGAACATCAGTGATGCTACTTCTAATTATGATCAGATCACTGATGTTACTTCTTGTACTATCCAGTGAGGAACTTCTTAGAAAAGGTGATAGCTGTCTGAGCTTGAGATCCTCTCTTTGGTCCACAGAAGCAAAAGGTTTACAACAGTTTGCACATTTGATGGGGGATGCAATCTGAAAGTGATCCAATCCACTCTCTGAATCCAATCAGCAAGCTTATTTTCATTGTCGCAAAGCATGACTCAGTTTTTTTGATGATCAGACACCTCTGTCCATTTGCAGAAACTTTGAAATCTGTTCATCTGTCAAAACTGAATCAGGAGTTCAAATCAAATTGGACTGAAAATTCTGATTGAATTGCTGATTTGAACTGGATTTTTTTCTATGTGGTATACAGTATGCCTTGTGGATTGCAATTCTCAGAGCACAGTCAGCAACATATGATTTGAAAATTGCACATTCACATATTCTGTGACATTGCAAAGAATCCAGGGATTCAACATGAAGTACCATACTAAAGAAAAGGACCAGCCATGAAGTATTGAACACCTAGACAGCAGACTACATAAAGATATTGTCTTCCCCACTGTGTTGAAAGCTATTGCCTTTCATTTATAGTCATGACATACTCTAAAGAGTCTGAGTTTCTTTCCTGTATTCTTTAAATGAAAAAGTGGTTAGGGTCCAACCACTCTTTTCATCACTTTCTTGCTTCCTTCCTTGCTAAGCAGCCAATTCCAAAATGTCACTAGAGAAACTTAATTTTGAAAGGCTCACTCCTGAGGCAACTGAAGAGTCTCCAACATGTTACCCTTTGTCTCTTAAAAGAGGTGAAACAGGCTGGTCATAAACAGAGACGAGTGGTATTTCTTGTGTGTGAAATGCAACAGAGATGGTTTTAATGAATGTGGCAATTGTACTGTAGATTGCCTAGTCCTGAGATGTTTTAATTAATTTGAAAGTTGTAGGATAAATTGTGTGGAACTGCTTTATGGTATTCCAGCTACATCCTTTGTTGTAAAAACCTATAGATAGCTGTATTAGTTATGGCTATCAGGTGATATTCCTTGACAAAAGTTCCATCTGGATGTCATCTCTTCAGGCAATACAACCCCAGTGTCTCACAAACAGGAATGCAACCCTAAGTCTGAGTATGGACAACCCCCATGGATATCTCATACAATATTTTATTGCAATGATTCACTACACAATCCTGAGAGTCTGACATTTTGGTGGATTTGGTTTCTTGTTATTGATTTTACCATAACAAACATTCATTCAGCCATTTCTGCAATGTTCCCAAAGCATAATAATCCTTTATGAGCATAATATGATTGAGATCTGTCTCTGCCCTTCTAAGTCTCTTTGGTCAGCTCTCTGTACTGGAGGTCTGCCACTTATCCACAAGGCTGTAACTGGGGTATCTAACGGGATCAGTCCAAAGTAAGGACTTATAAATTATTGAATTGATTACTCCCCCCTCCACATCTCCCTACTAGTGTTTTACACAAGCAAATACCAGCCAGGTTTTAAAAATATAAGAATTCTGAGCCTTTTTGGTGAAGGTGCCGTGACATCAACATTTACAGCACTACTTCAAATGTTAAGTCATGGTTTTTGAAAGAGTAGGCTAGAGTCATCTGCCCCACCCTAGAAGTTGAAATATCTATTCTGAATTAACCTGATTCAATCTGGATGTAGGCTTACCTAGCATTTTTCCCCATTTTCGATCCCAATTCCATTTCCTCCTTGGAGCTGTCCATGGAAAGAAAATTCTAGATACAGGCCAAAAAATAATAATTCTCTAGTGATACAGATATCCAGTTTCTTCTTTGGCTCTAGGGAGTGAAATAGATTATATTCATTTCTGAAAGCATTAACAGTAGCTATTGTAAAATAGAGAAAAAACCCTTCATTAAAGAGTATTTTCTTCAAATCATATAGATTTCTTTTTTTTAATAAGAATTTTATTAAATTTATTAAACAACAGACTGGTTTAAGATTGGGAAAGGAGTATGGCAGGGCTGTATACTCTCACCCTACCTATTCAACTTGTATGCAGAACACATCATGCGACGTGCTGGGCTTGAGGAATCCAAGGCTGGAGCTAAAATCGCTGGAAGAAACATTAACAATCTCAGATATGCAGATGATACCACTTTGATGGCTGAAAGCAAAGAGGAACTGAAAAGCCTTATGATGAGGGTGAAAGAAGAAAGTGCACAAGCTGGCCTGCAGCTAAACCTCAAAAAAACCAAGATTATGGCAACCAACTTGATTGATAACTGGCAAATAGAGGGAGAAAATGTAGAGGGAGTGAAAGACTTTGTATTTCTAGGTGCGAAGATTACTGCGCATGCTGACTGCAATCAGGAAATCAGAAGACGTTGAATCTTTGGGAGAAGAGCAATGACCAATCTCGATAAAATAGTTAAGAGCAGAGACATCACACTGACAACAAAGGTCTGCATAGTTAAAGCAATGATGTTCCCCATAGTAACATATGGCTGCGAGAGCTGGACCATAAGGAAGGCTGAGAGAAGGAAGATAGATGCTTTGGAACTGTGGTGTTGGAGGAAAATTCTGAGAGTGCCTTGGACTGCGAGAAGATCAAACCAGTCCATCCTCCAGGAAATAAAGCCAGACTGCTCACTTGAGGGAATGATATTAAAGGCAAAACTGAAATACTTTGGCCACATAATGAGAAGACAGGACACCCTGGAGAAGATGCTGATGCTAGGGAGAGTGGAAGGCAAAAGGAAGAGGGGCCAACCAAGGGCAAGATGGATAGATGATATTCTAGAGGTGATGGATTTGTCCCTGGGGGAGCTGGGGGTGTTGACGACCGACAGGAAGCTCTGGTGTGGGCTGGTCCATGAAGTCATGAAGAGTCGGAAGCAACTGAATGAATAAACAACAACAACAAAATAATGCACACAGAGTGTTTTTCTTAAAAGAATCAAACAGCCCAACTGCCCCCCTCAAAAACTCCAACTTCTCTTCAAGAGACTTCCCATACATAATAAGCTCTTTTGCATGGCATTCCATCAGAAGATCAATTTCACTTATTGCAACTTGCAACTCGATCTCTTCCTTTAATTTCTTCAGCTTGACTGTCCAATCATTTAAACAGAAGCCCCAATCTCATTCTTAGAAGAGATATTTCTGTCACTGTTAAATTCCTCACTTTCCTCCACAACATCCAGAACCAGATGACACATTTTATACCTCATATTTTCCACAATGTCCTGAATGCCTTGTAAAAGAACTTGGTAGGAATCAGAAAGAATCTGTTTAAAATCTCAGTGGAAGTCAGAGAAACTCTGTTTAAAATCCTCCATGTCTCAAGCAATAGATTATGGTGCCCCCTAGGAGCTTAACCAATGAAAGTCAAAGATATGAAAGAATTCCAAAAATGTGTCTACATAAGTGAGATATGTAGACAGTTCCCCAGGGAAGGTAGAAGCAGAAAACTAAAAGTTCAAAACAGCCAATTCAATGTGTAGGAAAATGCTAATATCTTCAAATTTAGTACAAAAATAATAACAAGGAGACAATTATTTACTCCCAATCCTCCTTAATATTTGGATGGAAAGCAAAGTCCAAAACTTAAAAAGAATTTAAAAAAAAACTTAATCCCAAAAATAACGATAAGCACCAAGAAAGACTTTCCTTGATATAGAATGCCTCTCTTAGGGTATGCATACTTAAAATAAATATAAACTGGGTGATTTAGAAATGGAGTGGCTGGTCTTAGTGTCCTATTAAGGCTACAACATGGCTTGGAAATGGCTGCTCTTACCAGTCAAGTGCGAACACTGTTTGCGATCTTCTGGCTGCAAGCAGCCATCTGGAGGACAGATGGGGTGATTCCAGGTGTTTTCCTCTTCCAGAAAAACACTCCTGGGCTTCAGGAAAAACTTGCCTGAGCCCAAAAAAACTGCTGCATTGTCAGTTCTGCCTGTTGAGCCCACGGGCACAGCTGTTTAGTCCTCCATGTCCCCACCAGAAGTCCAAATCACATAGATTTCTATAGGGTGGTATCACAGGGCTTAGAGCAGGGGTAGGCAATCTGTGCCTAGGGATGCATAAGCTTTCAGACTAATCTCATGTGATCTTCCAAAGCCTTCAAAAATCAACTGAAGCTTCTTCAAGAATAACTTGTTCTTTTTGTGGTAGCCCATCAGGCAGAAAGAGAGGGAAGAAAGACAGTGAGGAAAGGGAAGTAACAGAAAAGAAGTAATTATATCCACATTTGATTCTCACCTCAACAACCTTTGATTATGGCCCATCCACTGATACCATGAGTCCTTCAACAATTCATCCTGAGAAAATGGGCCACTCAGAATTCAACAGCTCCCTTTCTTTGTGCTAAAGGTACTTAAGATTATTGATGTTCTGTCTGTCAGATATCTGTTATGAAGATTGGATAAAAAGGGAGCCATATTTCATTGCTATTGACAAATGCTGCTGCTTTGGTTTCAAAAGGCAGTATATGATCCAGAACTGTCTAGAAGTATTCCACTTAGGGAGTTTTGAAACACAACATTTTATATCAATAGCTACTTATGTTGAGAAAAAAGAAGAAGGTAATCCTGAATATCATTCACTTGTGAGAACATTCTCCCAAGAGACTTAGGAAAGTCATTAGAGAAATACAATTGAAACCACGCTTCTCCCTATGTAAATATTGAAAATTTAAGAACAGTTTTTACTTAGCAAATTTTAGCCCAGTTCTTTGGTCTTTTAATCAAATGACTGAAGGGATTATTTAATTTTACAGTTTATTGACTCTGTGGGATGAATATTTTCATGCATATAATGCTATTCAGCTACTTATAGGTTTTGACCTGTTCATATTGATTTGCTGTGTACTTGATTAATATCTTTTTAATCCAAATGTTTTAAATAAGATTTGGCCATGGGTTAGTTTGGGTGCAAATCACTGAAAATCTATGCTTTTTTAAAAAAACACAGCTCTTCCTGCATTTCTAGCAGTAATGTTTTAAAATAGCAGTGATTATAATGGTGATTAATATCTACCATTGTAAAGTACTTACCCCATTTTTGAGAAACTAGCATCTGTTTCCACGGAAACAGCAGCCACAGTAGTGAGAAAGAAAAGGCTTCTCCCTTGGCGGGGGGAGGGGTGCGTAGATTTTAACTATTACGTTCTTTTTGCAAATGTTTCAGAAATCTACTGAGGGAAAGAATGGAAGTGTTTGATTGCATATTAAACTGATACCTTCATATTCCAAGACAAATACCTTATTCAATGAGAGCAGGGACCCTGAGTGGCCTTTTGTAATGATGCTGCTGAACTACAATTCCTGGCAGTCCCACTCAGTATGGCCGATAGTGAGCAATGCTGAGCACTGTAATTCAGTAAATCTAATGGGCCACAATTTTCCTCTCAACTGCAGGAACAGCAAAATGTTGGATGGCTGAAACAGAAATGGGCAAAACTCCATCAAGCTTGATTTGCAAGTGGATTTGACCTTGGAAAACAGTTCCACAGGGTCTTCTAAATTTATTCTGAATCCTGATGTTTCAAAGATGTAGGGGTCCGAACAGATAGGTGTAGCCCACAAGTCCAAGTAACCTTCTCAACAGCCCATTCCCATTGCTCTGATAATAGAGATGTTATTGGAAACAATCTTACATCTCTATCTTTTTTTCTGATGCCTATCCCAAAGGTTTAATAGTGGTGACACCAGTAATCTTGTGGAGAAAGAAAAATCTAAGATGCCAACAACCCTGATATAGATGATAGGCCTGAGGGAAGCTATACATCCTAGAAACCTTGGCACCATATTCTTTCAGGTGTTTTGGGAATGTGGGGAAAATTGCTTTTCCCAGGATCTCTGGGATCTGATATACTACTGTAACAGCATTCCAGTAGTCAACACAATCCAGGAGGCATTAGAGATGGAGGAATGAAATCTTGCAGCTTCTGCTCCTGACATGGGTGCCACCGCCACGGAATGACAATGCAAAATGAGAATTTTCCCCCAATGGTCTAATGGGCACTTTAGAGTCTTCATTCAATCAGAATGCACACACAATTGACTGTAACCTAATATATTTAACCTTAGTAAGGAATCCCAGGGGAAAATATTTCACTAAATTCCTTTGTAACCACAACTTTGCTCCTCCCTTGAAGTTAACTAGCCCAGAAAGGAGGAGCATGCTGGAGGCATTTATCTTGGAGTCTTCCTGGAGAAAGAACAATGTGGCTCTGGGAAGAGAAGGTGCCCACTCCAGGATGCAGTTTTCTGAGATTTAGGAAGAGAAGAATCAATACCACAAAGACTTCTAGGTGCAATACTAAGTGATACAGAATGTACTATTTTATTTTGTTTTATTTGGATGTGCTCAAAGCTTTGCCTGGGCTGCCTTTCACAGTTTTCCCCTCAGGTTCCATCTTCATTTTTTTAATGAGCCTTGCCTTTGTCTTTACCACTCAGAGTCCCTCTTTGGGGGGAGATGGGCAGTAGTATAAATTTGAGAGATAAATAGATTAATAAATAAAAAAGTTTATTTTTTGAATCCAATCCTCTGTCTAGCATCCCACCCCATTCATGTTTCTCTTTGCTGCTACGTTTTTTTTCTAATCAAGTGCACCTTATTTTAAAAAAACACATTTTTGGTGCTAGCTTTTGTCTTGAGGGATGTAACCTGATAACATGGCCGGTAGTATCAAGGAGCCAGGGAGGAGTCAAAACACGCAAGATGGAGATTGTAGCATCACAATTGAATCCTGCCCCTTTGTATGTGTGCATGACATTGACACATGTACAAAAGGGGCAGGGTTTCAAATGGGATTTTGGCACCCCCTCCATCTCCCCCATCTTGGTGTGGATGCTGCTAACATGCCATTTCTGAATGACTACCAGATTGATTGATTATGTGCCATCAAGTCAGTGTTGACTCTTAGCAACCACACAGATAGATTTTCTCCATGTAAATCTGTCCCCAACCTGGTATTTCAGGTCTTCTAATGGTGCATTCGTTGCCACTGTAACTGAGTCCATCCAACAGGTGAGGGAAAGAGAAGAAGATAGAGGGTCCCATTCATTTGACCCCAGGCTATCTGGTGGGGGGTGGGGCACAGTGGCTCAGTGGTTAAGATGCTGAGTCAGAGGATCATTAAGGTCAGCAGCTCATCAGTTCGCAACCCAAGAGCATGAGCCACATGACGGAGTGAGCTCCCATCAGCTTGTCCCTGCTCCTGCTAACCTAGCAGTTCGAAAGCATGCAAATGCAAGTAGATGAATAGGTACCACTTCAGTGGGAAAATAACAGGGACATGAAAGGAACCCCCTCGGGCTTCCCCCGGGCAACGGTGACATCACCGGCAAATCCTCTCAATACAGAAGTGCCTTGGTTGGTGCTTCTGACACACACACACACACAAAAAACTGGTTGTGGGCACAGGCCTGGTGGGGTGAGTAGAGTCCTTACACCTGGATTGGAATTATAGTTGAAGGAAAGCCTGTGAAGCAATTATTTTGCTAATAATGATGATTTTTGTTAATATTTTGTGGCAATATTACAATGTACTAAGATTTCTATTCTGAAACAAGCAACTGCAGACATTAACAACACTGGAAAACACAAACATAAAATGTAGGCCATCTTCCATCATTCTTATTTGTTTTTAGCACTTCGTACGTTGACCAGGGTCACGTGCAAGTGGGTGGCTGGAAAGATCAAAGTAATAAATAATTAAACTTTCTAATACAATTCTACCCCACCCCCAAAAAAACCTTTCTGCATAGCATCATTGCTCCCCTCTGCTTGATCAGCTAGAATCTTCCTGAGTAGAGTGATCATATAGAGAATTTATAAGCATTTAGGCCTGAATCTGTGTAAGTAAATATTATGGAGGCAACGTGCCACAAAATCAAGGTGAATTATTGTATATCTCATGGTGGTGTGGACTTTGTTTCTAGGGAAGCAGTATGCAGTTGCAGGCTTGGATCGCATGTCTTTTCAGCATCAAGGGTCATTTGTCCTTCCTTACATCAAATTACAATAGGCCATTTGCAGATTTGTCTGCCTTAAACACAATTACAGTTTTCTTTGTAACTCCAAATGCTAATATGTATTTGCATTAATTGTACTGTGAGTTCAATGTCATTCCCACAGCAGAGGAATTGCTGAACATGTTCTCTTGTAATTTCAAAGCTGTGCCTTCAAAAGCATGAAAGTTCTCATTTGAGTACACATTATTTTTAATAATGCCACCAATGTTGTCCTCATTACTGTAAGAGAGACCCAAGACAGACATAAATCACCAAGACTGGACTCACATTGACATGACAAATGAGTATCATCAAGAGAGCTATGATTCAGCTGTTAAGTAGTGCCAGGACAATTCTGTAGGTTCAGAAAGACATTTCAGTGTCCTTCCTTGCCTTTCTTCATCTAAAGTTATTTAGTGGTAGATGTACAGAGACTGTTTCACAAATATAGCTTATTTTACTGCTCACAAAAATCTCTGACCACTAGAAAAAAGACCATCTTTGTTATCATGCCTTGGTAACTAAGAATGGACTGGTCCATTGGGATTTTTAGAGCAGGGTTCCTCAACCTTGGCAACTCTGAGCTGTGTGGACTTCCAACTCCCAGAATTCCCCAGCCAGCTGAACCCTGTTTTAGAGGACTAGACCAAGTTCAAACCTCCTGACTCCTAATGTGAAAGAGAACACAGAATGCCATGCTTCTTTAAATTTTGTATTTTTCAGGATTTTGCCACATACTTTGCAGCTAAGAAAATACACAAAAGAAATCCACAAATTAAAGGAAAATACATACTTTTTTGGGGCTATTAAAAATGCTGGTAAACTCTGGATATAATATATAATATCATGCTGTATAGCACTTCAGGATCAATTCCATTGGACACAAACATAGTCCTGCTTCCAACTCTTTAAAGAAGCCACATCTGAAAAGAATTGAACATTTTTTAATCCATTCTGAAGTATCGCAGTCCTAAAATGTGTTCATTCATAGTATACATGAAAACATATAAAATAACTTTTGTATACTTTTTTGGCCAAATATGCAAGTTGGTTTTGAAATGGAGCCAAAGAGAACACATGGCTGTAAAAATGAGAAATCTAGCAAAAGCAAAAAGAACAGCCCTCCCATTCTTGCTGCCTACATAGATAGAATCCTATCCTATGCTTTCCTTAAATCTGCTTTATGTCTTTTCCCTGAGTTAAATGCTATATGCTTGTACATTCTCTTCTAGTGGAATTATTTCAGGTTAAGCTCGGATATTCAGTTTACAGTTATGCCTATTTAGCCAGTTTGGTCTAATGGTTAAGGTGCTGGACTAGGAGCAGGGAACTTGGAGTTTTAACCCTACTTTAGGCATGAAAGCCAGCTAAGTAATGTTGGGCTAATCACTCCCTCTCAGACCTAAGAAGAATGCAGTGGCAAACCATTTCTGAAAATGCTGTCTAGAAAATTGCATTAACTTATCAATGTAGCTGCCAGGAGTCAAGTCTCTCTCAAAGGTACAAAGGAAAAAAAAAACCTGATAGAGTAACTAGCTAATAGTCAGGAACCTGATTACTTAGATTGATTACCAACCAATAAGACAGGAACTAAGATAATGCTGCAGCATTAAATACAAATGGTAACAGTTCTAGCATACTAGAAGTCTAATAATGCTGTAGTCTAATAATAGACTTCAGGGACGTGGTGGCGCTGCGGGTTAAACCGCTGAGCTGCCGATCGGAAGGTCGGCGGTTCGAAACCGCGCGGCGGGGTGAGCTCCCGTTGCTCGTCCCAGCTCCTGCACACCAAGCTGTTCGAAAACATGCAAATGTGAGTAGATTAATTGGTACCGCTTCGGCGGGAAGGTAACGGCGTTCCGTGAGTCATGCTGGCCACATGACCCGGAAGTGTCCTATGGACAACGCCGGCTCCAAGGCTTAGAAACGGAGATGAGCACCGCCCCCTAGAGTCGGACACGACTGGACTTTACGTCAAGGGAAACCTTTACCTTTACCTTAATAATAGACTACAATACCATTGCTGAAAGAAACACTTGCTGAACCTTCCAGCGGTTCATTACTTTTTAGCGTAATGGAAGTTAAACATGAATTTGCCTGATATTGAGGCAGATTTTTAGTCCATCTAGTCCAGACCTGTTGACTAAAATTGCCCATGGCTTTCAAAGGCTTCAGGCCTAGGTCTTTCCCAGTTCTATGAACTGAAATTCTTTGTAGCTGTAGCTGGACCCATTACTTTCAGTATGTATGTATGTATGTATGTATGGGATTTACATGGCCACCCATCTCCCTTGCATGTGACTCTGGGTGGCATACACAGTTAAGACACAACTAACAATCACAACCTTCCACCATTAAAAGCCAATTAAAAAACAGTTAAAAGCACATTAACAAAAAGACAGAGGAGAGTGCAGTTTAATTTATATACAGTGTAGCCATTTGACAGGCTCCATACTTCCTTGGGATCCCCAATCCCAATGTATGATAATTACCTGCTCTTATCTATATTGCCAGCATAAACATATTTGTAAGATTTTCACTTAACGTTTACCTTCCTTCCTGGATTACACTGAATCTTTAGTAGACCAAGAACATGCGGATCCAAGATACTGATTACATTTAGAGATCCATGTATGATCTATGCCACAGTAAGAGGCTGCCCAAATCACAGTATGGTTAACAGGATAGAAGTTCTGAAGAAAGAAACACTTATATATGCAGACTCAGCATTTCCTTTTCCTGATATCCTGTGAGTCCATTATTTGCAGCTGTGTCTTTCCTGCTTTTTGAATAGTCTGTTCACAACAAGATGATCTAACTGTGCTGCCTTGGAAATTCTGAAACTCCCATCTGTGTCACCAGTAAAGTTCTGAAAAGCCACTAGGTAAGAAAGGAGAATCAGAGAGCTAAACCAGACTGAGGATGGAACCGAAGATTTTCCTGACATGTTCCCTCCACTCCTGTGATGGGAGTTATTTAAGCTTCCTCATGACCTGCCATGGGAATCTGTCATTCCTTCCTCAGAAGGAAAAGCTTTGGAGTATACGACAAAATGAATCCTGATGAATTCCTATGAATGGAACCTCTTGCTCACGCAGAAGACAGATGGTACTTCCGTTCTTCAATCTACAAACAGGTGGTACTATGAAAACTGTATGATGATGCTTATGTTACAATAAGCAAAAAAATTAAGCCAATTGTAACAACCCAGAAACTCTTTTGAGTTCTATCAGTAAAATCCAAAAACTAACACACTCTACTGATTACTAAATGCTTAGCTAATTACTTTAATTTACTGTTGAAACTTGAATTTATTTGCCATTAGGAATGGCATGAATTATTAAGTGTCATTTACATTTTTTTAAATGTTTATGATCGGTAACCTCCCAACAACTTCAACAAATCAAGAGCTGTGATAGTGACTTTCATTAAACTGTATGAACTAGCTTCACAGGAAATGAGACCAATAACATTCTAGACAAGCTGTATTCACACTGACTAGTAGCTTTTCCAAGAATGTAAGCTTTTTCTTTTTTCCCAACAGCCATCCGGCTGCAACATCTGTTAGTTCATAGCTCTTGTGCATCCTTCCCAAAGTTGGATGCATAGTTGAAAAGGATGATCCCAGATAGGAATATAATATTCTTTGCTCAAGAAAATAAGATGGTCGCACTCCATTACTAGAACCTTCAAATAAGCTACTACCTGAAAATTCCTTTAACTGGAGGTGCAAAGAAGAAAATGATATTGCTGTTACCTTAGTCAGTATGTCAGTAAGTCTCAAATTTGTGACTCTGGGTGGCTCACATAATTAAACAACCAACACAACCAATAAACAAAATACAAAGGTCAATTTAAAAAAACAATAACCCTTTTAAAACCAGAATTTAAAACCAGAATTTAAAAGCAGGAAACATAATAAGCTGGTAAATTCAAGTCATGTGACAATCAATACAGCCATATAGCAGGCTCCAAACCATGGCTGGATCCCCAGACACGCCGACAGAGCCACGTCTTTAGAGCCTTTCAGAAGGCAAGGAGGGTCAGGGTCAGCCTATCTCTGTGGGGATGATGTTCCAAAGGGCGGGTGCTGTGGCAGAAAAGGCCTCCCTCCTCAGTCCCATCAGATGGTGCACTTAATAGATGGGACCCGTAACATGTGTCTTCTGCTGGACTTGATGGGATGGATAGATGTAACTGGGGAGAGGTGGTCTCTCAAATAACCCAGCCCCATACCATATAGGACTTTATAGGTTATTACCAGCACCTTGAATTGAACCCAAAAGCAAACTGGCAACCAGCAGCTCATGGAGCAGAGGTGTAATGTGCACTGATTGAGGAGTGCACATAACTGCCTGCGCTGCTACATTTTGCACCAGCTGAAGCTTCTGGATGCTGTTCAAGGGTAGCCCCATGTGCAGCATGTTTCAGTAATCCATTTGGGAGGTGACCAGGCCATGAGTGACTGACAGTAGAGCCTCCTGGCCCAGGAACAGATGCAACTGATGCACAACCCAAAGCTGTCCAAAGGCCCTCCTGGACGTGACTGCCACTTACTCTTCAAGCAGGAGTTGTGAGTCCAGAAGGACCCCCAGATTTCCTGTAGATGCTAACTTCTGGTTTTGGTCCTAACCACAGCTCCTCCATAGACTAAATATTCAAGAACACCTCATTCTGGATCCAAGATATTGTCTGTTTGAGAAATAACTATATCATTCATAATATTATGTGCAATCAGGTCTTTCTTAATTCAGAACTGTAGCTAATTTAATTACTTTGCAACAATTCCACAAATATTATGGCTTTTCAAGGATTATTAGAGGCACATTATTGGAAAAGGTATTTATTCTCATCTACCTAGTGTAAATAAAACCCAAAAAACACAGTTATGGCTATAAAGGATGAGCTGAAGCTATGAGCTATGCCAAAACAACCAAGAATAGCTCCCACATGTGTTGTAAAGCCAGTCATATAAAATGAAATAAGAACCTGATGTCAGACTGATTTAACTGACACACCAGCTAATCCTGATGGGGAATTCAACTTGCTCGCAGTGAATCAAGATCACCAAGGACAAAATGAAATAAATAAAATAAAATAAAATCATAAAACAAAAATGTTCAACTCATGTTGCTAATGAGCAAACCGGCAGAAGTACAGTAACTAACAAGCATCTTGCTAGTGTTGTGTACCTATTCATTAATTTAAATTTATATCCCATCTCTGAGGTTGTGGAATGGCTTATTTAATGTTTAGTCTCATCAGCATCACCCTAAAACTTGGGTGATTTAAAAGATAAAATACAACCACAAAAATTTAAGTTGATTGCTAAAATAGCCTGCAGCCATATCTACACCTTCTAATTATGTTCTCAAATAAAACCAGTTATTTCTCTTCTCCTCCATTGCTGCTGAACCTCTAGAAGTAAAGATTATTTCATACCTCAAACAACCAGAGAACACCTAAATCCTCTTTTCCTAACACCAATACCACTTACTCTTGTCCTGATGTCACCAGTGCTGAATGTTTCACCATTCTTCTCCTTATGAAGAGATGAAATAATCTCTGATGGAAAACATGCCTCCATCAGTCCCTGGGAACTGTTGGCAAGGGGAAAGTCCAGTTGTTGTTGTTTTTTCTCGAAGTGGCCTCTACCTTTATATGAAAGAGCATCTTTCTCCACTTCTTATGTGGCCCCTGCTGAATCTGTCAACAGGTCCCCAGGCTGACTAGGCTAGGAAGTAAGAAAAGAATGAGAAAAGAGAGAAAGTGGCCCTTTAGCCTCCAGTTCTCTGATTCCTATGGAGTTGGTCCTGTCAGGGCTCAGAAAGATAGCAAAAGGGATAGGAGGATGGCTCTCTGATCACCCTTGGATCACTCTGAGGATTAGAAAACCAGGAACTAAAGATCCTCTCCCCACCACTTCTCTTGACAGAACCCTCCCCCTCCCCCTGATCAGTGCCTGCTTTACTGCACAATCTCTCTCCTCCCCATGGAATAGCTCTTTCACCACCAGATTTTGACACATACACACACACACACGGGTTTAGCAATCTATCAAATCTTGCCTCCTCCATAGGGATAGCAATTGGCTCTTTCAGAAGCTGTAGTGATCTATCCAAGTTTTTTTTTAAAAAAATGACCACAAGGTGATATTCCCAGTAATAATTCAGTAATAGAAACATTATTGTTTGTTGTTGTTATTATTATTATTTTATATGCCACCCAAATCCTAGTGACTCTGGGATGTCTATAAATTGTTTGAAACATTTAAAAACAAGGAACAATACAAAGAACAGAAAACAAAGGAACAGAGATGGCAGAGAAAACAAACCCAGAGGGGAACAAGGAAAAGGAAGAAAAGGGACGTCAATTATTCTCACCAAAGGCCTGGGCGAAGAGCCATGTCTTCAGGGCCACATATCTGGCATTCTCATTCCAGAAACCCTCACAACAGACCTGGGCTGAGCCTCACCAGATCTTCCAACTACTTAAAATAATAGTTACGTACCCGCTTCTTCTGAAAAGAGACTCTGCTTTGGACCCAGGACAAATGGAGCTTGTCCAAAGCAGTCTGAGCTGAAGCAATCTCCTGGTGGGTTATGAGGAAAAAAAAATTGTCTGCCTTTCTGCATCCTAGTCAACAGGTACAGGTAATTCCATAAATACCAAGAGACCACCTTCTTCCTCAGATTCAGGGTTCTTAAATTCCACCACAGCCTCTTTTCCAAGGTTGTCAATTGGAAGCATCTTGTCAGGACAGGAGGTATGTGGGATTGTATCCAGAGGGATGTTGTGTATACAGAGCTTCTCACAATCTATTTTGGCTACAAGCCTATTTGCATTTTTGGGTAAGTTCTTTCCTCTTTTTGTAATGGAAAAAAAAATTAAGGCAATGAATGGAACAGACGAGCAAACCCCCAAAAGCAACATGAATGCACAAATAAATATGATTCCTGACATTTCTTAATGGTCTTAATTACTGGTAATCATCAACATTTGTATTTTTCCTGACATTTACCAAGTCATGCTTATATAGAGGTATAACAAGTCATGATGAAGTTCTTAGCAAGCTAGCACAGATAGCTAGCACATCCCCATTGCAAAAAGTGGGCATAGCACTTCTCCCAGCCTAATAAGTCGTTTCCAGCATATCAGAAGGTATTGTTTTTATGACAATCATACTAAAATGTCACATGGATTCTTCTAAAAGTAATCTGTAGATATACTGTAAACTATAGCTAGATTAAGGTAGAATTTTACAGTACAAAACTTTAATGCAATCTAAGTTCCTATTGAAATAAATGATGAGTATGATGTTATTTAAATGAGGCAAAGAGCTGTCGTTATTATTTCTCTGTCTCTGATCATTGGCACAGGAATATGTGAAATTACTCACTTGAAATCCTTACACTCAAAGTGGTACAATAAAACGCTGGATGTTGCAGTTGTCAAGTAATGAATATTTACATAGAATCCTGCTCCTAAAGTGGTAGGGGGTATATAGTTTGTTGTGTAATGATGAGAAAAGCTTCATCTACAAAAAGTCCCTTTCTACATACTTCTTATGATACCAGACCATAATCACAATCCAGAAATCAAGCATCAATGACTGGGAAAGACATATAGTGCTACTAACAGAATCCAGACTCATGATAAAATGTTAACATACTGTATATCCTGGCAACCAGATATAAACACTACAGACCAAGGGCCACTGCTGTTTTCTTCTAATGGATCATACACCAAGATGAACACAACCTTTCCTCCATCAGACACACACCATATTCCCTGTTTCCATTTATGCTTAAACAGGCATGTGTCAGAAACTAGAAAGCCACCACTACATTAACTTCTCAACTGCTACAATAATGCACTCTTATGTGCTGCGAAATGATTTCCCATTGCATATGTGTGGCTATTAAAGCAGGGCTGTTGCACGTGTAAAAGATCAATGTGAAAATGAAAACTGGGTCCATCATCAGAAGAGAATGCTGCTTGAACATTTTCCAGCTATCTCCTTACAAATAAATGGTGTCCGAACTGGTAGCCCACTGAGATTTAGCAAATGGCACCCTGCTGTTGTCTTCATATGGATGTCAAAGGCACTGATCTCTCTTCCCACCTAGGTAATAAGGAAATATTGCTTTCACTTTTATGAGGGATAACAAATATAGCAATCACAACAAGTGGTATTAAAAGACCCGGCTTTTTTGCATTGATTTGTCACAGAATGCCATTTTGTTCAACATCTACTGCTGAGTGAGTTCCGCTGGTGTTTTAGACACTATATCAACAGTGTGTAAACGGCATTTCTCTCTGTTACTCTAATTGCAAAAAGATTTGGCAGTGAACCCTTTACTGGGAAGTGGGCCCAGTACATGCCTAAGTGTTTTGACCTTCAGGGAATTGTAGGTGTGTCTGGTCTAAACTTTGCTTAATAAATTAATTGCCGCTGTTGTTGTTGTTGCTGTTCTTAATGAATATATATTTTGTAAGTAAATAAGCAAGACTGCTGAATTGGTGGTAACTGGATCATACACTGAGAATTAATTTCATCGTTTCTGAAATCGTTCAAGTGCCATCCCTGTCTCAGGACACAAAATGAGCCAATATAGTGTAGCAATAAAGGTTGTGGACTGGCAGAGAGAAGACCCAGGTTCTAGCCCACCCTCATCCATGGAAACTCACTCAGGGCCTTTGGGCCAGTCACTCTCTGTCTCAAGTGCAACTTATCTCAGGGGCTGTTGTTGGGAGGGGAGGGGAAATAAGAGGCAGGAACAATACATATAAATATATGAATATATAAATGAAAGGCAGAATCTGGATCTAATAAATAAATCCACTCAAGATGGTGATTTTTAACCTCGATAGCCCTCAATAATTTGGAACCACGGTGCTTAAAAGGCTGCTTCCTATCTACCTAGTTTCCTAAAACTGTTCTAGGGCTGTTCTTGTCTTCACAAATGAGGTAGGTAAATGACCTATTAGCACCCAAACTTCAAAATGTTCTCTCTGAGAGGCAAGTCTAGTGTTGTGGAAGAAGCTATTCAGTCCACTGAGAAAGTCTTCCATGTTCTGTTAACTTAGCTCTTTTAAAGACCAAATCTTTGCATGATTGAATCTGACCTATCTGTTTTCCTTCTAACATTTTTTAAAATATATATTGTTATTTTTGCCTTTGGCATATTGATTATTTTGAAAAATTTTACCTGAAAAAAATGGAACAGAAATTTCTTAAATGTAAATACTATGAAACTATAATTAACCATAACAAACCAGTGGTTTGAATAAAAACTAGTCTTTAAAAAAAAAAAAACAATTTGCTAATGTATTTATTTATCCTTTCATTTAACTGATCCATAGCCCTGTTAGAAGATTGTAGTATTCCAACGCTATCTTTAAAAAAGTGTAAACAGATCATATTCCAATACAATTTGAATAAGGTGATATAAAATCTGTTCTAATAAAACACAATTGTAATATACCAAAAATGTTACACTTTCACTATATAGATACATCATATTCGTAGCTTTCAGAAGCTACATTGGTTTATCAAATAAAAAAAAAAAACTTCTGGCTATGTAAACCCTAACTTTAACCCTAATATTCTTAAATGCTATTAAACAATAAATTTTCTGCATGCAATACATACAGTAGATCTGCCATTACTCACCATATCTTTGTATTATCAAGAGTGAAGGTTGGGCAAAAGATCACTCCCCCATAGGAAAATTAACCATCTTCTCAAATAAACAAGTCTCATAATCGCTTTAAAGCAGTATTTCTCAATCTTGACAACTTTAAGATGTGTGGACTACAACTCCCAGAATTCCCCAGCATGCTGGCTGGGGAATTCTGGGAGTTGAAGTCCACACATCTTAAAGTTGCCAAGGTTGAGAAACACTGATTTAAACCCTACTGATTTGGCTTAAACACAATAATTATCCCAGTTCCAGTTCAGTTCAAGTTCACAACTTGCCACTGTCCAAATTGTTTGGGCCACCAGTCCCTCAAATCACCATCCTAATAGGAATTCTGGGAGTTGTAGTGCCAAGACATTAGGAGGGCACCAAGTTGGAGAAAGCTAAATTATTTCATATATTCACCACTTTGAAAATGTGTATTTAAAAGTAGATACCCCAGGGAACAAGAGCAAGTTCTCAGAAAGCAATTGTTATCCTTGGAAGGCAAGTTTAGAGGAACTCTGTTTTGTCGATGGCAGTGTTCCCAGGGACAGCAACCCATTCTCCTAGGGCACACTATAAAGACATTTATTACCCTTGTCCTATGAGGAGCTTTAAGCTTATAATAAGAGTTAATTGCATAAAAGAGAGACATGTCAATGCAATGAAAGTGAATTTCTAAACAAGTCATTCTCTCCCATATTTCATACTCTACTTCTTGGATCAATTTCTTAACAGAGACTGTTCATGATCTGACCCAACTTAATTTTTCTTCTTAGACTGCTTCAGCTAGCTTTTCCAACCCTCTTATGATTTATTTGCATTTAACTGAAGAAAAAAAAATCAAAGCAATAGACACAGTTTCTCCCAGAGATGTTTGGTTCTTCTCCCCTTAATATACAAACAAGATGTTTTTTCACTTCGCACTGAAGATGTTGCCTAATCTGCCAATGAAACATCTGCAAGAAAACAGCAAGGCTCAGAGAGCACCAAGGACTCTAAAGATGTTTTTTGCCTTTAATACTCAAAACAATTCTGAGACCCTAAAAACTATCTCCAGAAGGATTTATCCCATGGTATTTCTGGATGAGGCTTGTCCTGTGAAATTGTCCTACCTCATTAATGGAATTGTAAACACACCCCGATCCCTGCAAAAAAAAACAAAAAGGAGAAAAGACAAAATGAGCTTTAACTGGTAGTTCTGTCTATCACTCCCAGTTGAAGCATAGCTAACCTGGGTTTGAAGAACAGTCTTTCTCACCCACCCATTCAAAATAACTGCCATTTAGAAAGCAGTTAGCAGTGAATTCTCCAAAACCAACTCCATAGTACTGGCACTGGGGGAAATGAAGGCTCAACCAGATATGAAGAGTGTGGCAATAGGATTCATCTATCCCAAAATCATACTATTAACACCAAGTCTCAAGTTCTTCAGAACCACTGAAAAATAAATCTAAGAGCATGTACTTCTGCAGGTATGCTAATATTAAATAATAATAATAATAATAATAATAATAATAATAATAATAATAATAATAATAATGGCTTTTCAGATGTTTGAGGAAAGATGGAGAAAGGGGTTACAGGAGAACAAATGAACTAGTAATGGCATAATAGCACTGAGTGGATGCTCTGTCAGTTCATAGCTGATATAGGGAAACCATGTCACATCACAGAAATTAATCAGTCCAGCAATGTACATAACTCTCAGTGTTTGCTGGATTAAATTATTGACAATCACAGCAGACATCTGATTTCCATATTCAGTGAGCATCAGCAGTGTGCCAAAATTGTAGCCTCTGAGTCTTTTTTTAATGCAACGTCCTTTGTGATGTACAGTATTTGCCACCAACTCAATACTTCAAGGCAGTTCATTTCAGTAACACACAGTAGTGAGAAGTCCAACTTTACACTCTACTGAGGCTCCTCATTTGTCCTAGATTCTTATTTTCTCCTTTTGATGAAGACAAGAGGCTGTTTCATAGTAAAGTTGCTCTCCTAGCCATCCTCCAACATAACATTTCTTTGCCCTTAAATTGGAACTTTTCCCATAGTGGAACCAGAAATGGAGAATTTCATATCCAGAGACTCCTTGCCATACAATGTCCTTCCTGAGTTTTATACGGCTGGAGGAGGGGAACTTGTTTGTTTCATTTGACCTTTTTAATACCTGTTTTTAAATGCTGATTTCATAATTATTTTGACAGTGGTTGGGTTTCCTTATTTTGCTCAGCTTTTGTGGAAGAAAGATAAATGCTTTCAAAATAAACAGCTGTGGAGATTAGTAAAGCTAAGGAAATTATTACAACATCATCATCATTTATAGCCAAAAGAGCCAAATTATTATAACCTAAATTATTTAATAACTTCTTAGCTAGATTAAATTATTATCTAAAAAGCTCTTTCCCCAGCATCTCTCTAGTTTTTCTCTTTCCCTTTTCTCTTTCTCATCATTATTACTCGTAGTAACAGTAAGATGAAAATTGTTAAAGATGGGTGATTTTTTCCACATTCTATAGAAAGTAATAAAATGATGCTGTTGTGTCAGAATAGTGGGTTTAATATTAAAACAATCTTGCAATGAACAATTATTATTACTGCTGGCCAGGAAACTGGGAAGGTGAAAGATAAAATAGGATTGAAGAGGAAACAGATGAAGAAACTTGAATTCATAGATTACAAATGATGTTTCTGACAAACAATTCATTAGTCATTGCCATTCTAATCATAGTTGCTCTGTCCTTTGAAATTGGTACCGCCATCTAGGATAAGCTTTTGAAGGGAGCTTTTCCTTATCTACTCAGAGCTTTTAAATACAACGATTTAGGCTACAATTCAATTTCAATTTTACTTTACTTTAATTTATTCAATTTAGGCATCACCCAACTCCAGAAAACTCTGAGTGGCTCACAATATAACACCAATAAAATACTATGTGAGCAATCAAACAAAAATAAAAATAAAAAATAAAAAAAATAAGAACAAAATGGTGGTAAATGGTTCCCAGAAGGGTATTCCAGAGAAAAAAGGATATAAAAGAATTCTACTATGGATCCCATTGTGAATGAATTGGGAATTTCTATTCCCACTAGTCTTCACCGTGCCACAAATGTACAGTATTTGTGAGTGTTTTGCCCTAATACCATAGACAGTAAAGCTAGCAGAATTTGCATTCATTTACATAACCCTACCCTAGAAAAGGGTGTCTTGAGATCACAGATGAAGGTCACCTTGAGGTTGCAGGACTCTCCATTATGAACATGGATGTTCCCCATAGTGCCCATTTCTTTGATTCTGAAGCTTTGAGAGCCCAGCAAGGAGATGCATCCGGTCCATGTGAGGCAGATTGAAGAAAGGCTTGGATCATTAGAAGGCCCTGCTATTCCCTCAACAGACTCCCTTACACCATCTTCAAAACTGAGTTCCCATCACAAGTGGTGAGAACGGTGGTGAGGGAAAGACAGATGAGGGAACAAAAATGAAAAGGATTGGAAGTTGCTCTGCTACCATCTTCTACTGTGCTGAAAGAAGCTTAGCAGGCCCTAGGGGAGAAGTACTTCACCTACCATACATTTTTCTCCCCAGGTTTGTGGAATTGTCCTGTTATTTTTCTATTACAAGCCATTGTGGAACTATTTCTAACTGCTGGAGAGAAATATCTGTAAACAGGCTTTTTCAGTGGCTCTTGATTTTTTCCTAACTCAGCTTTTTTAATTCAATCTGTTTGTTAGGGAACAATATTTTTATACTACCCTCAAAACAGACATACTTGTATAAAAAACTGAATATATCACAACAAATAAATCAAAAGAGTTCAAAAGAGTTTTGTATTAGCCACTACAGAAACACTGCAGAGCTCAAGGGATAAATTAAAACATTTAAAAATTAAAAGGTGAATTGTATTTATTTAATTTATGCAATGATTTCTAAAGCTTTCCCCTGCTGCAGAAAGATCACAAGTTGCACTCCTCTAGAAAAATCAGTCTATAAGTGGAGTGCTGACACCAGCAGCATCTCCAAGGAGTGGGTTAAAAAAATAATGATTGTGGTCACAACAGTGTAATTAAAGCTCTACCCCTTGTAATACATGCATTGATGTCTCACACACACACACACACACACACACACATATACAAAAGGGGCAGGGCTTCCACTGCACTGCTGGCTGACACTAAAAAGATCCCCACATTTAATTATACCTCATTTTGATGGGCATTATCCAGAAAAAGATTTCAAATTATGATGTTAAAATTCAGTGAGTCTCTGGGGAGGAAGCAAACTACATATAGGCTTTAAAATTCTTATCAAAACTTTGAGTTGGTCCCAGAAACAGATTGGTAGACAGCACCAACGGAAAACCAGAGGCAAAATTATTGTAAACCACCCAGAGTCTGCCATTGTGGGAGATGGGCGGTGACATAAATTTAATTAATTAATTAATTAATTTAAAAAATGAGTGTATTAGCAAGTTCCACTTAATAATATTAGTGCCAGACCTTGGAGCTACTGAAGTTTTCCAGGCTGTTTTCAATAGAAGTTTAATATATAAGATACAAGAGTATTCTAGATGGGAAGTTACCTGAGCTATAATCTTGGAATAGTTAAGGTATCCTGGCTTAGTTGTCACTCTTATTGTTGCCCTAGTACCATAACTTTGATGTTTCCAGATAGGAAAGTTCTTTCAGCAGACAGTCCCTTAGATATCTAGGTTTTCTGCCATCGTCATTCTGACCCGTGTCACTTCAGATGTAGACTCATGGCTTCTCTGCAGTGGACATTACACACGGCTTGATCTAAGATATTTTGCTGGCTAAGACAGAAAAGCAAATAGCATCTTCTCTTCTCCAAGTCATTGTCACAATATCTAAGACTGCCTCAAGTTTATTAAGGCATTTCAGAAGGAAGTTTAACAAACACATCTTTCTGATGGTAAATAAGTAACATCAACAATAATAGTCATAATAATTATACTTAATTATATTTTGCTATCCTTTTGTGACATCCATACCCCTTGGTCTGCCTAAGTGTAGAGCTGGCCTACCAACTGATGATTCTATTGACATTTGCTGTGTAATTACCACCAATATTTTAAGGAGCATATTTGAAAGTGAGTTGTGTTCAGCTCCATGCATCCACAATACCATGACCATCTGTTGGATAATGTCAGGTTTTAGAACTGCTGCAAATCTCTCTGTGCTATGCTTACTGTCTGGATTAATCCTGAATTGTTTTTCATAATCTGTGAAAGAAGGCTAAGCACTCTGGTCAAAACCTGTCACATTAACTCATGTTATTTCAAGCGCTTTGCAATTAGACTTTCTCTGTGTGC
Source organism: Candoia aspera (assembly GCF_035149785.1). Classification (NCBI taxonomy): domain Eukaryota; kingdom Metazoa; phylum Chordata; class Lepidosauria; order Squamata; family Candoiidae; genus Candoia; species Candoia aspera. The sequence goes on along the minus strand of NC_086153.1, from coordinate 66,056,645 downwards.
GATTGCCAAAACAGGGAGAACCAAAGTAGTTACTGAGTTTGGATGGGTGAGGTTTCCCTCATTATTCCTGATGAGATTTTATGCTTTAGCAGTGTTGTAGCAATAATCTTGTAGTGTCTAATGTACAGAGACAGACTGTCATTCACACTAACTGTCACAGTCATAACTCAAACAGATGTCATCCATAAGAGGCTGTTTCAAGATTGAAATTACCGCATGTAGGACAACAGAATCTCATTTGCAAATCTAGTTGCAGATATATAAGTCATACAGTGTCAACATGCTGACTGTAATGAAAAACATCTTCATACAGCCGAAAGTGACCTAGATATGTATTTCAGACATTAACTGTGTTATGAAGAAGCTGCTGAACCTTCAGTTCTAGGGATCTTGTTTTCCCCCTTCCTTGGAGGCATAAACAAAGCATAGTTATGAGGACACACAGAAAACAAATGGTCCTCCTCAATGACCATTTCTAAAAGCCAAGTATTTCAAGACAGGAAAATGTATTCCAGTGGACTTAGCTTACACAGCAAGTAAAGAACTGTTCCATAATATCCCCGGGAAGTGATTTCAACAGATTTCTTCTATTAAAACAAAGTGTATCCGTCTGGTAGACTTGATTAGTTTTCATTAAAACTTGTATTAATTTTGACACACACAAACACACACTAAAAACAACATCTGCACAAAGATATGTGGCAGTTCCTGAGTTTTGATTGGAGTTCTTTAAGGTATTAGGCGTGTTTTATGTACCTACAGTGCTCTGTTGGCAACCCTACTTTTAGACCCTAAGGGCAAATCTCTGCTCCCAGGAATTATCTGGACTTCTGAAGTGTAATCTTCATATGTTGAACCCCCCCTTTTTTTTTAAGGGGTGGCCAATTTAAGATAAATGTTCACTTGATGGTTGGAGTTTCATTTCCCTGGATTTAGCTTCTTTCAGAAGCCCTGTTGGGAGTTATCTAAACTGGTCTCCGGTTAAGCCTGCCCCTCCACCAATATCACCTTAAATATGTACCGTATGCTTCCCTACAGTATGTCCACTCCACTATTGGGGTCCTAGTTCAGATTAAGCCTAAGTGGCTTCTTTGTGGCAGATGCCATTATAGCAGGGTTTCTTAACCTTAGGGATCCCTAGATAGTTTTCAGAAGATCCATGAACTTGGATAGGGGAAAAATTGCAACTCTATTTTCATTAACCTCTAACAGAGATTTAGCTTGTAATTCAATAATGCATATAGGCAATAAAGTAATTTATGACTTTTAGACACCAAAAATGTTGCTTAGCTTCAATAAATCTCATTGTAAATATCTAAAATTATTATATCCTTAAAAGGGATATTGTCATCGATTTAACGGACTGATAAAGAAGCACATGTATTACTACATTACATATTTGTATTTTTTATATATATTTTCATAACTGTATTTGAGCATAATTGGTTTCCTTTGTAATATAGTCTATACCTATGTATTTTATTCATTTAAATACATTTTTTCCAAGAAGGGGGCTGTAGGTTTCACCAGATTCACAGTGGAGTCCAGGGCACAAAAAGATTAAGAATGCCTGCATTAGAGTGATGTTGGCAGGGGAGCACTGGATTATCCAGAAAGTTTGCATGGCGAACATTCCAGATCCATCACACTGAACAAGACTGAGGTTTCCAAGCATGAGACCAGAAAGGAGTGTTACCTAGCCGGTTTGGCCTAGTTCTACAGAACTGGTTGTTAAGTTCTTCTTCTTACTCTGAGGAAGACACATAGACCCAGCAGTCTCATTTTAAGTTGAGAGCACATGATCTTCAACAACTGTTGTGGATTGTTTGCCTTGCTGTCTCAGCATCTTCTATCGCTGTTGTTTTTCACAGGTTTTTAAAATCTTTTTAAACCTCCCAGAGGTGAGTGGGCAGCCTCAGAAACTGATCAAATAAATTAATTAAAATAATAATTAGATTACATTAAATGACTCTCAAAATATAAGTACAATCCAGTCCACTATTAATGCCTATATATCAGTCGAAAAATGCAGGGTAAACAATTGAACACCAAAGCACAGCAAAGAATAAAAAAAATATTCAGCTTCTGTTCTATTTTCTTTTGTTTCATTTTATAAAATTAGGTCATTTCTTCAGAGACAATTGCACAGGTGTTTAACACTAATATGAGGACCTAAATGTTATTTAGTTTCTAGAACTGAAATTCACAGTGGATGGAATTCAGCCATTCTGCCTTCAACCATAACAGGTTTTACTCAAATATGTTTTCAGTGGTAGGAATTAGCAGACCAGGTCAAAACTGCTCTGCTCTGTAGTCAAGTCTTTTGGATAGAGTTCTGATTTGTCAATTTTCCAGTTGTTTGGAGGGTTTTATTTATTTATTTATTTATTTTTAAAAAGGTGGAGTGTGATGGCCAAGATAATGCTGGGTACATAATCAGAAACAGCTCACAGAATGAATGCCTATGAAGTGGGGAGTGGGGGGGGAGAGCTGTATCTGCCCTGAAGCTGACCTGTCAAATTTCTCCCATAGCCTGTCCTAAACAATCACAGGGCCTCCCCAAAGCCTCAGTCATCTACCCAATTCACATCTTGAATTGCTCTTAGGGCAATCAAAAACCTGAGAGCAAAATCCAAGAGATTCTGACACAACCCTGAAGAATTGGCAATCTTCTATCCAGATTTTTTTCTATCCCTTCATTTCTAATAGTCTTTGTGAGGCAAAATAATGGTACCATTTACGCCACCTCTTCTCATTCCCATCTCTTGATTTTCTCAAAGAGGCAAATCCGTCTCTCCTGCCTCTCTTCCTAGGTGACCATATCTGAACTGCAAAAAGACAGGTGACCCCTAGTTAGCATTCTCCATATTTCTGCTGCCATCTATTGGCCAAATGGATTTTTTCAGTCCAGATATAGTAGCGCTGTCTCTTCCCACATTTTGCACTGAGCTCCCTCTGCTCTCCATTGCTTGAACAGTACCCAGCATGAGGCAATTATTTCAGAGAAAAATCTCACCTAGAATGGAAACTTGGTTAATACTGAGGTTCTAAGCAAACTTCTTTTTTTATCTTTAGCCAGTGGTTTCCTGAATTTAGTGGTTAGCATCAGTTCAATAAGCAAACTCTTCTATATATATTCTATTTATAATGGGTTTCCAAACTGGTTGTTTTACAATTTTTACCTTATGTTCCTTCTTGCTGGGGAAAAAGGGTAATACTATGGAGTTTTTGTAATAATGTTTGTTGTAGCAGGATTTATATGAAGTTAAATTTCTTGTTAGACCAAAAGCAGAAGATACGTAACTTTAAAAATTATATGGTCAGCCCTTTCATTATTTAACCAGGGCTACCAGTTCTGCGAGCCAGTCTGGTGTAGTGGTGAAGTCACCAGGCTAGAGACTGAGAGACCGTGAGTTCTAGTCCTGCCTTAGGTACAAAGCCAGCTGGGTGACCTTGGGCCAGTCACTCTCTCTCAGCCCTAGGAAGCAGGCAATGGCAAACCACTTCTCAAAATCCTTCCAATAAAACTGCAGGGACTTGTCCAGGCAGTTGCCAGGGGTCAACACTGACTTGCAGGAACCAAAAAAAAAAAACAGAAACAGAAACAGAAACAGAAACAAAAACAGCAACAACAACAACAACAAACAGTTCTGGCAGAACAAATTTGGATGACCACCACATGGCAGCAAAGAGATATAGAACACTCAAATTATTTGCTGCCTTCTAGTGGTTGTTTGGATTTCTGCAACCCAGACTTGTTTGCCTTAATTTAACACGTAATCAGGTCTTCTTTGGTCTGCTTTTAATACCTTTAGAATATACTTAGTTAAATAAAGAGAGAATTTCCTTAGGCAACAGATATTAGAGGCAGCAGGGCTACAATTCCTTCTGAATCCCTAGTAATTCCCTTCTGAAGAAGATATTTATCTGTTCCCTTGAATACCCTGCCTCTGTTACGGTAGAAACTATTATTATTTTTCCAGTGCTGAAATAAGTCTAGCTGATTTTTGTAAATGAGATATGGATGAACCACCATCTTCTCTTTTGCTTCAGGCAGTACATTTCTTGAGCCAGCTTAGGCTTCTAGGTACTCTTAAACATATCTTCATCAACAGGTTCACATCAGAATATAAATATGTTCCTTGCTGTAATATTGCTATTTCTCTTTAATCTATTACTATTATTAATTCATTTTCACTTTTATAATAGAGACTATGGTTTTGTATTTTGATTGATCATACTAAAATATTATTAGCTATTAATTCAACTTTCAGCCCCTGTAACAGTTGCTTACTTCCTTATCAAAGCCCAATCTGAAATAAAGTCACTTATTATTACAAAAATAAAATAAAATAAAACAAAGCAAGTTTGATTTCCTTCAATGTCAGTTTTTGACAGGTTCAAAAACTGAAAAATCATGTTTTGTGAATGTTCAGTGCCATTCTTACCAACTGCAATTTAAGTGATACCTCCTTCATATTTTCATTTTTAACACATTTTATACAATTTTCACTGAACCTCCCTTCTCTATTTATAAGCACTCCCCGATCAAAGTCATTGTTGGACCAAAAATACTCTGCACTTTATTTGGGTTACTAGAACTAGGGGCTCTGAAATATCTTCTTACATGGGGATCAGGAAGCATAACATGTCATAAAGTTGCAGACATTCTGATGTAAAAAGTTTGCAGTCAAATTATGCCATAATTTGAAGTTGATGACTTATCTCTCCCGAGTTCCTCTCCCAACACAGTACATATATTTAAGTCTCTCCTAATCAGTCTATTTAATCAGTCTAACACTGTACACACAGAAATCAAGACAAACATGCAATTACTGCAGTGAACATTTGTTCAACTAAGTTACAATTAATTAAAAGATGGAGTTTCACATATCTTTAAATTCACTAGTAATCATTTTCCCCCTGTGGCCAAAGCAACACATATGTGATTTACAATGCAGCAAGGATGCTAATTCAACAGTGATTCCGGTCTGATTTCTGCTTTTCTTCAGCATAACTGAATTTTAACATATCAGTGGCAGGGATTCCATCTGATTAGCCTCAAGTCAGCAATGGCCATGTTCATGAAATGTAATCTTATTTTACAGTGGAGGAATGACAACATCATCCAGTAATAAATACCCAAATGACAATCTGCAACAAAATTGCATCTGGGTGCCAGACTTATTTATGCCAGCTGTAAAAGACAATCACTCACTAGCTACATACTCAACATTCTAGATGGAGCCTGCACATTTACCTCTTTACTGTATTTAAAATTATTCAAAAGCCTGGCTTTCATCACCACAAGCCATTTCTAGCAAATCATCACACGTCTTACATAAACATTTATTAACCTTCCTGGAGCCTCAAGGGGAAATGAGGTCCTGGCATAATGGGAAGAGGGGAACTCAAAAGAAAAGGTTTCAATCAGTGGTTTCTATAATTCATAAAGCATGCTGATGCTGAGTTTGAAGGGAAGGATCCCCTCTTCTATGGTCCATAGTTCTGCTGCTCATATCTTGATTCAAGCAGGCCACCAAGGATTCATAATGGAGTATTCAAACAGCACTCCTGCATGTTTATTAGGCGTGCAAAACCGATTTGGTTTCCCACAACAAGGTGCTTCATTTTATAAAGGCGATGCCATGCCTTCTTGCAATGGAAAAGAAGTGTGGGGCTCCACTTTGCCAGTTCCAAATGCAGTTCCAAGGGCCAAAAGACAGCTGGAGACGCAGTTTTAGAAGCAAGGGGGCCATGTTGAGGGGATGAGGCGCTCAAGCTAATGTTAAAGTGAAACAGCCCCTCGAAAATCTGCTGTCCTAATATTCATGTGATCTGCTAATTAGGTTTTTGTACTGCCAAACCAAGGTGTTGTTTGTCACCAATAAAGCCCTAAAAAGCATAGGAACATCACACACATCATATACCAGAGCAGAGGTACATAACTTGAGACCCAGGGTTTCATGAACTGTAACGGTATGTGGGAAAGACCTTGGGAGTTGGGGAAAAGAGATGCTGCCTAGGGAATGGTCAGATAAGAGACTGTATATCCTGCAGCTGGATAGCGGGTGGGGCAAGAGGCTCAGAAGGGACCCTCCCTAAGTTCTCGGGCTGTAAAGGAGAAAGCGTGAGATTTGTACTTTCAGACTGGCAAGATTCTGTGAATATAGCTTTACAATAAAGTAGAATTAGTTTATCTGGTTGTGTTTCCTGTCTGGTCTACCTGGTAAGGCTAACATGAACCTACCAAAACACTTCCAAAACTTGTTACCAAATAGTAAATTTGAGAGCCACTGTGGGGTCATAGTTGTGGTAGTGGAGTAGAAGTGAGAAGTCCTCCTTTCACTAAGGAAGCTTACTGAGGAACTTTAGGCCAGTCCTTTTTTTCTTTACTTCATTGGGTTATTGTGTAAGCCTCCTTGAGTTCCTGGATAAAAATGGGGTATAAACCTAATAAAGAATGAGTATAATAAATCCAAGTGAGAATGAAAGGGAGAATTATTAAACACATGACCAGAGAATAATCACATAAACTTATTTAATTTTTAAATAAATGTAAATGAAATAAAAGCAAATGTACATTTTTACCTATCTCCCCTCACTATGTTTTGAAGTGTAACTGGGGCACACCAATCCACACTCAACAGAGTTGCACACATGAGCACAGATACCAGAGTGAGAAGAGAAAGAAATGTGTTTTAATTCAATAATGCATGTATTATTACCTGGCCTGATTTGAACTTTCAAACCAAAGCTCAGCTGAACAGTTATTCACTGTAGCTTAGATTTGCAAACGCAGTTCTCCAGCACAAATAATCCTACAAAACTATGTGGGCCCACAAAACTACATATTAAATAACCAGAAAAAACGCATTATAGTAATGAAAATTGCTTACAAAAATGTGTGTGTCAGGCAAAATAGTGTTAAACACTGTGTATGTCATAAGATAAATGTTCACAAAACCCTCCACATAGATATTTTTCATTATAAAACATTTTTCATATAAATATTGAAACAAGATGAACTGAATCTAAGACTGAAAGGATGAAATAACCCCAAAAGGACCAAAATGGACAGGCAGATGCATTTCTCCCTACCTAGAAGAAGGTTTTCTAATGTATTTACCTCCTAAGTTTAATTATAGAAGTGCTGTTTCAGATATTGTATACCTCGAGGCTGCCCTTGGATGGCAATGGAATTATAAAGAAGGTATTACTTGAATATTGGTACGAATAAGACTGTCTCCCTCACAGGCTGAGAATTAGGAGAGGCAACATCATGAGGACCCAGTAGGAAAAATGATGTTGCCCTTTTGTGCAAAGAAAGGCCCAACGACACTCATCTCTATTTATTTTTCAAACTTCTAAACATGATCCTGGCTCCTTTTATAGGTAATTTTGCTCTTGTGTCAGGATGGAATATTCCTGAGCTGGTCACTTGCCATAAAGAGTTCCCTGGCTATGCCAAAACAAAGCAACAGCTCCCAACTTAATATAAGGAGTGTGAATATAGTATTTGAGAGCTAGTTTTGGTGTAGTGCTTAAGTCATCAAGCTAGAAACCAGAGAACTGTGAGTTCTAGTCCTATTTTAGACACGAAGCCAACTGGGTGACTTTGGGCCAGTCACGCCTTCTCAACCTTAGGAGGAAGGCAAGGGGAAACCTCAACAATCTTGCCAAGAAAACTGCAGGGACTAGTCCAGGCAGTTGCCAAGAGTCAACACTGACTCAAAGGCATATACCAAAAAATTAATAAATTAATAATATTAGTAATGTTTTACAAAGCTTTTCAGGATCTCTATTTTCTCCTCACTAGTCCTCATTCCTCCGACTTCCTGTTCTTCCTCAAACTTCCCCCTTGTTACTGCTTGGCTCACTTTTCGGCTTCAGGCCTTGTTACAGACAATAATAAAGAGAGGAGGGTCACCCTGAAGTTGTCTTTAGCCCATGAATACAGAATATATAAAGATTAGGTTGCTTGTATTCACTTTCAGCACAGCTTGATGTGGAACATGCATTCAGTTTCCTTGTCTACTTCAGGCATTTTGGAAATCGGGGGTGGTGAATTGTAATTCTACATTTTACAAGTATCTTGTGGCATATTATAGCTGAACATGTTTATAAAGGCCTTTCCCCTTGCATCATCCCCTGAAAGACTGACAGAATAAAAGGACACCCAGCGAGTGTGGGTATGAATACAGGCTTGTCTTTTTTCTGCTTCTCCCAAGTAGCTCTTCATTAGAATGTAAAAGAGTTGGGGAAGAACGGGAGACAAGTTAACAAATATTGTGCAGATGAATTCAGGCTGGATTCCTTTTAGCAAACACATTAGAATATTTTGCAGATGCCAAGTTGGTAAATAGCCACACAAAATGTATCAGTGGCAATCTGCACAGATAGAAACCGCAGCCAGAGAATTCTGCACCAACAGAAGTCCCCTTTAAAGTTGTTTTATTAGAATAAAATTGGTTACCGTTTCAGAATCTAGATCGGATAAGATCACAATTGCCTACTTCATTTCAAGCTGCTGTTCACTTAAAGCAGTCAAATCAGTTTTAACATCTTTGCAGCTTTGAAGTACCTATTTCAAGGTACTGCTCTCCATTTTCCTTACAGCCCAGCTGTTTAATATTGTTATATATGCTTTAAATGGAATCTCACTATGGAATCCCATTTTCACAGAACAATTCTGACTCTGAACTAGTAAATACCAGCTAATCAGCAGTTTATGGAAAGGTGATAGTTTGGCGAACTCAACATCTTAATAGCTGCCTGTGACCTTGGGAATTCCAGCAGCCTGCAACTGTTTTACAGTTTGGTATAAAATCCCACATGGAGCTTTGTTAGAATAGAGCGCATGCTTTGCACACAAACCAGACAAAGCCCTCTTTCATAACATGTATCACACCCAGACAAATGTATGATGACAAAACATCTTCTGTACTGAAGTTTAATATATTAATCTTCAACCAAGTACAGTTATTGCCACTACAGGTAGTCCTTGGTTAATGACTACCCTATCTAGCAACCATTCAAAGTTATGATAGTGCTGAAAAAAGTGACTTTATGACTGGTCCTCAAACTTACAACCGTCACAGTGTCCTGTGGTCACATGATCGCCATTTATGAGCTTCACAGCCAGCTTCTGACAAGCAAAGTCAATGGAGAAGCCAGCAGTAAAATCACAAGTCACGGTCACATGATGCCTTGCTTAACAACCATTAACGTCACTGTCCTGTCCCAGCCCAATCACACGCAATACACCAGGGAAGCAGTTGTAAAACTTTACTGAGAAACTTGTGACGTAAACTTGTGAGGTAAACTTTACTGAGAAACTGGTAAGGTAAACTTGTGAGGTAACAAATAGGCGGCAAAGAAGTGAGAGCGCAAAAGCACACACTCTACAGAAACAAGCCCCCAAAGTCCCGTGAGCTTGCCTTAAGGGAGTTTAACATTCAAATAGATTAGTCAAGTGAGTCCAAGGGTCAAGAGTCAGGTCACAAGGTTTCCCATCAGGAGTCCAGGCACATGGAGTCCAGTAAGCAGATGGTTGTCTCCAACAATCGATCTGGGCTTGCGGCTGCCTTTTTATAGAGGCAGACCTGGGTGGAGCTTATGTAGGAGGGCGGGGCTACTTTTTCGCACGTAGCCTTGCTGACCTCCGCTGTTTCTCCCTCCTTTCCGCTCTCCTTTCTCAAGCACTGGGAGGGTCGGCAGCTCTGAGTCTTCGTCCTCACTAATTGGCAGCGCCTGTGCCTGCTGCTCACTGACCAGCCCCGCCTCCTCGGAATGCTCAGGCGGCCATTTATCTAGAGCCATCTGCTCGCCCTCCAACTCTATGACAGAGGCTGGCCGCCCGTCCTCGTCGTCTGACTCTGACTCTGAGCCCGAACCCCCCATGGACTCCGAGCCTGAGCCCCCCATGACAATCGCAGTCATGTGATGTTTCACTTAACAACTGCATCGCTTAGCAATGGAGTTGCCAGTCCCAATTGTGGTCATTAACTGAGGACTACCTGTATATTGTATAGCATAATCCTGATGAAGCTAGACCTTTCCTAGTCAAGATGACTGCATATACCTTGTGGTATTGTCTTTATGCAGGGCATTATCAAAAGGATAGAGGTAACCTTGTCATCATAACTATGTCCCACATTCATAAATGACCATCCAAAAAGAGATGCTGTAGAGAGCAGGGTTCCATATATGAAATGCTCTCCTATCAGATTCCACCATTTAGAAAATCAAACCCATTGTTGTGGGAAGGAACACAGAGAGTTTTCCCTACGTAAACACCCACAGACAGATGTATGCTATGCACAAGGAATCTTTCAATTAAAACAAATGTGAAATCGTACATAGGGTAGCTACCCAGGGGTGATGTGGGGGGTTGAAAGATGTGATAAATACATTTCCTTGCCTGTTAACTTTCTCGGTATGTGGTATGTGTAGGTTAGTTTAACGTTACAAATGGGAATTGAGTGCTTAGAATCTTGCTACTTCAGGAAAACATGTTGCTTAGCCCCAAGGCCATTGTTTCCCTTCCTCACAATAAAGTTAATGAAGGCCTCACTTGTAAATTAAAATTAGAGTTACTGTTTATTTCAGCAAACTAGAGATTTCACATTGAAATTATGGAAGCTGATCAGATGAATTTGCTTGAATTACTTTAAAAGAAGAATCCATTACAACTTTCTTTTAGCAGAAATACTATAAGTAAGCCGTGGTGTCTGACAAGGAGGAAGAGAGTAGAATCTGCCGTAAGATCTTTCAAAGAGGGTTTTGAATCTTAAAAGCACAGTAAGTAAAAAAGAAAAGAAAAATAACCAGTGTTTGTTTGTTTGTCAAACTTTATCACCCCCCATCTCCCTCCCAAGGAGGGACTCTGTTTGCGCAATCTTCTATATAGTACTAAAACTCTCTCTCTTGTGTTTATCTGTTTGTCTGTTTGTACCCTCATGTTAGCCCAAACAGTTGTCCTGTTCAGATTTAGAGGTGGCCAGGCAGATTAAATATCAAAAATACTCTTTATTAAATAACTATTTATAATAAATAAGTCCTTAGAATCAAGAAAGAACTGAGTTCAGTCAAGACCAACTGGGCAGCAACAAGGATACCGGCAATATTGCAGGAGGAGACAGCAGCAAGGTAGCGAAGCAGGACTCTTTAACGGAGACTGGAAGGCTGAGAGAAGCTGGAGTGCAAGGCACTACTGAAGCTGAAGTCAAATGATCCTGAACTGGAACACCACTTGAAACAGGCTGGCACTGGAATACTGGGTGAGGCTGACCGGAGCCCCTTTGGACCAGACTGGACTGGACTTGATGGCTCAGGCTGAACTGGACACTGGAGACTGAAGACTTGTAGCAAGGTTGAAAACTCGGAGCAAGGTTGGACTCGACTAGAAGCTCTGGACTAGGCTGATTACTCTGGACTAGAGACTCGGAACAAGGCTGGGAACTTGGAACAAGCCTGGACTCAGCTGGAAGTCCTGGACTAGCCTGGAGACTCTGGACTAGGAACTCGGAACAAGGCTGAGAACTCAGAGCAAGACTGGACTTGGCTGGAAGCCCTGGACTAGGTAGCAATTTGGGTCTGCAACCAGATAGGTGTGAAACTCTAGGTCAAGCACCCAAAGCGCAGCTGAACTGGACTGGGGATACACAGAGAGACTGGATATCGAAGGCACACTGAAGCCACATGGGATACCTGGAACTAAGCAGCAAGCTAGAAACGTTGCAAGGCTGCACTGAAGGCTCAAGGTGAGACTGAGGACTGGAAGCACGGCAAGGCTGGACTGGAGACTCTGGACATGGTTGGAATCTTGAAATGGGGCGAGAAGCGTGACTGGAACATGCACAAGGTGACCATGGAGATCCAAAGCTGGACATGAGACTGAGGTTGCTGGGTTCAGCAAGGAGAGGATCCTTGATGGCAGCAGAAGAAGGGTTCAAGTCCTCTTCAGTGGAGAATGCTGGCACTGATTCCTCTTTGGTAAGACACTGTCTCCGACGCTGGTAGGGACTCCTGCGGACTCTGCAGGCTTGCAGGATCAGTTCTCTCCGGCAGCTTGCTCTTCACACATCTGCCTTTTATGCCAATCCTTTGTGTGCTTTTTCCCTTCTGCAGCCAATCAGGCTACCTTCTTCTTTGCATGCTTTTCCGCCCATCATTGGTGCACACTGATTGGAGGATTCAAATCCTCCTCTGAAGATTGGCCAATCAGTGCCTGTGACTCTTTCCGCACTGCTGACTCATCCCTGGGTTTCGCTTTCCCGGTTTCAGCCCGGTAAGTTTCTATTTCCTCCTCTGACTCAGAAAGTGGTTCATTTTCTGAGTCAGAGGCAGGCTGGATTCTCACAACAGTGCATTATACTGCAACAATTTTTGAATCAAGGTACCTAAAATCCAGTAACTTAAAAGTACCTAAAATCCACTAACTTAAAGAATGCATAAAAAATCCAGGACCCATTACTCCTGTGGAATTGAAATTTTGCACAATATTCAGACCAGTTTTATTCGCAAAGTTGTGGCCATTGCAGCATCCCTGCAGTCATGTAATCATGATTTGCAATGCTCCCTGCCAACTTCCCACAAGCAAAGTCAACGGGGAAGATGGCAGGAAGTCGGAGGTCGCTCCCACTCCCACTGCTATTTTGCCCGCCTGTGGTAATTCAGTTTATTTATTTATTTATGATATGTGCACTTATTAGATGATCACAGGACTGTCCAGCATTGGGGTGAAAAAAAATATGGTCAGCCTAAAATTTAATGTTCATTCTGGTCACATCAGATTGCACTACCTTCTCTCAAAGAATGACCCAATGAGTCATAGGCTTGTCTAATTATATCTAAAGATGTCCACTGAAGTCCATTAAACATGGACACTTTACATCACAGTCCTCTGTAGGAGGATGTGGACCAATACTTTTCAAACCTTTATCAAGCCAAAATTAAATGATTGCTTGGATGAAAATATTTAATGCCTGTTATCATTAAAACTGTTGAACATCTATATGCCACATCAATAACATGCAGGAAAATAGACAGACAATTTTTTTTTTCTATTGACAGCTTAATGCCTAGAGGAATTAACCATATTAATGACTTAAATCTTGCTAGATAGTACTAGGAAAGAGAGGGACAAATAGAATAACTATTATGAAGGAAATTCGTATTTTCTTTTAAATAAAGCCCTGACACAGTATACAGTCTGCTTCACATGTAGATTTTCCCCCCATATGTTAGCAAAACTTAAGATTCATTATCTGCTTTCATATTTCTATTGATTTTAATAATCTAATGTAGAATAGACATGACAGGAAAAAATAGAGGGAAGCTTGACCATCATTTTCATCTATAGTTGCCTTTCCCATCCCATCCTGATGTCCGCCAGATGTGTTGAATTACAACCCCAAATTTCCAACAAGTTAGCTAGAAATTACACTAAACCATCTTGTTGGGAAAGGTTGCAAGCTGAGCAGAGTTAGGAACACGTCCTTTCCTCTTACAGTGCACCTTAAAAAGATCTCACATCCACAGGGGGCCTCTTTATGTCTGTCCCAAAATATTTATTTATTTATTTATTATTTAAATTTATATCACCGCCCATCTCCCCCAACGGGGGACTCTGGGAGGTTTACAATAAAAGATAATAAAAGCATATAAACCTAATTTACAGTCTAAAAATATAAATAAGATAAATAGATATAAAACCCAAGAGGAGATGGAATCACAATCAATAGGGGGTGCTATGGTGCCAACCATCCAAATATGCGGGCATCCACTGAGCATTTTGTCCTGATGGACATCCACATCATAAATCAGAAGGGGGGAGGGTTAAATGATTTGAATATAAACTACTTTGAGTTTTTGTAAAGCCATTTGAGTGCTCTGCATGAGGGTTTGTGCAAGCTTCAATGGTTTGTTTTCAGTATAGAGCAAAAAACTCAGAAAGTTTTGTTTCAAGCTACTTGGTGTGAAATGATTGGTAAGTTATCTTGCCTTTTGTAACTGGAGTATTTGCTTATGAATTTTCCTGTTTGGGCCAGTGCAGTAGAACAAACCAGTCATGGCCCTCCTGTTGATGGCTTAGTCTGGAGGGATGATCTGGGAGGTGGTGTTTTGGAGCAAAGCAGCAGACATTTAAAGAGGACTTAGGGCTTTCAGCAAGTCATTTTTGATTTTTTTTTTTTAACGGTCACATCTTTGGGAAACTGACATTTATTCATTTATTTATTCATTCATTCATTCATTCATTTGATGTATATCACTGCCCATCTTAAGTACCATAACCCTGGGCTGCTCACCCCATGACAATAAAACCAGGAACAGTAAAAATTATTTCATGGTAGGGATTGGCAAGGATGCAGCATTGGGATGCTTTGAGTTTGATTTTTAATTTCTCCCATATCTCCTTCATCTATACGCTCTGAAATGTATGCCCATCGCTTTCATCCTCAACATCACGGAAGCTGGCAGAATGGGTTAAGGAGCAGATTACCTGCAGGCCGAAGCATTGGCCAAATCAATCAAGCTCTCTCTATTCACTGTTACTGACGGAAAGCAATTGGCCTAATCACGGAGCCCCCTTTGAAAATGTGTTAATATAAATCATTAATGAAATACAGAGCAAGCTGAAACGTTGGGACCACTTGGAATTTGAGGCAATGTGAATTTGTCACCAAAACACTTTTTTCTCCCTAATATTCTTTGGGGTCCCTTCTATGCAACCAAAGCACCTATGTGGTTCTCCTTGATGCTCATTATTTGGTTTTCTTTGAAAAAAAATTATCAAATGGAGCTCAGCCACTTTCTCAAGCTGTGCAGAATCTATGCTGCTTATTATTTCTGTACTGCTCTTCCCCCACTAGGAATTCTGGATGGGCATGACGGTCAATCTGCATAGGCTTTTTATGTACAAATCTGAAGGTTAAGATCAGGAGGGTCTCCCATCTACAGACTGTTTGTATTTAGAGATAATTATCTCTCTTTCTCAGCCTCTGCTAAGTTGTAATGCTGAGAATTCCTACTGTTTATAAATTGTGTTTTGTTCCTTCAGTATCAGTTTTTTGTAAGCCAGAGTCACTGTGGTAAGATGGGTGGCTTTATAAATTGTTTAAACAAATTCCTGGAAATTTCTAACACTCTGAACAGTAGAGAGTCTACATATTATCCTTCCGTCTTCAGCTGCTGGCTGAGGTATTAGTACTACTACTACTACTACTACTACTAAATCTCTCAACAGATGTCCTATAACGATAAGGGCCATGCAGACAGACAGTGCAATCTTTTCAAAAGCTGTCATATATGGTAATGATGAAATCTTTATCGGTTTTGGCTCTCAGAGACCAAGTCAACAGTCACAAAATATAAATAAAAGCTGAGAGCTCTCACAGTTGTTGTGTTTGAACAGGATATGGCAGAGTCTTGGTATTTGCTGGAGGAACAAGAGGGAACTGCCAAGGAAACATGGAATGTCTACCTTGTAGTCACAATAACATTTTTTGGCTTCTTGTCATCAGCAGCTGAATCATGTGGAGAAAGCTGGTGTGCTTGTAGTGCCTCTATATGGGTAATAATGGCAAGAAAACAATTGTCTCCAGACATATTAAGCACTTCCAAATCATTCCAGCTACTCAGATGCTAACAAATATGCTTGTTTATATACAGTCATGTGCATTTCATTGATACAGAAGATACATATATAGATTGTGTGACCCTGAACTATAGGCACTTAGGGAAAACCTAATTTCCTCAAAGAACAAACCAGGCTCTGGAAAACAGTAGCTTGTTTATTACAGAAGAACTGAAACACTTCGGGGGAATTAGAATCACATTTCAACCGAGAATGTTACTAAATCAGGAGAATTAGAATCATGCCATCCTCATACGAAGAAATATTGCAGCAAGATCCGTTGAAAATCATGCTGATATTTGTAAGAGTTTGACTAGAAAAGATGAAACAGGAATAGACTGGAAGTAACTGAAAAAAAAATGTAAACTTCAGGAGGGTGTGCAAATGTTGGGTTTGTGGTGAAGACTTAAGAAAGAGCTATATAGAGAAGTTAATGAGCCATTTAGAACAAATATGAGTTCTGACTGCCAGCTTAGGTACAGTGGAAGCTGGCTTAGCTTCTTTTGAAGAAAGGATTCGAGAGAAAGAACAGAAGTAGGGGTTTACTCAGCTGAGCATCAGGCATGAGGATCCCACTTGAATTGGAAAACACGGAACCACATTCTTACTTCAGGGTGACCCAGCCAAGCTTGGGAAATCATATGTAAGATGTCAGGCATAAAGAAGAAAAGGAGAATCTGCTTTTTCTTTCCCTTTCCTGGGTTGGGGAGGAAAAAGAATACAAAGATGTTTAGCATCAAGTTCAGGGAGAGGTTGGATCTCTCAGTGGTTATTCTAAAGAAAGGGTCTTCCTGAGGTGATCAGATTCAAACTTGAACAATGGATTTGTAGATTATTCTAGTCTTTCAAGATTTAGTGTATTTTTTTCAAGTTTAAAATCAAAAAAGTGAGGAATGTATGAAAGTTGCATCTGTGTATATATACATACATAAACAATATAACTTACCCTTCCTTTTTTGCTTAAATAGGAAGGTTCAAATCAGCATACATCTTACTTGGGGATTACTTCAATGGCTCTTGCCCTTAAGTTATATCTGCAATTTTACAAGTGTTAAAGACAGAGGTGGGAATATTAAAAAGAAGGTAATAGAGGCTACCAAACCTGCTTGCAGAAGCTCATGCATATTTATTGAGATGCGTCTCACCTGAATTTTGAGAATGAAAAAATTCTGTCTTTGCCAAGCTGGAATGACCCTGAAGGCTTTCTTTAATCAACTATGCCAGAATGTCATCTACACTGATAAACAGAACCCAGTATTGTAAGATATAGATCTTGTTGTGTAGTTCTGGAGACAAATTCTTCCAAGACCAAAGTCAGGCAATGGATTTTAGAATAGTGCTTTCTCAGATTTCCTCAACCTAGTCCCCTTCAGATGTGTTGGGATTGCATGCCCACAATTCTTAGCCAATATATGGCTGGGACTTCTGAAAAGTGTGGTCCCAACATATTTGAGGGTATCATGTTATGGAAGGCTATTCAGTTGATGTGATGGGGAAATACAGTTTTTAAGTGGCATCTACCAGACATATACAGACAATCAGCCCCATCCATTTTGGCATTCATGCTATTCTTTAGGTAGGCATAACCCTGTTGCTGGATGGCCATCTGCTTGACTTTTGAGGTAGCAAACAATCTGCTGTGTATACCCCATTGTTAGCATTGTGCATAAAAGGAGGGAACTTGTGCTGTGAGGCATGTTTGCCATCTGAAACCATGAACTGCTGCTTTAGGCCTAAAGCCCAGACTTTTCTCCTTTAGAAGCTTGACATTCAGACACCATCCTGGCTATCTTTCTACCTGCCTTCATTTGCCTGGGGGAATGAGAAGCTAGATAGAAAAGACGAGTGGGAAAGGAAGGAAGGAAGGAAGGAAGGAAGGAAGGAAGGAAGGAAGGAAGGAAGGAAGGAAGGAAGGAAGGAAGGAAGGAAGGAAGGAAGGAAGGAAGGAAGGAAGGAAGGAAGGAAGGAAGGAAGGAAGGGGATCAGTTTTGCAACACACTAAACAAAATGATTGATTCCCCTAAGATTAAAAGGGATCTGTGGGAGTTTCCTTTCCAGTGCCAAAAATTCTGTACAAATTACTTTCAGCAAAGAAGTTTTTTTTCTCTGCCTGAGGCCACTATTAAGGAACCCTTAATCCAGGGAGGTGAAGGAGAAGGAGGGGGTTTAGACATTCCAGCAATTACCCCTGCATAGATCTTTGTCTTTCTTCTTCATTCCAAGAAGATGCTGTTGACAATACATCGAGATTTCCATCACAGCTTTGAGGACCATAATTTTGACCTTTAAAATGTTAATCTGAAATATGTATATGCAAGTAAACAAGAACATTTCAGGCTCTCCAAAGCAAGGACAGCTGCACAAAATCAATACAGCATGCAACTCCATAAAACAGCAGGATTCTTTTAACAATAAGGATGGAAAGTGACGTCTCTTCAAGTAATTTGAGGTAGGTGAGGGCAAGGTCTCACATAAGATGTTCAGATATGCGTTCCACAGCAGTAGATTCAATTCCCAGCTTCATCATTATTGCATATTGAATCAAACTTCACTTGCAGACATTTCTGATGCAAAATGTGTGTTTTGGGGGGAATTTTAAATGTTCCCAAACTCAGTCTGTTTCAATTTTTGAAAGTAGTTGATTGTTTATTTCTCTAAGAAAGACTTATTTTTCCTTAGGAGTGATCCTAGCTTGTCATTAATCTTGTAGGGATGTCACACAGGCATTTTCAATTTATCTGTCTGATGATATCACCAAAATACTTCAGACCATAGCAGCATTTTCTGATTTCATTCTGAACATTTCCTCCCTATTTGCAACCTCCTATAACATTTCAAAGGAGCTGATTTTTTTTTAGTTTACAGCTGATATAAAGTGTTGCAAACCCACCCACCTCCATCCCATGTTTTGAAAACTTACTCATTGGTGAACAGAAGAAGCAGCACAAGCCTACAGTGGGGAAGACATTAATCTGCCTTCATACCTGGAGCATAGTAATAAAATTGGGCTGCTTTGCCCTTCACTGATTTCTCAAAGAAACCCTAATCTTTAAACTGTACAATTAATTTGGTGTTATAACTGTCATGCATCATCAGAGAAAGGAACCACATGTCCATGTGCCTCAGACTCTAAACATGCACTAATGATCTATAAAGGGCAAGAGGAATATTTAAATGGAGAGTGAATAACCACATTTATGCTAGCAATTCCTAAGGGGAAAATTTCACGTCTCACACTTACAATTAAAAAAAAAGAGTCTTGAGCAAATTATTCCAGACTTGAAATCTGAAGTGAAGAAAGAAGAAAGAAAGAAAGAAAGAAAGAAAGAAAGAAAGAAAGAAAGAAAGAAAGAAAGAGACTCTAATATAACTCATATCCCTTCTAAACATATTAATGCTCAGTCATTCTGAATTCATAATAATTGGAGCTCGTGATTTAATTATAGAATAACACTCCCCCAAATCTGTTTATGTATGCTTGTGTCTCCATTAGGGAAGTTAAATCATTGCCAAAAACAAGATAAAAAGTTAATGTTGCAAATCCCATTGTCTCAATGAAACAGCATTAAAGTCAAGCTTGCATTTGATGACTATTCCCCACTTAGCAAGGTGTTCATTAAAAGTGGTCTTGTACGTATGGTAAGTTTATTGTTTCTTTTTTGGGGGAAAGCATAAACCTTCACTTGGTTTAATTTCTTTTTCTAGTAAATAATGTTCAAGGAGGGGAACTCACATCAATAAAATTATGACAGAGATATGGAGAGTTTAGCTCTTGTATATAGTGAAAGCACCAAAATGCTGCTTCTCTTCAGTGTCGTGGCTTGCGGTACAGTCTCCAAGAGTTATATGTTTGTTTGCTAAAGGATGGCTTGTCCAACCTTGTACCTTCCAGGTAAATAAGATCTCAGCTCCCATAATTCCCAGGCAGGCTGAACATGTGGGTTGGTGTGACTGGGTTCTTTTAGAACCGGAGGCGTATTTACGTTTACCGGGATGGCAATTGATACAGAGAAACCAAGACAGTGGAGGCTTTTATGGTTCTTCTTTACTATATACAGCAACACAATATACAATAAGAATTTACAACAAGATCCCGGTTTCTTCCCAATGTCAGGTTTATTCTTGTGTCTCCCTACCACAGACCATTCCCCTCTAACTCTCCTCCTAAATGCTTAACTTCCTCCTCTTCACTCTGTCTCCCTCCCCCATTTCTGGGATTATCAAGAGACAGAAAAAGGAAGGAATGTGCTACATTTATGAACGAGTGTGCTCAGGGCTGTTCATCTCCTTTCCTTGGATCCAGTCAGCCAATCATCATCTGTGTCTCCTCTGTTGGAGGAAGAACCTCTCTCAGGAGCTTCTGCCCAGTCCTTCCCCAGAGCCTAGGGCTTTGCCAAAGTCTCCAACCCTCTGTCTGCAGCCAGCTATCTCTCTCCTTCCCATCTTGGGCCTTGGGCGAAGGTACCATCTCTTTGGGACTTCGCTTCTCTTCCTCCCGGAAAGCCACTCCAGCCAGGACCCGACAACTGCTTCACACACTCACATCAACTTTCCTCTCCAGCTTTTCTTTCCAGCCACTCCTTTCTACAACAGACTTTGTAGTTCATGCTTCCTCTCCTCTTTTCTCTCCTCATTTTCTCTCCTTGCCTTCTCTAGGCCAAGGGGAATGCTGTCTGCCTCTCACCACAACAGCCCTGGCTAGTAGCCAGGTCAGCTCATCAGCCCTTGTGACAGTGTACCTGCATTTCCAGGGTAGAATTGAACTTTCTCTCCCCTTTTTCTTTCTCCTTTTGTTGACTCATGCCAGCAGAACAGCAGCCATACCAGGTCACTAAAAACCAAATGCCACAGTTGGGGATGATGGATTTTAAAGTTGAATCTATCTATCTATCTATCTATCTATCTATCTATCTATCTATCTATCTATCTATCTATCTATCTATCATCTATCTATCTATCTATCTATCTATCTATCTATCTATCTATCTATCTATCTATCTATCTATCTATCTATCTGATTGATTCATTGCCCATCTCACTCAGAGAGCGACTCTGGGCAGAATAGTAAGTTGGGACAAGCTAGCATTTATGTTATGCCATTATTCATCTACCTATAACTTTTTTCACCAAGGCCTAATGCAATTAGAGCAATGATGGTCAACCTTTTTTGTAGTGGTAGCAATGTCACAGAAGAGGGCATAGCTGAAATATTTTACCTTTTGAGAGGAAAGTGAGAGGTTTGTTCTCAAAATAGGTACATTAATACCACTACAGACTTAATACACTGGCTTAGAGGATTATTTCACTAAAAGAAACCAAGAAAGTACATCTCTGGAAATCAGTGCTTTGTCACAGATTTTAAAGATACAATCTCAGGCTCCTGGAGTTTGAGGAAATGGTGCTAGAAACTGCATGCAAGCCATAGGTTGCCCATCTGAGTTAGACCATCATCCGCTGGATCTGTAAAGCAGAATATTAAATGTTAACTATCAACATATTAAGATCAACATTCTATTTAGGTGTTCACTATTGCACTGCGTTTGAGAATCCCACAAAGAAAAGTTAATTGGACCATGTCTTTAACCATGCACATTCCTGTTGCTAGGCTCCATGGCCCAGTATAGTCACTTCCTCCATGGAAAGCCTCTTCTGCTCATGGAGACATCAGAAACCTGAAGAATAGAGATAGTAGGGCCAACCAGTATAGCCCCACTATTCTGTTCACACAGTTGCCACGTGAGCTATGAGTACATACACAGGGCACAAGTAGTTCTGACATCAGAGAGGATGTGAGCAATGGGGTAGCATGACTGCAAACAGCCAATAAGACAGTAGATATTTCAAAAGTGTTTTGGGATTTATACAAGTGCAGCATTTCTCTGCTCCTATACTTTCTATTGGTTCTAAGGTTTCAATGGGCATCTGAAAAAATAGGCTATACATTTCATATGGATTCAATAATTACACCTGAGAGCCAGTTTGGTTAAGGACTCAGGCTAGAAACTGGGAGACGGTAAGTTCTAGTCCCACCTTAGGCACAAAGCCAGCTGGGTGACCTTGGGCCAATCACGCTCTCTCAGCCCTAGGAAGGAGGCAAGGGCAAACCACTTCTGAGAAATCTTACCAAGAAAACTGCAGGGACTTGTCCAGGCAGTCTCCAAGATGCAGACATGATTGAATGGATTAAAAAAAAATTACACCTAGAAATATCATTTTGTTAGTGAAGATTAATATTTTTAACTATTGTGTTGGATTAATATTGATTAAAAAATATGGTCAAAAATCCCCATGACTCTGAGAGAAGAATAAGTGTTGTTAAAATGACTGTTTCTCCAAGGTTGATATATATCCTTAGAAGGATCCCTATGTTAATCCCCATAAAGTAATTAAAACAGACCAGTTATGTTTTTATGGGGTGATCAAAACCACTAGATTCGCCAACATTATTACTTTCATATGAAGAATGAGGCTTTAACTTTCCCAATTTTCAGTTATATTGTTGGCTTTGTATTTTGACCACTATTCCTTTCTGGAACTCAAGTGATTTACCTCAAAACCATTATGGGCAGAACTAGAATCCTATTATCTTGCGCCTTTAATATCTTGGCAAGGTCTTGGTTCCTGTTTTAGTTATAACTCAGTTGTTTTTGCCCATATTAAAAACTGAAAGATACATTTGGAACATGTGTCAAATCTGATCTGAACTCTGATGAGAAGATGGCATAATGGGAAATATGACCATGAAGACTGCTGGTAAATCATTTTTCTGCAGGTCATGGGAGACAAAAGGCATCAGTACTTCTGACTAGTTTATTGCTAACCAGTTTGTTTTTTTAAAAAAAACAATGTTTTGCACAAGAACAATCTGGTCTACCCAAGACTCCTGAGAATGTGTCATAAAGGTTGCACTTCATCTTCTATATGTTAGAAGTACAATAGTGTCAGAAATTACTGTGACTCATCTGTTTTGCACTTGTTCTGTGCTGACACTGTTTTGGTTTAGCATTTATACAGCTATGCTGGGAGAAGAAATGAAGGTAATATTTTGGATGCAGTTAAACTATACTCTAAAATACTTGAAAGCATGAAGAACTGGGGATTTACTGTTCATGGACAGCCCCTAAAAAAATTGGTTTATCTGTTTTAAAGGAAAAACTCTAGTAGGGTTTTCTAGACTTGTTATTCTAGATGGAAGACAAATCACACATTCTCCATATGAATTTATTTTCTACTAATGTCATAGGGAGTCTGATCAATATGATTCTGTGTGATCAGGGTTTAATTTATTATTTAAGATTTGAATTCCATTGTATATATCAAATGTTCTCATAAATGTGAATGTAGTTTGTTTTTTATTTTTTTGTATTTCATTTATTAGTGAATACAGTTATGTTTTCATTTTCTTTTGTTAGCAATTAAAAAGCCATTCTTTAAAAATTAAAGATTAAAATGAAAAATGAAAGGGAAACATGGTCAGGCATATTTGTATGTTTCTGTCTGAGAATGACAGAATTAGTTGTCTTCCTTTAGAAGGGGTAGGGTGAAAGTGGAAGAATTATCATCTCTTTAGGAAAAGATGTGCTATTAATCTGAAAGAAATTATCACTAGATGCCATTGGTTTCCACATCTGGATACATGCAAGCTCTTTGGACGAGGAGATATTCACATCATCCCACAGATGTTTAAAAAATGGAAATAATTTGCAGAGCATCATTGCTGACAATTTAGCGGCACTGTGACTTTTGTTTCTGATCATGTCAATTGCTTTTGTATCTTAGATTTAGGACTCCCTGGATAGAATGCTGTCGTATTTGTAAGGAATCAAGTTAAGAAATACCATTTTGAGAGCAGAAAAACCAATGCAAATTTTCTCGTGGGAAAAACTACCGTGTTAATCCACACAAGAAGATTAGAACAGGCTATGCGATTTGTATGGCTCCTTTCCTGTGGGGGGATGGAGAATATGGAAGTGTGCTGTGGGGACAGGTTCTTTTGATAGTACCTATCCTGTACTCCAAATGTATGCTAGGTTGCTCGACCACAAACATAAGAAGAACTGCCTTAGCTAGCCTGAGTGAAGTCTATATTAGCAGATGCTGAGGCTGTTAACTTTATTTCAAACTGTGTTGGAAATAGGCTACAGAAGGAAGCTGGATTTAAAAAAAAAAGGAGCTAGTGAATAGAAACAAAGTTTTTTTTACTAGCCTAAGATCTCAAGCCAAGTCACCAAATCAGTTTTTTTTTAAAAAAAGGATCTGTTGTTATGTATTAATATTTGAGCTACAAGTCTCTACTGTCTGTAAGAACCCTCCACTCTAATTTGAAAAAAGGCTAAATAAAATTTTAAAAGCTACTAAGCACATTAACCTTGCCACTGAATGGGCCTCTATATCACTAAAAATGAATTAGCCCATTCTTTTAAAACTAAGGGCAAAACAAAATATCCTGAAGACTTTTATCATCCTTAGGGATTCTTTTTTGCGGAGAACAATTTTATCATCAGTAGGATTAAACATTCCTTTAATTTACTTTAAAGAAGGATTTTTTCCAGCATGCAAGTATTTGTGCATGATTGTGTGTGTGTGTGTGTGTGTGTTGAAATATCTAATTCACAACAATCCCATGGTTGTCAGTGTTACTCAGGAGCTGGTTCCTGGAAAGTTATCACAGGAGGTTTATTCATTCTTGCGACTGATGGTATGTCCCTTTGTATATAGATTCAGTACATGAATCTAAATATATGTAGATATGCGCTCATACTATTTCCTGCATTAATCATCAACAGATTTGTTTTCCCATTCAGTTTCTGGAACAACCCTAGAACAACTTATTTTATTTTCTATAGATCTGTGACTGTGACAAATAGCCAGTTGATGTTGTATATTATTTTAAAGCTTTCAAAGAGCTTGCCCTTTAGTTTTCTGCTTATCTACAAACATGCCTTGCTCCCTCTCTCTGGTCTAATGGAAGGAATAAGGACAAGCCATCTCCATCTATCCCCCGGATCTTCTCAAACCATCTTTGCTCCCATTGAGACACACCTTCAGAAGGTTACTGATTGTCAACTGACCTTTGTCAGGTTCAGTAACATTGCCTCAGAGCAAGCCACAATGAAGCCTTTCTTCACCAAAATGTTGGGATTAAGTTTCCTGATGGGTAATCCAGACAAGCCTTAAATCTCATTAATTACATAGATGTTTTCTTTTGAAATAAACATTGAAATAATCAATAGGAGTCTTCTATCATGACGTTAATGCCACAGTCATCCCATATAACAGAAGGTATAGCTTGCTAGTTCATGTAGTAGTATAAATTCTAGGGCTCAACTTCATGCACTGTTTACTAATACAAGGAATTAATTACTAAAAATAGCATGCCCTTTGTTTCACATATTCCCTCTTGTTCTTAGCTATTGCTGCAGTCAGACTGAAACCATTTGATTGAATGTCATGTTGATGAATTGTATTGGCCTTAGAAGCCTGGGATTTTCTTAATTTTCTTTGATATGTTTTAATGAAAGAAACAAAATCAGTAATAATCTACAAACACCGTACTAGAAATAGCTTTTACTTACATGAACATAACTTTCCTAATACTGCTTACAACTGAATTTGTACCATTATCCTACTTTGTTGGATTTCTATTTGGGTGTACAGTATGTGATATTAAAATCACACCAGACAGCAAGCTTAGTATATATGTAAGGCAGGGAGAAGAAAAAGACAAAGTGGAAGAGAAAACTAATGGCAGTTTTTCATTATATATAAGACAGTACTCACTGTCAGTTTTTATAAAAATAAAATTAAATATAAAGAGGAAGCCTTGGGCCATATAAAAATCAATGCAAAAATGTCTTCAGATTTTCATTAACTTTTTAATTAGGTAGAAAGCACAGTCAGTAATGTCTGTAATGAACCATGGAAAGGTTAAAACAGTCATACCCAGGCTGCTGAGAACAGCCTATGATGTATGGAACTGAAGGCAGGAAGCAGCATCAAGCTGTTGCACAAGGCAAAGTCAGAGTTAATTACAAAGGGTCAGAAACCAATAAGGCAATCTATAATGCAAAGCCAGGCTAGTTCACCAAACTGAAGATAAAGAGCTTAGAAACAAGGAATAAGAGTTCCTCCACCATTGTTGCTTCACATTGACCTATCGCAACTGAGCTCTTAAACAGAACAGCTAAAAATACACTACTTGAAAAGCTCTTGGGTGTTTCAGGGTCTGCCCTTTCTACTCCAAGGATCAGCTACAGCAAGGGCTGCAAGTCAAATCTGACATGTCTCCCCCGCTACTTCCAAATCTGAGCACTGTTCAGAGGATTTAATACCATACAAGTCTCTAAATCCCTGGGTCATCATCGCCAGCAATCTTAAATATTATGAGTTGTACTAGGCAAAGAAATTCTGCTGCATTTTTCCTACATGTTGTTGTGTGGTACAATGAATGAGAATTTTCTTTAGAAAAGTCTTTCAAAGGTGAAGCGAACTTTAGATAAAGTCTCATTCTCAAGGATGAAATGCAGCGTTCTTGCATTGACTTCGATATCAGATAGCCAGGAGGTAGGTGCAAATGTCCTAGGTTTCATTGCCCAATTTTCTGTGCCCTACAATCCTCAGTCATTCTGGCTTCCCGTGTTTCCATTGCATCCCTAGAGATGATCTCTTGAGGAAACTCCTCCTGGAGGCTTATCATGGTTAAGGTGGAGACCTGTCCTTGAGAAATTGGAGAATGTCTTCCTTCTTGAAAAAAAAATGGAGACCTTTCCTTGCCAATGAATTTGGAGAACTGCATGAGGCCGTTTGTGTCCTTCTCTATATATGGGTCAAGTTCAAAAATCAGGGACCAAGTAAGCCTTGTTATTTTAAAACCCTGCATAATTTTAGACCTGGATACCTTGTAGCCTACCTTTTCCAATTATTATTCTTTCAGGAAATTAGGACTATTTACAGTACTCCAAGTAACATATCTACTATGTTATCTTCAGGGACAAAGAAGCAAAGACTGCATTTCAGGTCTGTCATAACTCACAGTCCTTTAGACACCATCCTGCTTTTTTCCCCATAACATAATAGCAACAATGGATTTTCCCTGCTTCCATTGGCACAATAACTTTTTAATCAGAAAAATACCTAGTTTGGAAGATCTAAATAAGAAATATCACATATGCCTACCACTGGTATGCAGAGATATACCTCAAACGTGTTTTGAAGTATATCTCCCTAAGATTCTGTTCAATAATGCAAGTGAAACCAGGTTGAAAAGAAACCTCTTGGGGGTGTGATATGCAAGGGCCAGTTTCAGCCACAGACACCACATAACCCTCCCCATCTTGTTTTCTGCATTAATAATGGATCATGCACTTTGATATCTTTATGGATATGTTTTATTGCACATGAGACAGCCACAGGGGAGGGCTACCTTTAAAGACTGCCAAGCTCTTTTCTTGGTTTTCATGGTGACATCTACATATTCCAAGTAGATGCCATGGATGCATATAAACAAGAGTTCAAAGAGCTGACTGAATGGTCCAAGTACTTTTACTTTAGGAAGAATAACTATCTTTTTAAGGGATATAGGTACAGATTTAAAAGCCAAATGACCATTGGAGAAAACAAGGAATTGGTAGGTCCATATTTTTAGTAATCCATTCATGATCAGATACCAGTACATAAGACCCATGGCCTGGCACAACCCATATAAGCACCTTGAGGAGAACAGAGCCATCTGTATTAGCCTCAATGATGTGCTAACAACAACAACAACAACAAAATGGTTTTGATGATGACAAACCAGCAAGTAATATGAGCACTCCTTGCATTTGTCAGATTTCTATCTCACCTTTCCTCAAAGAGCAAAAGGCGGTTTTCTCCTTTCATTTTATCTCCTCCACAACCACCACGTGAGGTAGAATTAAGCTGGGAAATAGAGAGTGTGGCCCCAAATCAGTGAATTTCCATGGCTTAGGGTGGACCTGAACTGGGTGTCTCCAGTCCTAGTCCAACATGGAGATGATCTGAGTTTTGTAACTTGTTGTGAAAGCTTAGAAGGCTAGGATTCTTGCTAATACCAGAGGAGACCCGATTTCAATATGGTGTCATATAATAAATTAAAGAATGAAGTACTGCAGGAATTATCATGAACTACTGAGTACAAAAATCAAGGCACTGCTTCTCTTTTTTTTTATAGTAAATTTTATTAGGTTTCAAGAGAAGAATAAAAACTACAAAAGAAAAAAAAGAAAAAACTGCAAAGAAAGAAAAAAACTTAAAAAGTGCAGAAACACAAGAGAATTTTTTTTCAAATTTACAAAAAGATGTGGCTTCCAACTTTTAACAGCAAGGATATACAAAAATGTCCATAATCAATCTCTTACACTATATTAAACCAAAACACCACATTATTTCTATAAGTCCTTCCACTTTAGCACATAATAAACATCACTAAGTACAGATACTCCTCCCCCTTATATTAAAATAAAGGGAAAAAAGTTCATATAAACCTCCTAAACATCTTTCTCTCCTCCAAAAGATAAAACATATTTAATTATTCCCTTCCTACCACTATTCTATACATTTCTGTCTACTATAATAAGAAACAAATTAAAAAGCACATAAGTTGTCTGCTATTATGCTTAATAGTACAACAATTTTAATAATCCCAGTCTTAATAAACGCAAAAAACAAAGACAATTGAAAACAGTAATTCCATATCTTAAAAGGGAATAACATCAATCAAATCCTTAAAGCAAACCAAATAAACATTCTTTAACCCTAATACAACAGTTTTAATAATTTTTATTTTAATAAACCCAAAAAACAAAGCCAATTCAAAACAGTAAATCCAAATCTTTAAAGGCAAATAGCATCAATCAAAACCTTAAAGCAAACCAGATGAACATTCTTCAACCTTTATCCCACTTCAAAATAAACCAAAGTAGTTACATATCCCCACAATGTGCAGAGAGCTTTCCTCTTGAAAGAATAAAACAGCCCAAGTGCCCCCCTCAAAGATTTCAGGTTCTTTTTATGGCATTCCACCAGGAGATCGATTTTACTTACTGCTTGCAGATCACTCTCTCCCTTAGATTTCTCCAACTCCATTATCCAATCTTCATCCAGCATCTCGATAAAAATCCCAATCTCAGTCTTAAAACATCCTTTTTATTGCTCTTAAATTCCTCAATTTCATCCACCATATCCCAGCCTGGTGGCCCATTTTAGATCTCATATTTTCCACAATGTCCTGGATATCTTGCATAAAAGCTTGATAGAAATCAGAAGAAACGTTTAAAATCCTGGTGAAAGTCAGAAAGAATCTGTTTGAAATCCTCCATGTCTCTCACAGTAGATTATGGGGCCCCCTAGGAGCTTAACCAGCAAAAGTCAAAGATATGGAAGAGTTCCAAAGTGTGTTTACATAGAGTGAGAGTGAAATAGCAGACAGTTCTCAAGGGAAAGTGAAAACAGAAAGCTGAAGGTTCAGATCAGCTGATTCAGCATGTATGAAAATGCTAATATCTTCAAATTTAATACAAAAATAATAACAGGAAGACAATGGTTTACTCTCAAGCTTTGGAATTTCCTTTGGAAGGAAAACAAAATCCAAAATCCACTTCCACTCTAATATATAACCTGAACATTCTCTTTAGTGTACTGCTAAACTATCACATCCTACTCTGAGCAGGTCAGGTTTAGCCTCCATTTATCTCTAATCATATGTACATAGTCTAAGAAAGCAATTCATATCTGTAGCATGTAGATCACATAAAACTGATACATCACATCAAATGCAGCCCAGAACCTTACTGGATTTGCAGATAACATCAAGTAGGGCAACTGGATAATAACTTAGGGGACAAAAGTGTGTTTCAGAAGGACCTCAATATGCCAGTAGAGAAAAATCAAAACTATAAATAAAGGATTGGGAAGATTTGGCTTAGCAGCAGCATATGTGAAAAGAATCTAGTTCTAGCTGACCACCAGCCAAACATGGGCAAGCAATGTGATGCAACATCTAAAAAGGCCAGTGCAATCTTCAGCTTCATTAACAGCAGCATTGCATCTAGATCATAGGAGGTAATAATTCCACTGTACTCTGTGCTGATTAGACTACACTTGACATACTATGTCCAGTTCTGGGCACCACACTTTAAAAGGGGCATGGAGAAGCTTGAGCAGAATTAGAGGAGATATTTCAGAATGATAAGGGTGCTAGACCCATCAAACAGCACAATACACCCTAATTAAGGAACTATCAACTCAGGCAATCAACCAAGCAGCAAACAACAGCCCAATCAAGGAACTCCCAAGGAGAGAACAACACCCCTACCAACACAAGCAGGGCAAGCCACGGTATATAAACTGAGAGCAAGGCCCACTCCCTTCTCGCACTGAAGATGTTGCCTAGTCTGGCAATGAAACAGCTGCAAGAAAACAACAAGGCTCAGAGAGCACCAAGGACTCCACAGGTCAACCCTGAGCTACAAATAGTTGCTTCGAAGGGTGCTAGAAGCCAAGTCCAGTGCAGAACAATTAAAGGAGCTGTGTGTGGTAAACTTGCTAAAAGAAAAAACTGGATTTAATATTATAGTGGTCTGCAAACAGCTAAAAGTCTGTCAAATGGTGGGGGTGCAGACCTGTTTTCTATTGAAATCAAGGGCAGGACAGCAACCAGTGGTATGACATTAAAAGAAAGGAAATTCAAGTTGAATCTTATGAGGAATTTCCTGATAGTAAGAGTTGTTAAGAAGTGGAATAATTTTCATAGAGTACTGGTGGATTCCCCAGCTGAAAATTTCCAAATGGGGGCTAGGTGACCACCTCGGATAGCTAAGTGGATTCCTACACAGAACAGGAAATTGGATCAGATGGCCTATAAATTCCTTCCCAACTATGACTATGTCCTTCAGTAGGGGTTTTCAGACATTTGGTACAGTGACCACCTAAAATTGTCCTGTTCAGACTAAGCACCAGACAGGTTCTCAAAGAATATTCTTTATTAAATAACTATTTACAATAAGTAAGTCCATGATATGCGAGACTGGGTTGAGCAAGCCCAGCTGAGCCAACTGGATCTGACTGGAACACAAAGGCTGGAGGCAACAGTTCTTGAACTGGAACAGTACTGGAATGACACTGACGCTGAATCTCTGACTCACTGGATCTGGGATCAGGACTACAAACAACAGACTGGAATGAACTGCAGGCTTGGAGCAGGACTCAAACTCAGAACAAGGTTAGACTCAGCTGGGGGTTCTAGACTAGGCTGGGTACTCTGAACTGAAGACTTGAAAACAAGGCTTGAAACTGGAGCAAGGCTGGACTCAGCTGGAATCCCCGGACTAGACTGGATTCTCTGGACTGGAGGCTTGGAGCCAGGCTTGGAACTTGGAACTAGGCTGGACTCAGATGGAAGCCTTGGACAAGGCTGGATTCTCTGAACTGGAGACTTGGAGCCAGGCTTGGAACTTGGAAGTAGGCTGGACTCGGCTGGAAGCCCCAGACTAGACTGGATTCTCTGGGCTGGAGACCTGGAGCCAGGCTTGGAACTTGGAACTAGGCTGGACTCAGATGGAAGCCTTGGACAAGGCTGGATTCTCTGAACTGGAGACTTGGAGCCAGGCTTGGAACTTGGAAGTAGGCTGGACTCGGCTGGAAGCCCCGGACTAGGCTGGATTCTCTGGGCTGGAGACTTGGAGCAAGGCTTGGAATTTGGAAGTAGGCTGGACTCGGCTGGAAGCCCCGGACTAAGCTGGCACCCAGACCCTGAACATGATAGGTGTGAAATTCCTGGACGCAACAGAGCACGTGAAGCGCAGGTGCGCAGGCCTGAATGCAAATGGCAGTGCCGGAACATCAAGGCTTGCCCACACTGCTGAGGAGATCACAGAGTTTCATGGCTGGAAGCAAGGCAAAGGCTGCTGGGTATGGCTGACGCTGATTCATCGCTGGCAGCAGATGCAGGATTCAATTCGTCTTCGGAATGGAGCTTGAGTGCTGGTTCCTCCTTGGCTACAGACACTGACTCCGACACTGGTAAGGACTCTTCTCCCAAAGCTGCAGGCTTAAAGGATCGGTTGTCTCCGGCAGCCCAGTCTCCATGTGGCTGCCTTTTATACCATTCTTTGGTGCGCCTGGAGTCTCCTGTAGCCAATCGGGCTGCCTTCTCCTTCACGTGCTTTTCAGCCCGTCTCTGGCACACACTGATTGGCATATTCAAATCCTCCTCCAGATCTCGCCCAATCAGCTTTGTGGATTCTTCCTGCTCTACTGAGTCATGCTGGAGTTTCATTTCTCCAATTTCAGCCCAGTAAGTTTCCAATTCCTCCTCTGACTCGGAAAGTTTCACTTTCCGAGTCAGAGGCAAGCTTGGTTCTGACAAAAATAGTGAATTGGGTGCTGTTGAACAGGGCTCCTACTCTGCCTGGAGAAGCAGGCTGTCAGCCTGTCCAGGCTGAAAAGGGAGCACAGTCTGACAAGGCAAAGCAGACTTGTGCATCCAAAGCTGGATTGCTGGATCATTGTCAGTACTTGTTCCCAGAGCCAGCCAGAGTTCTCCTTCAATGGCCTGTGCATTTGCAACAACAGCTCTGGAAGTGGCCTAATGTACTTCTGAGCACTGCCCACAATGGCCCATCCAGGATTGAGGTGCTCTTACCTAGTCTCTTCTTCTCTTTCAAGAGTGGCTTTTCCTGGTTTTTATTCCTCTGGAATGTGGATGTCACCCTGGGCCTGGTGCTAATCCTGTGCATCTGCTCCAGAAGTGTGAATGCTGAGGCTCTTCTACTTCTTGAAGGAAGACATTGCTTCACAACAGAAGTTGGCATGCTTGGGCTGCAGGAGCAGGCACACAGGCTCAGCCCCCTGCATGATGCCATCCTAAAAGAAGCCCAGGAAGAGCCATCCTTAGAGGAGGAGGAAGTTGAGAGGAGGCAAGAGGATCTCAATCCTGGTTGGGTTGCTATGGCTGGTGCTCAGTTCAGATTGCTGCAGGAACCATTGCTGCAAGTTCAAAGGAAATCCCACTGCCTGGATCATATACAGTACATGGCCCAGTCCAGCATGAGCAGCATGACAAAGACATCCAGGAAGAGCATGAGTGAGTGTAACTGTCTTCAAATTTGTTTGCAATCTACAGATTGAGAAACTTGGCTGTAGAAATTCTTGTCCTTGGTTCAGGGGGAGGAGTGGGATTCTTAACTTCCAAGATAAAGATATACTTTTGGAGGTCATCATACATTCATCTGTATATTGAAGATTCGTGGGACTGGAAATAGAAAGCCAGTGCCTTTGGAGTGTATATTCACTTGTGCTTTCTGTCCATTTCATTTTCTTATATATTTGTAACTGCTTATCATTTATATGATGAAACAGGCTCTAGGCCAATCTCTCCCACCTAGGGTCTTTCAAAGATAGAACTTCTTCCTTGTGTGCACCAAAAGTGCTAGAAGAAAGCACCAAGTGAAGCTGACCTGCTTCTTACTGGACAGGGAGGGCCTTTGCAATCAGGTCATCCACCATATTCCCCTTTCCTCACTTATTAGCTTACAAATGAGCTCTTTGAATAGGTTTAGACTAAAATCAGCATTCCACAAGATAATTCTCCAGAGACTAAATTCATGGCCATTTACCTTTGATTTATGGTGCACTAGCAATTCACATAGCCCAAGACTGAAAATGTTGCAGAGACTGAATCACTTACTCTGAAGGAGATTTATTGTAGTCCACCTACTGTAGTTAAGAAAACCTGAACTGTGAAATGCTTAATCGAATAGAGAATGCTGGGGTGTTAGTAATGGAAGATAACTATTGCAGACCAACAAGGATAGCTTCACAGAGTTAAGGGTTTTTATTCCCTTAAAGTGACAGGTCTATAAATAATAAATAAATGATGAGAATTATCACATCATTTGGGCAATGATGCCATGAAGTATATGATGACTCTTTACATGCTGCTAACACTTAGGTTGTAATGTATCTGGCCGCATGAATATTGCATGATTGTGAAATTTCTGAAATCATTTTTTAAATGGTTATTTTTATTTTTTTAGTTAGATCTAGATATCACTATCCCACATAAGTCAGGAAAGATATCCTCACATGGAAATAGAAAAGTATCATGGCAACATGAAATTAGTACTTCAAACATCACCTTCTCCAATCCAAATGTGTTGAGATTCCAACTCAAAATTTCTGGTAGCAGCCGAGATACAGCATAAATGTTTCGGAAGCTCACTAGGAGACTGAATAAAATCTAAAAGGAGAGCAGAGAAAGTGAAATACAGCCCAATCAACTTCTGAATAAACTCTTTGGAAACACAAGTTCAGAAAGACTGTACTCTAGAAAGGAGCTATGAAATATCTGGAAGTTTGAATAATGGTGCTAGGAATTGCTAGATTGCTTTGTGGCAAAGATGCAGGGGAAAGATATAAAAATATTGGGCTGTGTGCTGAATGAAATTAGTAACATCATCACAACTGGTGAATGACAACTGAGCATTCTGGTAGCATAAAAAACAATCTCCAATCTCTTTATCATTTTTATCAACTTCTTTCAGTTTAATCTATATTCTTCTTAAACTATCATGGCTAGTCTTTTCTGTGTACAGATTTTCTTTCTGGATTGTTTGACTAAGAACTGTACACATGGACTGGATATAATACAGATTTGATTGCATGAGCATGCATCCACACAGCTATAGCTGGATCAAGTCCAACTTTATTAGCTTCTTCAGATGTTCATCTGAACACATGAGAGCACAGCTGATCACCCACTGTATTTGCTCCACATAGTCAATTCTAGTCCACAATGTCTCTGTCTAGTTCACATCCACATGCAGACCAACCATGCTACCATATGAGATGATACATATAAATCAAGAAGCCAGAAATATAAGGAGGTGAAACAGGAAGGTCAAAAGGAAACAAAGTGAACTTCAAGTGCATCAATCAGCTCTCCAGTTTCTCAGAACAGAGAAGGCCTTTCAGCAGTTTGGCTCAGGGAAACCTAACTAGGGAAGTAGCTGAACAAAAACAAGATTATCATGATTTTAAAGAAGGAACAATATCTGTTTATCACATACTTGCAGCCACGTTGTCCATTAAAGTAATAAACAAAGAACATTAACAGGATAATATCTTTTATTAAGATCAACCGCAACATTAAAAATAGTCAGGCAGGATTGTAGCTTGCCTTTTGTTTATTTCAAGCATTTTTATCCTGCTCTTCAGCCAAAAAGGATCAAATATCAAGTTATGAGACAATTCCTGCCAACAGGCTTCAAATTTAGAAGATGGGACTCATAAGAAAGTTCTTAAAGTTACAGGGCATCTAAAGATCTGCTTGAATACAAACAGTTCCCATAACCCAGCTTCACAGCTCACATTTGTCTGAAGAGTGAACAGCACCCAAGTTCTTAGAAAAAGGATGAAAAACTATGTTAAAAGAAAAAAAAAGGTGGACGATGGGGGTGGGGGTGGTAAAAAAAAAGTCAAGATGGTAGCCACAATCATGCCCCCTTTTAATTGCATCACACATCACACACATTAAAACAGACAGGGTTTAAATCACATAGCTGTGGGTGCCATCTCAGGTTTTTTACCTCCCTGGTGATACCTCTGGGGGAGGGACATTACATGGGCTTCTCTGATGCCCTTTCAGAAATGTAGAAAACATAATTTTAGAATTAAAATAGGAGCCTGTAACGTGATGGGATTGTAGGCATGGGACATGCATGTTAGGGAACCTGTTCTGTAAGTTTCTGCCAAAAAAAAAGGTTGGGCCTAAGGCAGCCTAGCTTCATAAAAAGGAAAAGGAGATTTTTTTTTTTTAAGAAAGGATAGTCTGAAGCTAAAGAAATGAAAAAGTGAAAATTCAGAGGAGAAATTTTAATCTAAATTGCTGCATTGCCATGGGTAATTAAGCAACTAAGAAGCAAAATATCTCAAAGTGATAAGCAATATTTTTGTAAAAAAGGGGGGGGGAATATAACAAGGAGCACTTAATTTGTACTAACGAACAGGCCCCAATCCTGTTGATTTACAGTGGAACAGGAATAGCCCTATTAGTAATAAACAACTGGCACATATACATTACTGGATGGCTGCAAAGTAATGTGTGTTAGTCCCTTTTATTGATGTTATTAAATATTAAGGAAAAATCCATGTCAACTGCTATTTAAAATAGTACTTTTGTTTTACAATAAAGCCATATGTGGCCAGCAGAAATGATTCTAACTCTCTAAACTTCCTATGAGGCAAGTCTCCAATATGCCATGGCACTACAGCAGCCTTCCCCCAAACCTTAGGCCTCCAGATGTGTTGGATTTCAAATCCCTTCATTCAGTATGGTAATTATTCCTACATGCAAAATACAGAACTTTGGCATGCAAAATATGAAAGACAGAATGCAGTTGTTCCATAGGAGCAGGGTGGATTCTTAATTGGGGACATGGAACAAGGAACAGATTTAATCACTTCTACAGTGGTGTTCCCTCATTTTATTATCCCCTGTGAAGGCTAGATTGGGCAAAGTCAGGTTGACCAGTGTTTCTCAACTGCAGCAACTTTAAGATGTCTTGACTTCAACTCCCAGAATTCCCTAGCTAGCAGTTCCTTCTACCAAACTCCAAGTGGTTCTTAGCCTATTAGGACACACAGATGAAAGAAAGAGATGCAAGATTTAAACAGTGCACCAGCTGTACAGATAGCTTGAGCCTTACAGTTTGCAAATGCTGGATTTCTTCATACTAACCACTTTTCTACTATTTGTAACAAAAACTATCTTATCAAGAATTTCAAGTACCTGTTTGGGAGAAGCTGATCTCCTGCAATACAGTAACCAGTTTTGATTAAAGCTTACACAGTGCTTCTTGGAAAAATACTATAATATAAGCAAAACGATCTCCTCAGTGCCTGGCCAGCAACTAACACCCTACAGAGCAGCAGGGTTGAGTCTTCCTTTTATGAAGGGAGCATCAGGTATATGAGAGGTAGGCCATATATTTCCAAAGTCCCAACCCACCAAAATAGTTCCAACACTCAACAAACATATATGTTCCAAAAACAACTTTTGGTTTCTAGAGAAATATTTCTTAGCACCTTTGCAGACACAGGAAGACAAAAGGTTGAATAAAGACCTATGGGTTCAAACAGCACCATTCATACCTGTGGGGTCAAAACCCAGTTCACACTTTGCAGACTTCAATCAAAATGACTTCTGAAATTCTTCTCATATCTATTTTTGAGTTATAGGGGTACATTCCAAGTAGGTGGGGCCCAGCTAATACTAAAT
Source organism: Candoia aspera (assembly GCF_035149785.1). Taxonomy (NCBI): domain Eukaryota; kingdom Metazoa; phylum Chordata; class Lepidosauria; order Squamata; family Candoiidae; genus Candoia; species Candoia aspera. The sequence continues at coordinate 66,019,710 of NC_086153.1, read as the reverse complement.
GTATTTCATTTCAACTTCAATTTAATATAGATAATTTTCATAGAATAATCAAATTGGAAGAACCTCAGAGGTCACCTAATCTAACCCTCTGCTCAGTACAGGATCTGCTACACCAGTCTGGACAGATGACTTTAGGGTCCATTAGCCAATGAAAGGGCTTTACTGTCCATTAACCAAAAATTTTTGCTGCACGTGTAGCTATTGGGTCACAGATTGTACACCTGTTGTAGATGAAAGGAGGAAAAACCTCAGGAAAAAAAATCTCACAAGAACAAAAATACCTTTTTCTCGTATCTGCTCTGAACACCAAAGAAAAGTGTATGCAAGTGTGTGTTTGTGCATGTATGCGTATATGCTCCCACACATGCTGGTATATCTTAAATCCCTGATGGACTGCTTGTTTAACTTCATTCGGAGAATATATCACAAAAAAGGTGCTCTAACTACATAATGCAGCCTTACATTTTGTTTTCCCTTAACATGTCATTTTAATGGCAAGCAATCAGTCAATAGCATGGATGACTGCCTTGTAAAACAGAACTGCATTTGATGAGGGCTATAATACTGAAAGGGGTTTTTTTAAAGAATGGGGGGGGCAAAGAAAATATTTCTGCTGCAGTTTGTTTCATAAGATATTTTGTTTCCTAGCATGTAAAATAAGTAATGATAAGAAGGGATGGGCATTTAACTTCAAGTAGTGCACTTTGCACTTCAAACAGATTGCTTCTCTAAAATGTGGTTGCATAATCTCTGTATTTAATTTTCCCATCCCTACTGAACATCTCTGATGGCACAGTATTTATTTTAGGAGAAACTGTCCATTAACTTTCAGAACATCTCTAGGAAGCTAATCCCTAAAAGATGAATTTATGGATATATAACAAGTCTACACCTTTGATCCACTATTCAGCCAGCAGTGCTAGATAGAATTATGTAAAAGTCTTTCAAAATATTTCTAAGAATGCAGCCCTGCAAATATTTACATAGTCTTTACAATTTGTAAGATGTCATTCATGTGTGTTTGGACAAATCTGTCTCTCTGTATGTGCATGTGTGTTAGTTTGAGCAACTACTAAGACAGAAATCTAAGCCTAAAAGTAAAACATTGCAGCTTTTGTCTTCTGCTGCTACTCCAATACTACTAGATCCAGCAAAAATAAAAGTAATACTTTTGGATGCATAGACTAGACATTAAATCCATTGGAGCTGGGTGGCTAATAAATTCAAATAAATAAAATTTAACACAATGAGACCTACTTCTATAGGATAGTATCAGATATCACTCACAGAAGACAAATAAAATTTTATAATTGCCACTTTGAGATCAGCATCCAATTTCAGAGCAGTTAAAGGTGGATAATGAAATGCATTGCTTTGGAACTTAGATAGATTGCATTCTTCTGGGATCCAGGTTGGCTTCTTTACTCCATGTTTGAAGATCCACAAAAACATGGCTCTTCCAGAAGGACTTGGGGATGAGTAAGGTCTGATGCATCCCTAAATGGAGTAGTTGCATCAGCCAGTTCCTTATAACTATATTAACTTACTTTTGTTTTTAAATTACTCAGTCTCCAGAAACACAGTGGCATATAAGTAATAAATAGGTAAATACAATGCAAAAGTATGCACATAGTACAATGTGGGGAACATGAAGAATCCTCCACTTAGTTCATGCACATATTCTGCCTTGAGAAACAGGACTGGAAAAGTTACATATTATATAACACACTGTAGTACCTTGTCCTACCCATTAATGCTCTAATACACAAATCTGTCAGTTCAGTCAAAAAGTAAATGAGGAGTCTCTTGTTAGCAAATGAGGAATGTCTTACACATATTAAGCCCCCCAGGAAGCATATGAGGGAATGCAAAAGGACCAGGATTTGGAGGATATAAAATTGGGTGAGAAGGTCAATGGGATGTGATACCTTATGCGTCAGTAGGAGAAAAATTGTTAAAAGCAGAACCTTGCTATTTAGTTGGCGCATTCTGACATCTGAGCCCTCCAGTGTGTACAAAGTGAAAGATGGTAAGGCAGAATTAAAGAACTATATTCACTGTCCTTCTGAGATTGAGTCATAAGAGATTTACCTGATTTTCTGCATTTGTGATTTTATTTAGGCAGCAATTTTATACTGATAGTACTTACCTCATTCCACTTTTGAGCCTTTCCAATGATGGGAGTACAAACTTCAAAGAAATAGCCTGGCTTTGTAGCAGGAAGGGAAGTTCCCTTCAAGACAGAGCTGATCCCATGTTTCTTGTGATCATGGGAGCTACCTTTTTTTAAAATGCCTGCTACTACATGTCTTTAAAATGCAAATATCAAATATTGCTATCACAGCTTTCATGCAAAGCATTACATAATAACATATGAATTTTACTTTCAATTTTTTTCCATTTCTTGTGAGTTGGAATATAGAGTTTTTGTAACCTAACTAGGCACTGACTTTAATGTAGCATCCCCAGAATGATGCTTTTGACTATAAGGCACATCTATAGGAATCAGAGTTAAAGGAGGAACAAAAGTCTTTATCAAAAGGATACTTCTACAGACATTTTAATTCTACAGCTTTAACATAAGTAGCTTTCTGATGGACCATATCACAGATCAGAGCCATGACTGAGAGAAGTTTAAGTGATTCATACTGTTCTGGCAAATAATTAGTTGTTCCTTATCTAAAATCTGTAAGTGCTGATATGCTACCATTCCTTTACTTTTTGGCAAAAGCTTCAAAAGAGCTGGGGAAAATGTTTCACCGCTACAAATACTTGAGGTAAAAGAGCAAACAGTGAAATATCAAAACAAGCTGGTTAAATACAAGGATGTTTGACTTCTGAGCTTGGAACATCATTTTACACTACATGTTGATATAAAAGAGATATACATATAAAATTTGAGAGGAAAGACATTTAATGTGCCAGCTTATTATCTGTATTGTATTGTATTGTATTGTATTGTATTTTTGGTCATATTTATATACCACCTAGAGCCTTTGAATATATTTATATTTAAATATATAAATAAGAATATGCTTATCATATGGAAGCCAGTAAATAACAAAATTAAAAAGGTAAGTTTGTAAGTAACAAAAAGCATTTTTGGATTCTTGAAGATTTCTAATTTCTGATGGGGTAGTCCTGTTAGTCTGTGATAACAAAGCAACCAAGAATGTTGAAGTTCCTTAAAGATTAACAAAGTTATTATAATGTAAGCTTTTGGGTACATCTCATGAAGTGGTGTCCAGTCTACAAAATGTTCAGCAGATTAAAGATGCCACAAAACTCTTTGTTTGTGGAGATTCACTATTAAAAATTCACGTTTCCCTATCATTTTCTCTCTGTTCATGAAAATCAGAAGTCCCCTCAGAAGAAGCTCTGCACAGTGGTTCACCACATTTCTAAAATGTGTGCATTAGAAATCTATCCATTTTATACCCATCTGCATCAAAGGACTGCTGAGCACATATTCCGAGCACTTAAAAAAAAAAAATCCAGCAGTAGCCAAATGGTTTATAGCACCAGGCAGATATTGGCAACAGTACCAGTCAACAGTTTGGAATCGTAGGAGGAACAAACACATGGATTTAGTACCTACCTCACCTCCTCCTTTCCCCAACAGATGCCAGCTCTCTGACCAATAATTTGACTGAGGTCATCTCAGTGTAAGTCAAGGAAGCTGGAGGAGACCTCTTACGACAGCTGTGGCCATAATTCCTATGTTCGTAGCTGGATGGCAGAAAAGATATACAGTAAAGTCCACTCCACTGAGAGGTCTGCTCTGGAGAGTGAGGCCACAGAGGTAAATTTAAGCATTATAGCTCTTTAGGGGGAAATTTCATACAACTGTACATGCTGGCATAATCTTTATGCATCTGCACATATGCGCTGACCACTGTTTTCTTTGAAAGTTGCTGCTCTTGTGAGTTTGATAACCCATTTTTCACTGCGTGTGAATATATTTGCCAAATAGCAAATTTGTCATGCAGTTGTATTTAGATAGGACAGTTCTGCAGCACCAGGACACAAGAAATGACTAATGAGCTCCATCTAAATATTTTGCATACTACAGAACAAAACCGCACGTTGTTCTTATTGACATGAGAACGAGCCAGATTTTTCTCCAGCATTCCAAAGCATTTGAGTTCATTATGAAAAGCAAAAGAGCAACAGACTGGGGAACATGGAAAGTGGGAGCCTGTGAAAGCTCCATGTGAGAGCAGAGAGCACTGTTGTTCCCTTCTAACATGGGCTATCCAGATGCAGTGAGCCAGGAAATGTTGGTTGGGGGTCTTTGGCACAACTGCCAGCAAAAAATGAATATTTGGCAAAATGTACAGTAAAACACAGGCTGAATCTTAAACTGTTTAATTAATTAGCGTAATTTCTTTATCACCCCAATCTCATGACTGGGTGGTTTACAAAGAGCTCAAAAGGAAACCTTACAATATAAACAGGTCATATAAACAACAGTAACAAATGAAGGCTGTACTTCTCTCTGATTAAGCCTCTAAATTTATCAATTTTAGCTGAGAAAAGGAAGGTTTTCAGAAGCTTCGTGAAGACCAAGAAAGAAGGGGCCCACCTGTCTCAGGGACAATAGGGGTTCCTAAGCTAGAGTCTACAATTGAAGAAGTTTGTTTGCCCCCTCTAAGCAGAGCCCCCTGGATGACCTAACAGGGTGACAGACTCATTTGGGTTAAGGTAGAGCAAACTTTAAAAAATGTTTTTTTAAGTTTATCAGAGCAAACTTGGCAGTTTGGACGCACTTGCTCACTAGGGCAAGGAGGGTAGCCGAGAGGTTATGAAGGCCATAGAGGTTAAGAGAGGAGCTCCCTTGCCTTCTGACACTCTATCTAATGCCCAGTGAGGACACTGAGGGGGAATGTGAGGAGGGTTATGAGCAGGAGACTACAAAGGCCTCCCCTGTCTCCATACCGCTTGCAATGCCAAGGAGTTGATAGAAGCTCTGGCTGAAGGCCAAGAATGTATATGGGTTGCAAGCAATATTTGGAGAGAATTCCTTCTATCCCTGATTATCCCTTTGGGCCATCCTGCCCAGATTCCTTTTTAGAAGCTAATCTGGTGACACTAGAGATGCCACATAAAGCACAGTCAGATCTGGAACATTCTTTGCAATACGTGGACTTTTCTTAATCACAGGGAGAGAACCGGACTGGGGCCAAACCTATCTAACAATGTTGTGGTGGGGAAAATGGAGGAGGAAATACTATGTTTATAGCTTTGAATACCTGGAAGGGCAAACAAAACAAAACAAAACAAAACAAAGCTTCTCTTCATTCAAGCTTCATTACTGATGATTCTGTGGGGATGTTCATGCAGTTTTCAACTTACCAGTCTACCCTCCAGCCCTGTGCTCACCTGGTAGTCTCCCATCCAAGTTTAACAGGCTTTTCCCTGCCAGCTAGGTGTTTGCAGATGCTGCAGTATATAAACCTTGGAGATAAATGAAAATAAGCCATTTACTATTACATAGTAAACCAAATTAAAAGGTTTTATAGTAGGGAAGCAGTGGTGAGCTTACGGACAGAGCCAAATTCCTCACAAAAGGAATTTCTTCCCCATTTTGCTATGAATGGGGAGCCCCATTTCTGCTTAGACATTTTTTCTTTTAAATAACAGTACACAAACATTGCCCCAAATGTGAGGATGAGCACATCCCGAAAGAATAAGAACAGGTTTATCAAACATGGCCCACTTTTCATGTTTGAACTCAATACTAGTATAAATGATCACATTCTCATAGGAAACCATAGTATGCAAACAGCACATTGCCTCATATTGCCAGTGATGTAAGTATAAAACATGAGTCATTTTTTTAAAAAAAGATTTATTTTAGCACTATCAAGGAGAAAATATAGGATTTCACTTTTCTTATTGATCTGTTACACCACTCCCTAAGTATCTGGAGGTATATTTTGACAGGAAGAATAGCTGTGACATTTAAGTATCAAGGACTTCTAGAAATTCACAATGATTCTTCTCCCAAGCCAGTAATCAAGCAAGAAAATGAACCAAATGCTGCTTCACAGAGTAAATCAAAACTCCCTGGTGTTCATATAGTGCCAATGACCTCAGAAGCCTTAAGCAAAATTGAATTGTACAATTTTTTACATAAATTTGATGGTGCCAGATCTTTATACTGGGGGGGGGGGGAAAGATACCTGAGGAAAATTTTGGAAAACTTGGCGTGTTGACATTGTTGCATGTCATTTTTTGACTTTAATATTAAAATCATATTTTAATATTAAATATTTAAATATTTAAAATTCTAATATAAAAAATATTAAAACACTCAGGTATTCCCATGTTGGTACAGCTGGGATATAGTTTTTTGGGGGTATGTATGTATGTATTTTTAAGTGAATCAATTTAATTACCAATTTCAGGGCAAATATGTGGATAACAACACAATTATGCTTTGGATTATACAGTAAGTAGAATGTGCATATTAAGAAAACTGATACAATATTGTACATTACAAAAATTGCATAGGAAATTAATGCAAATGTTCATGCAATTTTGTTTTTAAATTGTAACCTGATACAGAAACTAAATGCATGCAATACTGATAGAGTGATTTCTTCATCCCGTTACTTGGAGAAAATAGTTATGGCATGGAGCTTATCAGCCAAAGCCAACGTTGGCCCTTTGAAAATACATTTAAAGAAAACAAGGAAAGAGTACATTTCTTCTTCTTGGTTCTCAGACAGCTCCTAATAAAATAGAAGGCCCATTCATCTCATGTATATCTTGGCCTGAACATTTTTATTGTGCCCATTATAATAGTATCTAAAACTCAATTCCAGCAAAATAATGTAGCACCTGCTTATATTTAGCTCTCTTAGTAAGTCATTTGAATATGCAGCTCAAGCTACAAGTATGCTACAGGGGGGTGGGAAAACCACACAACAGCATCTGCTTCTTTGAATTAAAATGGGTTTCCACTTGTGAAATGTCTTGAGCTTGCACAACTTCAGAGCCTAATCCCAGGATGTTCATGGGCAAGTGCTGTGTCTGTCTAGCAACAAATACAAATCTTTGCCTGAGTTAATAAATAAGTTAATAAATAAATAAATAATGAGACGAGACTCAACTCCTGAAGATTACATGGATCTTGACAACACTAGGGAAATGGCTTGCCATTGCCTTTTTCTGGGATTTCTTAAATTTCTCAATCTAGCCTACATCTGTGAAGTTTCCAAGCACCAACCAGGTTTGACCTTACTTTGAGCATTTTCAGGATCAACTAAGATTAGCTAGGTGCAGCCACCTGCTGCAACACTTATTAATGGATTAATTTAAACAGCAACAAGTCTATGTGTTTGGGGCTTTTTCAGCCAGTTTGAGGTGAGGGAGATCTGCAAATGTAAAAAGTTACAGCCCCTTTCAGACATGTATGTATGAATTATTTTACAGGGTGCATTCATGTACTAGTGTTGGAAGGACTCTTAAGATATTCTGAGCCCAGCACAGCACTCAGCAAATTAAAAGAGGTGTCATTTTTGGTGCCAATTGGGTGCAGTCTCTCCAGGTATCTGAAGCAGCAGCCCTCCATTCACTGGATGCTCACAGTGCTACACCTTCAGAAGCTTGGTTTGGTAGAATGGTATGGGCTTGGAGGCCAGCAGAAAAGCAGTGGTGGTGGGCAGCCCAGATGTTAAACTGTGCTGCTTGACTTTCCCTCCTGAACAACTGCTCAACTCCTGCCAATTTGTACATGCTCCCCACAAGAAGCAGCAGCTGGATGGCAGAAACATCATGCTGTAGAGTTCCTCATGGCTGTGCTGATGATAGAGTCAGCTTCCAATGATTGTGGGAGGCTTCATTTGGAAGCCTGTGCAGCCATCCAGGGAAGAAAAAGGAAGTAAATTAGGGTTGAGGAATTAAAGGGAGGAACAGGGGCTATTCTGCCTACACTGTGGCAGGATAATACAATGTGTGCCTGTGTTTGCGTGTATGGCCTGCTTTCCTTTTCTTTTGTTTGTGAAATGGATTTTCTATTGTAAGCTTTGAGAACAAATAAGTCCCTTGCGCTGTGCTTATCTCTGGCCAAGAGACTTATCTCCAAATTGCCTCCCTTTGCCTTTTGTAATACAAATGAGGAAGCAGAAAAGGGAGAGTTGAACAGGGCAGTACTTCAAAGGGTCTTCTGAGCCCCAACTCTCTCTTGCTTTGGGGTGCTTTCTCTTCTTCTGCCCTTACCTTTGGAGAAATGAGTCTTTTGTGACTAACTGCAAAACCACAGTACCCATTTTGTGAGCCTACTTGCAGTACTCTTAAAACTCCAAATGCATTTGCTAGTCAAAAATAGGGAATTGTTTGGATAGTGTGAAAATAATGTTTGCTGGGAAAGCATCTATAAGCACATGCAGTGCTGTATACTTTATTTCATTTTGTTTGCTTATTAAATTAATGTCCTACCATTCCTGTAGCTCAGGGTGTTACGTAGCACTTCTTTCTCCATTTTTTCATGGCAACAAGACAGGTTGTTTGAGCCAAGAGGATCTGCCTGGCCCAGGTGATCCAGTGAGCTTCCGCAGCTGTGGGTGGACCTGAACCCAATTCTCTCCCATTCTAGTCCTATACTACGCTGGTTCTTTAGGTAGACTTCATTCACTTCCATATTTCAGTCCTGCTGAATTCTGGTTCTACCTAGCTTTGACACTTGATCTGGCTGATCTTCACTCAGAAATCCTCTTCTTTTTTTTTTAACATTTCAACAGTGGCAGCCTACTAAGGAATAACAGGTGCTGCTGATCCTGTAACAGCATGAATTATCTGTAGGAAGGAAAGACTGTCCTTAAAGAGTCCTACCACTCTTTAAGCTGAGGAAAAGCAAATCCAAATGGGAAAAATGCTTTATTATTTATGTATTTATTTGATTTGATAGGACCCCCAATCTCAATGTGGCATCACTTGTCAGCTAACAACTTTTAAAATCAAAGTACAAATTACCTCGCATGGCAAATTACAATACATAAAATAACAGAGTAATGAAAGATACATTTTTTTTCCTGAACCTTTTTGCCAAACTATAAAAAGTGAAACATCACAAGCTTGCTGTTTCAAAGCATGTGTTACATCTGACCTGGTGGGAAAATGGTAGTTGAGCAGCCAAAGGCTTGGGATGAGGGGCAGCATGATCGCTAACCCTGGCCTCCAGCAAGACACCAAAAGAGAAACAGGGTCGAGGGATATGGGTAGAAGGAGCGGCTTGTCAGAAGCTGTTTCAGATTATTTGAAACCAGTGAGTACAGTAATCCTGGACATTTTAGCTCTTTTTAGATTCCCAGCTCGACTAGGCCTTTTGAGTAAAAAGCCCAGAACAAACAAAATGGACACATCTCAGAAATATTTGACATACGGTAACCTTGGCTTTATTTAATAAACTAATTTAATGTTAAACCATTTGTGGCTCTGTGTGAAACCAGCCTTTGGCACCTGATTGAAAAGCTAGAACATTGGCCAGAGTGATAGAACACTCTGCCATTGTTCTGATTAGGGGCATCTACAGGAGGAATCAAAACAATCAAGATGGCAGCAGTCTACAGCACACTCCCTTGTATGTGCCTCCCAGTGTGACACACATAGAAAGGGGTGGGGCTTTGATTGCCCAGTCATAGCAGCCACCTTGTTTTGTCTCCGTGGACACCCCTGTTTGTGCCAGCCTTCTTCCCTGAAAAAGAAGGAAACAGCTGCTGCTCTAGGGAACTAGTGCTGTGGCCACTTCTTGTCAGGTTGCCAGCCAATTTAAAGGTATATGAGCCCCAGAGGGTTTTCTGGGGCTCCTGGGCCCTGGTGTTGGCTCCACCAAGCTCAGTACTGAAGCCTGGCCTGATCATTAAGACCCATTAATTTCCACATTCAGCCAAGCAAGGTTTGCAGCCTGATTAATAATGAAGAGGTGATTAGAGAGTACTGCTAGCATTCATTAAAAGATCAACTTATCATTTGGAATCATGAACATCCAATGGTCTATTCTACACCTCCCCCCACTGCCCTGTCCACTCTGGTTGATATTTTTCCCATGCTTTTGATCTTGTTCTTGGGAAAATTCCTTTTAATGTTGTTTATCATTCATTTGTACCTCTGGCAGTCCAACTCCCCTGCGTGCTGGCTGGGAAAGAAATCTTGTTTGGTTCAGTGGAACTGACTGTGCAAACCTGTAGTGCAGAAGTTAATTCCACCGGATTCAGTGGTGCTTCCTCTGCCATGCGTGTGTCTAGGATGCTAGTGAGCTCTTTTGTAAGGTTTCACAGGATTGAAGCCTCAGTGATATGAAGCCAATGTTGTTCTAAAACAAAACAGAGAGCTTTGCTGGGTGTGCAGAATTGCTTTAAATTTTAGCCTTTAGTTCCACAGTGTGTGCTGCTGGATGCAACACAGCCTTCCACCAAGTAATCGGGGCTTTTACACCTTAATCAAAACCATTCAACTATCAGGCTTTCCAGTCAAGGCATTGTATTTTCTTCCATTGGCAAAACAATCCTGCATTCCACAATGGAAATGGTAGGTCTGTTCAGAATAGGACCAGGCTTATTGTTGAACTGAACAGAAATTAATAGTTTGGGCTTAGCTCTCCACAAGATTATTATTTCCAAAATGACAAGATTCCTTGGCACCACTGCTTCCTCAATTCTAAGATTATTTCTACATTTTAAGGAAGCCCCCTTTGTGTTTTCAATGCAGGACTGCCAGGAAAGTAAGTGGGGCTGTGGAAGAAGCAATGATTTCAGGGCTGGGTGCGCATGAGGCACAACAAAGCAGTTATTCTGGGCAGCTAAGCAAGATGGACAAGAATAGGGATCACCTGCTTCTCCAGATCCACTATCCAGAACAGCTGTTTCATTTTAGGTAGGATATGTAATTTTCCAGAGTGGCTTGATTATTTATTTATTTATTTATTTATTTATTTATTGTTCAAATTTAATTACCACCCATCTCCCCCAAAAGAGGGACTCTGGGCAGTTTACAATAAAATCAAGCTCCAAACATAAACATTAAAATCTCATAAAAGCAGCGACATCACAATTATTATAAAATACAATGAATAAATATAAAATCCAAGAAGGTATTATATAACTTACCTGAGAGAATCTTCAGAAAGACCCTTGATGTGGTTGTAGCATCTGCCTGCACTGAAATTCCGATGAATCAGCTATTTTGTGAGCCAAAAAGAGGTAGAATGGTATCACTGCTGCTATTGGGAAAGCCTTCTGCTGAAAGGAGCTAGGCAAAGCAGAGGGGCAGATACTTTTCATACAGTTCTTTTCCTGCTCACATGGGGTCATCTTGGACCATTCTTGAATAAACTTTAGAGAATGCCCCAAACTAAGCAGCTTCCGAGTAAACACACACACTCATTTTCTCTGAGGCTATCTCTCCATTAGTGGCTTATACCCTTTCATAGTATCACTAAGCCATGATTAAACTGATATAAAGCCTGTCCTTATTACCGGTCCTTTGGCACAGCAATGGTTGGATAATTCACAGTGGTTCTTAAATTTGTTGACCCAATTACCCCCTTTCCCAGCCTCAAATAATGTCATTACCCCCACAAAAAAGACCTCTTTTGTTTTACACAACTGTCTCAGCAGTTGCAACCCCCAAGTGGACCCTCAACTCACAAACAAGTGATTGCAAATTGCTCCATTACCCCAAATTGCCCTTTAGGGGTAATTACCCCTAGTTTAAGAGCCATTGCTCTAGAAGATGCTATAAATTGCTAATGAGAAATTACCTTTAATCCAACCCCTTCAAATACTGAAAGAGCTGCATACATTGTTTACTCCTGGTTTTAAATCTAACATCATCCTGGGAAGTGGTACCTGGATTTCTAGACATGGCTAACAAGAGTTTATTCAGTTATTGCCTAAACATTTTTCTATAATACTGGCTAGTGTAAATGTTGACTGTAAATCTTGAATAACCAGCTATTCTGGTGGAAAATATTTATTGATCCTGCCATAAGAAAAGGCACCTTGTCAGCACGTCTTACAACTGAAAGTATAGCCAGGCATTTGGCATTTTTGACAATGGAAAGTCTTGTGCCCATGGATCTTTGCCTTCTAGAGTTGATGTTGTGCTTTTTATTAATATACCTACAAATTCCAATTTATTATAACTCAATAGGCAGTTAATTTAGTAAACAATAAAATACTATATTTGTTTATTCAGTAGACTTTTATTTAAATTAACGTTGGCTCAGAATCATTGTTAAAACTATTGTCTTATATCCAGGGTAATTATAATCTTATTAAAAAGTCCAGGCAATAGTCCAGCTACGATTTTCACATTTAAGCTCCTACTTTTCTTTCAAGATCTAGTATTATATTTTCAGGTGACAGTTGGCCATAAATCCAAATTACTTCTGCGATTTATTTTTCTCACCGCTAATCTGTCTGTGAAACGATAAAATAAAATAAATGCCATTTCCCAGGAAAATAAATATGAGATAATGTATAACCAAAGCATTAGTTGGTAAGTGTGGAGAAAAATGTTGTTTTGAGTAGTATGAAAATGAAAAACAGATTATGCAAACATAGATTCTAATATTCTGCAAACATAAAAATATAAGAACTTGGATGGCAAAACCCTATTAGAAAGAACTGGAGAACTCATTTAGGTATTAATCTGTTTCTGTGTTTTTAAAAGACTGGCACGAAATATGTGGATAACCTTGAACTAAGCAGGTTTTTTATTCTCTCTCACTTTCTCTGTGGAAAAGTATGATAACTTTGTGAACTAATTGTAGCCAGCAATGTTTGAAATACCTTTAGAGACTCAGAGGAATTAGAAATGTATCTAGTAAAAATGGCCAAACTATTTTAGCATTCATTGTTTTAATCAACCCTTTTCTAATTTGGCACCCTTCAGATAGTCATCTATTTGTTTGTTTAATTCGTATCCTGCATTTCAATCCATACAACAGTCCAAGTGGCTTGCAACAATTAAAAATTCAAATTATAAAAAATAATAAAAGTAATGCTATTGAAAGCAGAGATAAAATGAAAGTCACATAATACAGACATATTCATTATGTTATGCCTTTTCAGGGTAAGCAACATAATTAAAAGTACAGAAAGGGAGTATGAATTAGTAAAGCAAAGAAATTAAAGGCAAGAGACAAGAAAGAAAACACACCCAAATCTAGTTCATTCTAATATCAATTATTGTATCTATCCACATTTTTCTATTCTTGCAGTATGTCCTTCATTCTACCATATTCATACATCATTTCATATACTGTCTTCTTTAAACTTTTTATCCTTTTTTCCCAAGATTCACTCCTGACACAATCAAAAAGTGGTCTGCCTACATTCAGAACTTTTTATCATTCTTCTATCCTTCATTAATTTTCTCAAACTTTCATCATAAAAAATCAATCATGCTTTTAGAGTTATAGGAATTTCTTGCCCATGTGTATACAGGAAATAGACTTATGCTTAAACTACATGTTCAAAACAAGATTTTTTTCCCCCCAGGGCTTCACTAGACCAGGGCTTCTCAAGCAGGGTTCCGTGGAGCCTTAGGGTTCTGGAAGAGGTCACCCTGGGAGATCATGATTTATGCAAAAAATTATTTCAAATTCAGGCAACATCACATTAAAGAGGTAAGTTTCATTCTTTATTTTTAGTTTAAGAACACTGTTAATTCATATATATACAGGCCTACACATGAAACAAATATAATAATTTCTGGCCTATATTTGAGCCTGAATGTGAAGGGGTTCCCCAAGGCCTGAAAAATATTTCAAGGGTTCCTCCAGGGTCAAAAGGTTGAGAAAGGCTGCACTAGACATTGGGTCTGTGAATGGCCCAGTCTCTTTTTCTGTATTCCCTCATCTTGAATTCGCTCATCCATTTATAACACCTAACAGAAAAACGTGTCTGATATTACATCTGTTTAGAATCTCAAAATACATACCTGGTTTTTCCAGTGGCGGATAACATGCAACTATCCTGTGATGTCTTGTTTTCATACTCATCTAGAACAACCTGGATTACACCATTTCTGATTCTCTGACATATTTTAGCTCTTTCACTGTTGAACCTACAGTTTCACTTCCCTGCATGTTCTTATCAACTCAGATCCAACAGATCAAATCACTTGCATTCAGATTATTATATAAGTTCTCCTTTCTCTTAGTTTTACAGACATGCAACATATCTATTTTTCTTTCATTTCATTTATTAATTCATACTCTTTACCATTTACTTTTCTTATATTTCAAATCACAATCTTACTTGTGCTATGGTTATCACTAAATGGGCCCATAGTTACTGGCTCTGCTGTCCATCATGGCTTTTGTCAATCAAGGCTTTCACAGAATGCTTTATAGTATTATCCATCCATCCATCCATCCATCCACTTATTGATCTTATACTTTGCTCCCATCAACTACCTCTGACCATCATACAACTTCCCAAATCTGTAATTTGGGGTTAAAAGGAGATAAGCAAAATTTAAAACTAAAACCATGTGTTTTCTACAACCATTTTTTAAAAAAAGGAAATCAACATTCAAAAGAGCATTTCAACATCAAGAGTGATAGTCACAGCAATTCTGCTCCCAAGGCTTGATGAAATGACCAAGTCTTCACTGACTTTTTGAAAACCAGGAAGGAGGCAAATACCATTCCAGAGAAGAGGAGAAGGCAAGTTTCAATGGTCCTGGTAAATGAATTTTTAATTAAAGGGACAAATAGAAAGAAAGTATAGATAAGATACCAGCATTAGCCATACTTGTGTCACATGCAGCACTCTCTGTTTTGGCACATTTTCCTAGTATGTCACAAGCATAGCCAAAGCCCAGTTTTATCCCATGGATGTTCACACTAGTCTAAGCAAACTAGGATCTCTAAAGACTACCTTGCAAGCCAATATACTGTTGTCTATACCCCACCAAACGACAACAGCAACAACAATATTTATATGCCACCCAACTCCTAGTGACCTTGGGAAGTAAATGCAGTGTGCTAACATGTACTTAGGATATATAAAATCAATTCCATTAATAATTACATAACTGGTGGAAGAGAAGGGCCTGAAAACTGGGAGGGTGGGAGCCCAACACCCAACAGTGCTCATCATCGTTGGCTAGGGACAAAGCATGCATCAGCTAGATTATCAATACTTGCTAGATGCATTTAGCAAGGTTCTAGTGGAACCCTGTAAAACACTTCAGAATAACAATAGCCAATCCTGATTATTTCAAAAGCTACTTTCACTGTGGCAATGTAGCAGAGAGACCACCTTTAGGCACTCAATCATCTAGGGAATACTGAACTCTTGGCTTCATTCAATGGCTGATTAGTAGAGGTTCATTGAAAGAACCAACTACTCCCACATCTCATCTCTTCCCAGAGTGCCTGTAATTCAGTTAGTGCTTTTTGATGAGAAGTAACACTATATTTCCTCATTATGTGTCTCCTAGAGATTTTGAGTGCCAGAAAAGAATCTGAGGTCTAGTCCTGAGAGAATTTTCTTTGTGTGTTTCAGTAAGCCAGAGTGACTGTACTTTTGTCTGTTCTGGGGCTGCAAAAAAAAAAAAAGGAGAGCTAGTTTGTGTGAAAGAGATAGTATGATGGCTTTATCATCCAATTAGCAAAACAAAAAACCAAACTCACTCTGCTACACTTAGTTATAATTTATATAGTGATATCTATAACTTTTTACTGAAAATAAGATCCCACAATGCCAGTGCCAAACCCAGACTGGAATGATATAGGAAAGAAAGAGCAAGACATTACAGTGAGCAATGCAGTATTGTTCTGTGTAACTAAAGCCTTTGTTAGCAATATCTCTTGCTCCCATTCTGATTGCCACAGCTTTATAGCAACAAATCTATTTTTTTTTATATTTATGTATTTATTACATTTATATAGCTGCCCATCTCAGGCTTGTGACTCTGGGTGGCATATAGAATTAAAAAAAAACAATCAAAATAATGAAAACCAGTTAAAATGATATCATAAATTATAAACCTGCATTTGTTGAAAATACATTGGAAGAAGATATGAAGTCACCAAGATTCAAGCTCAACTCAAGGGAAGTCTTTACTTGTCATAGACAAGTAACCTATGGATCCATAGCACATAATCAAATGGAAATATACAACACTGTTTTGCATTTGCACATCTTTTTCACTACTAACCTGGATGGTGTGAAACATTTTAAAGAGAATTGTGGCAGTGGGGAACAGATAAGTATTTACAAGTGTCAGAAGGCAAATGCTGGATACACCAAAGGTATAGGGAGATGGATTCATTCACTCACCCATGCCTCTTTAAGGTCTTAGGGACAGGGCTACAAAAAAATACAGTCTCCTTTGAAGCTTCAGTCTGTCACATTAAATCAAATGATAATGTCTAACTAAAAAGATAGTCATTTTGGCAGTGGGGAAGTTTGGAATGCTACCATAAGCTGAAAAAGTTTTGGCAGTTATTTTCCCTTATGTACAGCATCTAGCTGTGTTGCTTCCCAGCTGGCATTCCTGACTGAGGCAATGGATCATCTCTCCATCAAGGGAATCAAGGTCTCTTCAAAGGGTTGAGGAAGTTTTACAAGCCTGAATACAGAAGTCCAGCAGGAGACTTTCTTCTGTTTTGCTTTTGCTCAGTCATCAGCTTGTATGTTGGCTCCTTCCTTCCTTCCTTCCTTCCTTCCTTCCTTCCTTCCTTCCTTCCTGTTCCTCTCCCTCATAGCTTTTCAGGGCACTGAGTATGAAAATACTCCCTGGTAATGAGCCTCATTTCCAAGAAGGCTGGTGTTTTCCCTTCACTGCAAGAATTTCTATGGATACTAATCTCGGTGTTATTCTGGTACCAGAATACAGAATTCCTCTCAATACCTATATCTGAGCACTAGGGGGAGGGTAATGCTGCTCCCATGCCATGCTTGTGGTCTTTCACAGGCATCTAGTCAACCTTTCAGCCAACACAATGTTTCATACTTAGCTCTTTGGTCTGACCCATCTGACATCATACCTTCACTCAATTGTTTCTGCCCGCCCAATATATTCCAGCGGAGTGGGTATCCTCCAGGTCCCCTCCATTAACCACTGTCAGCTTACAGGACAGAGGAAGCACACCTTCTCTGTTGCAGCTCCCGCCCTCTGGAACAGCATCCCCCCCAGAGATAAGGATGGCACCCTCTCTCCTGGGGCTCCAGAAAGCTTTGAAAACCTGGCTTTGGTCCCAGGCCTGGGGTTGATGTTTATGATTTGTTAAGTGCCCCCTGTTTTGTTTTGTTGATTTTGCTGCCTATTAGATTATTTTAGTCTGGGATGCCTGTCTGATTTATTGTTTTAGTTTTATACGCTGCCCAGAATCCACTGGAGTTGGGTGGCCAATAATTTTAGATAGGTAGGTAGAAAGGTAGATAGATAGATCTGCTGTACAGTACTAGCGGGTAATAAAAGAGCTACCTGATTCTATTTGCACAACTAGCATTTTATGTTCGACATGTTATTTTAGTGCCAGGTTGGTTGTGTGTGTGTGTGTGTGTGTGTTTTACCTATTACATTATTTTGAAAACCAGGAGTGAAATGTGATAAGGAAAAAAATGTCCATAAATTAAATTAGATGGGAAATTCAGGTAGACTCTTCTTCTCATCACTCCTTAGAACAGAACCACAGATGGAGAAATTCCCACCTAGATGCAACCTCTCAATCACTTGTAATGCTTGAAGAGCTTTTTCCACTTTCTATATATGCATATTTGAATTAAATCTGTTTTTGACATAAAAACCAATAGATCTGGTCTCTCTCATTGAAATGTTACCAAAAAATAAGCCTGTAAGGCAGTCATGGGCATGCACATATTGACAAATAAAACCTGTGATAAATTTCTTTTGTAAGTTTTGAGTCTTTCTTCAAAATAAGAAAAAATCAAAATCTCTCAGTGTCCAGTATCTCTCTGTCATCCAAAGTAATAGCTTGAGTGTGTCTTATGTTTCCCTCGGCAGGTTATTGAAAAATGTATCCCAATTATTTACCATACAAGTGCAAGCTGCAATAGCATTTTGGGAGCAGAACTAGGCAATTTTAGCACCACTGCTTTCTCCTGCCATCCAGATTAATCACATTGAACCACATCACATCTCTTGGGCAGAAGAGTGTCTGCTCCTTGAACCAGTCTTCTTGTATAGATTCAACCCTCAAACAAACAATTTTGAAATAATGCTTTTTTTTCAGTCAGTTTCAGTTGTGTTCTTTCTGATTCAACTCTTTCTTCACATCTTTACTAATAACAGAGTGCTGAACTGGTAATAACGTTGATGTCCTTTAGGCTTTTGAGTCAGTTTCATCTGAGGTGTGTTGGTGATGCCAGATTATAATTCAAGTATGGCCCAAAAAACAGCCCTTCTTTGCACTCATCAGGAAATCTGTTTTCAATAGATACTAAAATAAAGTGAAGAAAGATTACCTCTTTCTTGTATTTTGGTGGAATATGTGTGCAGTATATCAGCTGTAGTTCCTTTGGACCTATGTTCCAGCATAGGGAGTGCTACCAGCCTTAATGCAGCCAAACTGTTTCTAAGAAATTCAGTTTGCAAAGCAAAATGCCTTCTAAATATTGAGTCCTATTTGCAAAACACAGTGCAGTAGTCCACCAGAACTGCATAAGGTGCCATCTCTAGCTTAAGGCCTATTTCATTAATTTCCTTTTCCTAAAAGCATACAGTAAAGCTTTGTATATGTTGGCAGATGCTGGGAAAGCCTTTAGCCCAGGAGAGGTCAAAAAAGTCACCAAGCATTTCTATAAAAATAATTTATTTACAAAAAACAAAAACAAAACATTTAAAGGACTTACCTCCCTTTGGAGCAAGCCTTGCTCGGCTACACTGCCGGCAGAGGGAAAAGAGGAAGTGAGAACAATTCCGGGCAGGTTTCCTCCCCCAGGTGATTTGCATGAAGCACGTGAGAGGAGACAATTAAATACAACCCCTTCACCTGGCCAAAAAATGATTAGGTACAATAGCAGCTTAATCTGTTAGTAGGAAAAACTCAACACTCCCCTTTTTATACTACAGATTAAGATGCAAACCAATCTTCTCTGACAACTCTGTGTCTTGGTACAGGAAGAGGTTTGGTTAAACTATCAGCAATCACGTCTTTTGATTCACAATATTTTAACATTTCTCCTTTGCTTATCATATCTTTGATATATTGATATCTAATATCGATATGTTTTCTATTTCTGCAGGCTTCAGATTTTGCCATAGCAATGCAAGCTTGATTATCCTCAAACAGTTATAGGCTGGTTCACTTCCATGCCTATGTCTTTTAACAAATGTTTAAACCATGTAACCTCATTACAGGTTTGTGTTAGAGAATACAACTCTGCTTCTGCAGTGGAAAGAGCAACAAGTGTTTGTTTTCTAGAATGCCAGCCTAAGCTAGATCCAGCAAATTGAACTAAAATCCCAGAAGTGGATTTTCTGTCACTGACATCTGCTCCCCAGTCAGAATCGGCAAAAGCCTGCAATTTCTCAGTTCCAGAGGCATTTAGCTTCAGGCAATAATTCTTTGTTCCTTGCAAATACCTCATTAACCTCTTCAATGCTGCTTTTCCAGTAGATGTAGGCTTCTCTACCTGTCTACTTAAAATGGCCACAGAATTTGAGATATCTGGGCGAGAATGATTTGCAATGTACAGTAAACTTCCAATTGCAGATCTATAGTTCTCTGCCTCAGTTGAGTTTCTCCTATATCTTTCTGAAAATCTATTATCAGAGTAGAGACTGGTTTACAGTCTTGCATATTAAAATCCTCTAGGAGCTTTTGAATTTTACTACGTTGGTTTAACAGAAAGCTACCATCCTTGTCTCTGTGTACTTCCAAACCTAGGTAATTGGTCACAACTCCAAGGCTTTTTAATATGAAATGGCTTTTCATGCAGGCTTCAAAATCAAGCCTTTGTTTTTCTGTTGATGTGAACAGCAGCAAATCATCAACATAAATGCACAGATACATACAGCCTTGTTTGTCCTTCTTCATATATACACAGGGATCTGCTTTTCCTTTTTCAAAACCAAAATTCTGCAGTTTTTCATCTTTTTGGTTCCAGGATCTAGCAGCTTGTTTTAACCCATAGATTGATTTCTGCAGTTCACAGACTAGAGTCTCCCCTTTTTCATAGCCAGGGGGTTGCTGCATGTATAATCTGTGGTCTAAATCACCATAGAGAAATGCAGTTTGAATGTCATAGTGGTTAACTGACATTCCCTTGAGTGCAGCAACTTTTAACAGTAATCTAATTGATTCACCTTTAGTAACTGGTGCAAAAGTCTTGTCAAAGTCTAAATCTTTCCTTTGAGTGAACCCTTTTGCAACTAACCTTGCTTTATATTTTTGGATTTTGCCATCAGCATCCCTTTTCAGTTTGAAAACCCACCTACAACCCAGACAGCGTTCATTGGGAGGTAGATTTACCAGTTTCCATGTTTTATTTTCTTTCAAGGATGCTAATTCCTGTTGCATGGCAGAATGCCAATTTTGTGCAATCTCAGGTGGCAAAGCATTCACTTGTTCTAAAGACTCAGGTTCTGTGAATACGTGAAAAGCCTTTACTGTTTCAGCCTGAAAACGTGATGGAGGAACGCCTTTATTACTCCTCTGAGATCTGCGAGGTAATACAGGGCTTAAATTTTGACTCCTATCACTTTCCTGAGAAGCATCTATCTCATCAGACAGATCTTCAGTTTGCTTTTCTGGTTTAATGTCCTCATCAGGCAAAAAATCACCATCAACAAGTCCTTGCTGTTCTCTTGTGGTGGTCAGTTCAACTGGAGAGCTAGAATTTAATCTCCCCCAGTTTTGTTCAGCAAAAGAAGCGCTTTTGCTAATTATTAATTTATCTCCCATTATGAACCTGTAGCTCCTCTGGCTTCGTTCATAGCCAACAAAGATGGCTTTCTTTGTTGTGGGGCCTCCTTTCCTTCTCTGTTGTTTTGGAATATGAACCCATGCAGTGCTACCAAACACTCTAAGATGGTTTACCTTTGGTTTCACACCATAAAACAAATGGAATGGAGTGTCCTGAATCAGAGTTATACAACCTGTTCTGTACATAAGTGGCAGTCGATATTGCCTCTCCCCAGTACTTAAAACATAATCGTGAATCTTTTAACATGCATTCCATCGCATTTTGCAAGGTTCTGCCCTTTCTTTCAGCAACACCATTTTGCTGAGGGGTGTAAGGGTTAGAAAGAATTTGTTCTATCCCCTTTTCCACTAGGAACCTTCTGAATTTGTGAGAAAGGTATTCTCCTCTATCACATTGGAGTGCAGATACAGGCCTAGGGAATTTTCCATTTGCCCATGTCACAAAACCTTTAAATTTCTCAAATGCTTCATCTTTGTTTTAAGATGTAGATAAATGTGTATCTTGAGAAATCATCGATGATGGTCATTGCATACCTTGCTTGTCCAAGACTTGGAGCAAAAGGACCAATAATGTCAGAGTGTACAATTTCCAAAGGTCTAGTTGTAACTCTGTCACTGTGCTTACTCACAGGAGCTTTTAGTGTTTTGCATTCTTTGCAAACCACACGGTCTAAGTATTTATCACAGGGTTTTATCTTTAGGTCAGCACACAGCTGTGGCATTTGTGCTATATACTTGAAATTAGCATGACCAAATCTCCTGTGCATCAGGTGTACACATTGGTCATGATATGGAGTGTTGCCAACTGCAGCCTTGCAGCTTGGCTTCCTTGCATTTTGCACAATGTACAAGGAGTCTTTTAACATACCAGTAGCACACAATTTCCCATTTTTACATATCTCACAACCATTTTTCTTAAATGTTATGATATACCCTGTTGCAGCCAATTGTGCCACAGATAAAAGGTTTGATTGTAGATTTGGCACATACAACACACCTTTTACAGTTTCTCCCAAGCAGGATAAATACAAGTCACCTTGTCCCATAATTTTGGTCACAGACCCATCAGCCAAAGATACACTTTGTCAGTTTTAGACAGTGACACAAAAGAGCTTTTACAATTACATAAATGACAACTGGCCCCAGAATCTAACACCCATACATCAGAATTACCCTTCTCAGCAACCTGTGCAATTTGGGTTGTCTGAAGAGCCTTCTTCTGTGTTGCCCTTGTGTTCTTCTTCTCTGTCTTTCTACTCTTGGGTCTCATGGCACAGTCTCTCTGCAAATGTCCAGCTGAACCACAAGTGAAGCATCGCTGGCTGGCTAGCACTGTGGCCTCAGGTTCCTTTCCCTTCTTTTCCCTCATTTTCTGGTCTTGCAGCTTTCCAGAAGAGATGGGGGGGGGGATCTTTCCTCTCTCTTCTCCCATTCAGCGAGTAAGCGCTGTGTAACATACGATGGGGTGAGGTCTGCTTCAGGCATAGCCTCCAGGGTACAAATCAGCATGTCCCACGTTTCATTTAGTGAGGATAGGAGGATATGATTTTGTGAGAGGTGTAAATTCCATTCCTCTCTCCTGCAACTCAACAAACAGCTGCTGAATATAATGCAGGTACTCAGGAAGGCTATCTCCTTCTGCAAGGTAGGCTTTGTACAGCTTTTTCGTCAGGGTAACTTTACTCCCTGCTGTTGCCTTTACATATAAGTCTCTCAAAGCGTCCCAAAGTTGCTTTGCAGACTTCATGCCTCACACGTGGACTAGCTGATTGTCCTCAACTCCCAGGATAATGGTGGCTCTAGCCCGCTCATCCTGTCTCAGCCATTCAGCACTGGGATTTTGGGGGGTTTGCTCACCAATTGGCAGCCAAAGATTCTCTCTGTGAAGATACATCTTCATCTTCAGGGCCCAATTCAAATAGTTGGTCTCTGATAGGCGCTCCAGAGGCATCGCTGAGGGCTGGGAGGTAGCCATGGCTTCTTCCTTCTTTTGCAAGTCACCTCAGCTAGCTTCTTTGTCCTGTAGACCGGCAGTTGCTGGAAAATCTCCAGGTGGCTCCAAAGAAAATCTTCACAGGTCTTTGCTACCTGCCTTTAAATTGTGCATGAGGTGTGGAGTTGATCTCTCTTTTCTCTCTGGGTTTTACTGGGCTTACTGGGCACATAACCTGTTGGCAGATGCTGGGAAAGCCTTTAGCCCAGGAGAGGTCAAAAAAGTCACACACCAAGCATTTCTATAAAAATAATTTATTTACAGAAAGCAAAAACAAAAACAAAACATTTAAAGGACTTAGCTCCCTTTGGAGCAAGCCTTGCTCGGCTACATTGCCGGCAGAGGGAAAAGAGGAAGTGAGAACAAGTCCGGGCAGGTTTCCTCCCCCAGGTGATTTGCATGAAGCACGTGAGAGGAGACAATTAAATACAACCCCTTCACCTGACCAAAAAATGATTAGGTACAATAGCAGCTTAATCTGTTAGTAGGAAAAACTCAACAGTATATACTTACAAAATACGTTATCTTCCCCCATAACTACCTATTGTATGCACACACATTGGGAAATGCCAGTGGCCAGCTGTACTCTGTTAGCCTTAATGTACTGAAAATCAGAATTACCTTAACAGCCCAGCATTTAAGAATGGTAAAAATTCCATAAAATAGGCAGAATTTAGGACTACTGAATGTCTCTTCATAGTATGTTAAACAATCCGTTCCAGAACAAACCCTAAAATGTATTAATATATTTATTTAATAATTATCATGTAATTCATTAAAAGGATTCTTGTTTTTAATGGATTATTTCCCATTTTACTCATCTTTCAGTTGCATTTCTGACTACATACAGCATAACAGTTATAATTTAGAATTTCTGATTACTGAGAATGTCCCACTGCTATTGAGAAATTGTCTAGTGCTGCCTACCTTAATCAGCAGCTCATAGGTTCTTGAGGAGAGAGCTGATTCCCATTAGCTGCTACCTGGTTCTTTTAGATCAGACATAGGTGACTTTTTTTGACTATACCACTTCTTCTACTCCTGATCTTCATCCTCTCTACTTCACTATAAGAGGTATGACAGTAACAACAAGAGAGTAAGTGGGGCACAGTTGCTCATTACCTCTACTCCTCCCACCTCCAGCCCAAAGTTTAATGAGATAGAATTCCTGGCCTTGTGATTCTCCAGCATGACATGATGTTTCAAGCATGATTTGCTTCTGGACAGATAGTCCAACCTTCATTGGAGCCATCTTTCAGCAGCTATAACTTCACCCATACTCAAAAGGGCAAGGGAGTTTTGTCATTGAGAAATGGAAGTTGGACAGTGAAGGCTGGCTTTTGAGTACTTCAGATATTAAATCAAGAATCCATTTCCTTGGGATTTCAAAGCTCTTGATTGATAAAATAAAAATAAAAGTGATTGATAAAATTAACTGTTTTTTGGTATAAGCACCAGGTTGCTCATGTATCTCTATTGTAGGCTCACTTGTTTTGCCCTGAGGCAAGAATTTTCCTTTGTAGATTCCACAGAATTTCTTAATGGGGCAAAACTAAATGAAAGAATTATGATGGACATAAACTATTATATCCCCCATGGGATGCTCACTGCAAATTCTTGATGTTTGGCAAATAAAGTATATATGTAATTTCATCACTGTACATCTTTTCCATCTCTAAATTTTTCTCTTTTAAAATTTTGCATTGTGATACATTAATATCTTACCATAATGTTGGCTGATAATAAGGGCGAGCTGTATGTCACCTTTAAGCTAATTTCCTTTGGCCTGCAGTCTAATTTCAGAATCCCTCCACAAATATTCTGTTGGATTTCTGGTAGGTTCTATTTGTATCTTCCCTGAAATCTGATGTTTGGGGGAGAGAGAAAAGAGGTTGTCAGAAAGAGAGAGAGGAGAAAATGGATATCTTTATCCACCATGTTTTGTGGCCTAACCACTGTTTGTTTTAGAATTAACGAAGTCATAGAGAAGAAGTCTTTCAGGGCTGAATGGATATGATGACCATATGTTGCTCCTGGATCAGCAATATGATGCAGCCTCTGCTTTAAAATACATGTTTATCAATATGGATGCCATAATTACATTCTGATGCAGAATTAATTACAGCTTATTAAATCAAATAGACAAGAACAGTGAATGGACAGAGGAAGGGCACAACTTTGGTGAGTGATGGGAGGGATCTCAACCCTGTTGGCCATACATTTCAGCCCCACCTGCTTCCCACTCTGGTGTATCTGGTTATGGGTTAGCTTCTGGTTATGGGTGAAGTAGTACTTCTGCTGTGGCCACCCAAAGGATTAAGTTCTGGATTCATTTGGGATCTCTGACAAACTCAGAGAAAGACCCCTTGGCCTCAGGGTGGACTGGAAGTGCCTTGAAGTTGGAATAGGTGGTTGTCTAGGTCAGTGTTTCTCAACCTTGTCAACTATAAGCTGTGTGGCCTTCAACTCCCAGAATTCCCCAGCTAGCATGAAGTCTACATATCTTAAAGTTGACAAGGTTGAGAAACTCTGGTCTAGAAGAACAAACTGCCATGCCACATAGTGCTCTGGAACCTGCCATGTTTAATCTTAGCCTGATGGCTTCTCTGCCATTCCAGAACTTTATCAGGAGGCTGCAAGCCTCAGAACATCCAAAATTGTGTTCACTCTCATTTTAAGTAGGGGTTCTTGCATTTTCAAGTGTCCCTACTTGAAAAAATTCCTTTCCCTCTCCCTTCCCCTCTGGCTCCCTTTAACATTTACAGGAAAGATTCAAAGGAAGTAACTCACAAGGGCAGCAATTTCTCTTTCCCATTATTATCCTGTCAGGAAAAAAGAAGTGACTAAAAAAGTAGTTATTTTGACATGAAAATACCAATTAGCCATTTTCTGATTACTTGTTTTTACGTGATCTGCTGAGGTTTTGTGTCCCTGACATTATTCATCTGGATACTGCAGTAACTCTTCATTCAAGAATCTAGGTACTGTGGGCAGAGGGAACACTTAGGCCTGCTGGTTTCAGCTACCTGCTCAAAATATTGCAGGTGCATAATTAAAGTTTCTTGCTGCTGTCCATTCAAAAAGCTGCAGTGAACTTCTTTGAGGACGTTCTTCTGACCAGCTGCACTGTGCAACCTCCCTTGGTTCAAACCAACTTTGAAACGGTGGTCATTGGCCTTCACAGTCAAAGCACATGCTAAATGAGCTTGATCATTAAAGCAAAGGGAACCAGAACACAGAAAATGAGAACAGGTACTACTGTTTATTTGACTTTACATATTTGACACAACCATTCATCAGCCCAAATTATTTACAAGTTTCAGGGAACCTTTGTCAAGGGCATGGAGAATGAATTCAAAGGCCCACTGCAGCCCACAAAAGCCTGGCTGCAAGCCTACCTCATTATTTTATCAAAGCTCTGGCAGCCAATCAATAGGATATTATCTGTGCTGTATTGACATAAATCATAATTGGTTTCTTTTGAATGCCATGCCAAATCCCTGACAGAATGAGTTACTATATGCTACTTTCCTTTCTTTATCAGTTCACGTGAAATCTTCTTCTGAATGCAATCCAATGGCAAAAGAATCACAAAGATGATCTCATAAGAATTCAGGAATGGTTACCTATATTTGTAATCTAGCCTGCCTCCCTCTAGCAATGGCTGATACCTCAGTGCATCAAAGCAAACAGGAAGCTGACACATGAGATAGGAAAGTAATAGTATCACTCACTTACACTTCAGCAATTTATATGGAAAATGGACTTAATGTCTCTTCTGTGACCTATACAAATTGAACGCACCCTGGAATATAAAGTGTCAGTAGCAGCTCAATGCTGGGTTTTACAGCAGTATTTAAGATGAGCTAAGATATCTATCTATCTATCTCTATATTAGTATTAAAATGTGCCGTTATTCTTGTTAAGAGAATGAAAAGGTGAAAAAAATGGTGTGTAAATAAAGGTATGTGTATGTCATGGCTTGCACCAACAAAGGATAACTTAAGTAGAAATAATAGCCAAAAAATACAATCTGATATTGCCTGCTTCCAAGACCAATTTGTAAGAGATTCTGACAATAAAAACCACTATATTTTTTCCATTAGATTTAATTTATTTATTTTTATTTATATATCAAATTTATTCACCACCCATCTCACTCAGAGAGCGACTCTGGGCAATTTGCATAAAATAGGAATAAAACATTAGTTAAAATACAATAAAACAATACAGTAAAAACCATCTATGTTCCAAGAGGTAGATGGTAAAAAGTTCTTAATTTAATACCCAGGGAGAATCTCTAGGGTGCTAACTACCCTGTTAATAGTAACAGATCCAATTGTTTATCTTCTGCAGCAGTTTGTCCAATGATTAGAAATTCTTCTCAGTTTCTACATGTGCACAAAATTCTTAGACAGTGAAATCAGCTCCATGCATGCTCCATCCCCAGACCACTAGACTATGTGATTTAGCTGTAAAAATAATCAATTGTGCTAATCGTGTTGTACTTATAGTTACACATCCAGAGGATTATCTAGAATTGATAATGGAATCTATACAACAATTCAGAATGGTATTAGGGTGTCAAATTAACAAGAATAAGATACAGATGATTACATGGAATCTATTTGAAGAGGAACAATACTTAATACAAACAACAAGGTTTAACATTAGTGTTAAACCAATTAAACACTTAGGAATGTACTTAACTAAAATAATAAAGATTTATACAAAAGTAATTATTTGCAGATTCGGAGGAGCACAATAGTGGAGATTAAATGGAAAAACATAACTTGGTTAGGAAGAATATTGACAATAAAAATGAACATTTTTCCAAGGGTTAACTTCCAAATGATAGCAGTAACATCACTGGGAAAAGATGCTAAATGGGTAGCAAAAACAAATAAACGATTTCATCTAGTTAAATAAAGGACTGAGGATTAATTTTAAGATGCAAAATAAGAGTTTAAAAGTTGTAAGAGATATGTGGGAATTGGCAATATCAAATCAGAAGTTATACTATCAGGCTAGCTGTTTGACCGGGATTACTGTGTCATATAGCTAAATTGCATCCATGAAAGGAGCAGGACTTATAGAAAACCTACATAAATATATTTGGACTGATATGAAAAGAAATGTTACAAGTATTAGGAGCATACAATCAGAAGCATTACTGAAAGGGAAGGAGGGAGATTTTCCAGGCTTATCTCTTCTGAGTTCGATACTAAATATATATTCTCATGAAGAAACATATGCCAAAAAAATTGATCAATGGAGAGAAAACTCTTGTACCCTGCAAGACTGAACTGTTACAAAAACTAAAAGAAATCATTCAGAACTCTCTTAGAGTGGTCAGAAGTACCTTCGTGATTTCAATATCTCCAAATCAGTAATATAGTCAATTTTTCTTTATTCAATATTCTATTCCACCCTACCTAAAGGTGGCATCAACTAATTTTCTGCTAAAGAAAACAACTTTGGATTGCACTGTTTTATATACTTAACCAAAGCACTTGAGTCAGAAATTTCATTTTTGGGTAGAATGCTTGAGTGTGCAAAGGCTATTCCATTCCATGAATTTTTTGCAAGTAGACGGTACAGAATCTGACCATGATTTTTTTTTTTAACTGATATGGTAAATCTTGAAAGCATAGTTGTCCCTATATTTTCAAGATCTGTTATAAAATACAATGCTGGATTGGAGATTATGTTTTCACCAGCAGGCTGATGATAAAAGTAAACTCTTCTTCAAATTGAGCTTTCGGTGACCACATGGATGTTGTCTTCTTAGCAACAGTTCAGAAAATGTTAACCATTGTCAGAGATGCTGAAGATACTTGGCCCTTTATTTCTCTATTTTGTTGAAGCCCTGGAGGTTGTAAATTGGTGTCTGGAATCAGTTTGAGTTGAATCAGGATAAACTACTGAAATTAAATCCAAGCAAAAAGAGGTGGTATTGGTAAGGAAGTTTACTGTCCAATGATAGGATATCATGCTGTTCTGCTGTACTTACAAAATGGGTACATAATCAGAAAATATCCCAGGTCCAAGCATCATTATTAGATGATCATTTGGTATCTATGGCTAGAAGTACTTTTAATCAGTAGGCCTGTGCCTCTGATGCTCCATTCCCGATTCAATCAAAATCTTTTGTCAAATACTGGGATGTATTTTATAGTACATGGCTCAGCCTTTGAAAACCACTTGCTATCTGAGCACATTTCCTTATGTATTGGATGGACCCCTATGTTTTAATGATGGAGTAGATTTAGTCTATACCCATTTTTATATTTTGAAAGCTGTTGTGAACAACTGCTTTTTGGAGGAAGAAACCGGAGTGTGTATTTTTGAATAAGCCAAGTGAATAAATAAAACCAGAATACAGGGGCAGAGAACTAGGGAAAGAGGATAGATGTACAGTTACTGGCAGTTACTTGCTTAAAGGCTAGGGCAAGTGCGGTGATGTGTGGTGTAGCATGGAAGAAGTGTGGATAATAAGATTACAGTTGGCACTGATGAAACTCACAGAGCATTGATCAAAAAGGCACTAATTGGAACAAGTGTTCAAGCAATTCTATCATTTCTTCATATTGTTCAAATATTAACAGTGCCAACACTGTTAATGCCCCTTTGCAAACAGTAACAATACTGTCATATTTTTATATCCACAAATATTAGAAATATTTTCAAGGTTAGAATAGCATTGTTGTTTATTCGTTTAGTCGCTTCTGACTCTTTGTGACTTCATGGACCAGCCCACGCCAGAGCTTCCTGTCGGTCGTCAACACCCCCAGCTCCCCCAGGGACGAGTCCATCACCTCTAGGATATCATCCATCCACCTTGCCCTTGGTCGGCCCCTCTTCCTTTTGCCCTTCACTCTCCCTAGCATCAGCATCTTCTCCAGGGTGTCCTGTCTTCTCATTATGTGGCCAAAGTATTTCAGTTTTGCCTTGAATATCATTCCCTCAAGTGAGCAGTCTGGCTGTATTTCCTGGAGGATGGACTGGTTTGATCTTCTTGCAGTCCAAGGAACTCTCAGAATTTTCCTCCAACACCACAGTTCAAAAGCATCAATCTTCCTTCTCTCAGCCTTCCTTATGGTCCAGTTCTCTCAGCCATACGTTACTACAGGAAACACCATTGCTTTAACTATGCAGACCTTTGTTGTCAGTGTGATGTCTCTGCTCTTAACTATTTTATCGAGATAGAATAGCATAGCAGCCTTTTATACTGGATTGGGAGGGGGACCCACAAGTTTGGCAGTGCTAATACCCTCTATTTAAAAATGCAATGCATAATAAATACTTTGCTTAGAATTGTCACCCCCCTCTCCCCCTATCAAAACTGTGTAAAGTGAAATTACAAACCATTGTGGAGGTTTCTCCTTGGGCAAAGTGCAAGAGGAATTTTGAGGAATGATAAGCATTAAAAAAAATGAAATTCCTCAGAGAGATTTCACATACCTCTAAGGGAGTCTGTATTTGTTGTTATGTTGCCACCAAAATCCTCCTAAAGCAAAATTTAAAGCAGATTTGCAGGCTTCTGTTCTAGCAAAACATCTAAGGAATTTCAAGGGTAGCTTAAAATGTTATCTTAAGACTAGCAATGTTTCTTTGGTGATGGTTATTAAGATTTCACATTTTCTTGACAGGAGTATAAACTCCTGGCTATACTTTTTTTTTTTTTGCTTACACATTGTCTCCTAATCAAAAGCAAACTGAAAGTTCATTCGTACCTGCCTATTTTTCTGTTTGCTTGTTTATGTGTTTTTATTTTGCCCGAGTGGCAAAAACCAGAGAGCAGTTCACAAACATAAAGTAGAAAAAACTATAATAATAATAATACTGTCTATAAAACTAGACAGTAATAGAGTCAATATATTTAAAAAGAAAAAGAAAAAGAAAACCAGCAGTGAAAACTGATAGAGCTCTTAAAGACTGAACACTTGCAGGAAGAAGAAAATCTCAGCTTGCTGTCCAAACATCAAACCTTCTGCAGATAAGAAACCATTACAGAGAAGGCTTTTTTCTCTGCTAGGTATCCTTTGTGCCACATGGATGGTGTTATCCACAAAAGAACCTCTGCGGATGAGGCGAATAGGTACTCCTTCGGTTGATGTACTGATCCTAAGTCTTTAAGGGCTTTAAACTCAACTAAATATCTCTTTGGATCACTGACACCAGCTTAGCCCTGGAGCGGATGGGTTCAGAATGACCAGCCTTACTGAGCAGTCTTGCTGTTCTGTACTGTCCTAACTGGAGTTTTCAGCTATCGTTAAACATAGCACTTTCAGAGATTTTAAAACAGCAGGATCTTACTAATGCGTTGATCTTTGTCTAGACAGAAGTCACAACTGACAATTTTCTGTTCTGTTTTATTTTAGAGGTTTATTCTGCACTGGAATAATGGAAGTTATGTTTCCCATGCCACTATTAATGGCATTTTAAAATATTTTTAGAAGGTTTAATCCTTTGAATACATTATAATCCTCCCAGAAATGTTCATTTTGGTTAATGGAATAATAATAATAATAATAATAGGTACAAATGCCACTGTTCATCAAGAGGCCAGTAAGCTGGATGAAGAGTCACTTTTGTGCAAGATGGGTGGCCATATCCCGTGAGGGGGAGATGGGGGGTGAATAAATTTATAAAATAAACAAATAAACAAATATAAATTTGATGAACAAATGTATGAATGAATGAGGACTCTCCAGGGACAAAGCTAATTTTTCTTGGGGTGATATGACCCCACTTAAAGCAGAGAAATAAGCAATCTATAAATCAAGCTGAAGACCCACAGAATAATGGAATTCAGAAGTTGAACTGAGTCTCTCTTTGTTGGCTTTCATCCAGGCTATTGTTGAATCCAAACAACAGTTCAGGACAGCTACAGCCTCACCAGCATTTGATGAAAAAGAGAGACTTGGATACCCTCTCCATAGAGAGAAGATGCACTTCCCTCTCCTATAGAACTCCAGAAAATACAATACAGCATTCCCAGGCATCCAAAAATGGATGCCTCCCTCCATCTTCTTATTGTCAGTCACAAAACTTTGTCCCTAATTTCAGCAGAATGGGCTGCTGCAGGAGAGACAGTATAGTACAGTGGTTAGCATTTTGCATATGGTTGTCAAGAAAGTGGAAAATGTGTATGAACAGGTCTCCATCTTAAGTTTGTTTATTTATTTATTTCTCATATTTCTTCACCGCCCATCTCACAAGTGGCTCTGCGTGATTTACAATTCAATTAAAATAACAAGAGGTTAAAAACAAAAACAAATACATCTTAGAAATATAAATATGAAATATGAAAATATTTAAAATTTATATAAAATATAAATTCCTCAGAGCCCCATCATGGCGCCAACCCACCCCCATGATTGACTATCCCCCCTCCCACCCTAAGGGAGGTGGCAAAGCCAGGTTTTCACCCCCTTTCGGAAGGCTGGGAGAGTGGGGCCTGCCTCACCTCTGGGTGCAACGTGTTCCACAGGGTGGGGGCCATGGCAGAGAAGGCCCTCCTCCTGGACCCTGCCAATTGACAATCCCTCATGGACAGGGTCTGTAACAGGCCCTCTCTGCCTGACTGGGTGGGATGGGTCGATGTAACGGGGGTGAGGCCGTCCCTCAGTGCTCAAGTTGCACTGAGCTGAAATGTGGGTCAGCCAAGTGTATACTAAGAGGGAAGCAGATGCCTGTGAAAGTATTTCTAATAATATGTCAGATTTCTGAAACCCTTTGGAGTGTTCAGAGTGCAGCACACTTGCAATCTACTTCCACACAGCAGTTAAGTATTTCTTCCCTTTACTGCAGAAAGGAACCAAACTGACAGAAAGTCACTTAGGTAACACCAGCTTGGCTGAAAAATACAAGTGTACCTATTGTCAGTGATAAGCCTGTTGTAAAAACCAACTTACTACTGTGCTATTTAAAAATGGGTAGAGCCATTTTGCTGTTATTGGACTGAGAAGGAACCTGTTTTTCTGGTTCTCAGGAGTACTAAAGACACAGTCCTGGCCACTGTCTGAATGATTAAGCTACCTGGCCAAATGTACCTTGCTCCAATGTTAACTCCTTAAGAGCTGTGTATACCCCCCCACCCTTTTTTGTGGGGGGTATCAATTATATGAATGAATAAAGAGGCCAGGTGACTGAAGAAGGAAAGGAGAAAGAAAAGGCAGATGTGTAAATATGGTTTAAAAAAATACTCCACAAGCTATACATTTGCCTTAACAGGAATGTTGTTTACTTTTAAACTTCTAAATAGTTTGGGATCCAAACAGCTGAAGGAATGCTTCCATCTCTATCAGAACTGAGTTATATTCTCAGAAAGAAGAGGAACTTTCCAGTGATTTTGTGCCAGTTATGGAATGACCATCTTAAAGAGACGGGATATATATACATATACATGTACATATACATATACATATACATATATTCATTCATTCATTCCTTTGGGTGCCTATATAAACCTGGGAACTTTGGCTTATCTTAGAAGGTAAGCAGGGACAGCCCTGATTGGTACTTGGATGGTGGATCACATGGAAATTCCAGGGCTGCTGGCTAGACAGGGAAGTCAAAAAATCATCCAAGAAGGCACTGCTATAATATTGCCAAGAAAAGTGCCTAGACGCAATCATTGGGAATCAAGCTTGACAAGGAGGTCTTTCCTTTTTAGAAATCTCATGGTTGATTGATACTGCTGTTTAGCTATATTATCACCACCACAAAATTCTGGAATTCTGTGATTCCGAATTCATGCAGATGGGTTTTGAATGAGGGACTGGCAGTTCACATATTTAATGTTGGTTTTCAAAACTTGGATCCTCAACTTTTGTTGGCCTATACCTCCCAACATTTCCTGCCATGAGCTGTGGATTGTGGGAATACTCCAAATCATTGACCATCAAATCATATACAGAACTTCAAGTCTTCTAGAGTCCTACCATCAAAGAAATACACTCTACTTACAGAAATGTTTTAGCTAAGCATGCTGAAAGGTCAGGTTAATATAAAAACTCAATCCCTTAATTCTTTCAAAATTTTAGGTGGAAAAACAAGAAGTTGTAATTATAAAAAGTATTAATTTCTCTCTAAGATTATGATTAGCAAGTACATAGCAATATACTAATCTGTCTTAATGAAATAATTTGCACGTTAAAAGATTTCAGTCCATTTGTTTAGTTTCTACAGTGCACTAAGTACAGATATTAGAGGAATATTTTATTACTTCCCTGACTTTGAAAAATTGCATTTTATTTAAATTTAAAGAAAAGGCAATTAATAATAATATATTGCATTTTAGATTTGACACTACAAAAATTATAAAGGACCATTAATTTGTTATACTGAACTAAGGATTCTACAGTCTATTAAGAGGACAAGTTTTTATTGATCTGTGAAAATAAAGGTATCCAAAGTTGTTCTCACCCTCAGTCATTCACCTGCTTTATCCCAATATCTCCTTACTCTATCCAAGAGCATAGAGAGGACTACTAAGGAGTTCCATGGAGAAACTCCGGCAAATACCTGGGATCTATGAGCAGTATGATCCCCACTATTTCTAGTTTCTCATGTAACATGTAGAGCAACTTCCAATACTTTAGGCCCTGCAGCAGAGTTCCTAAGAATCATTTGTATCAACTTTCCCCAAATCAGGTACTTTGCAGATGTTTTGGGACTGCAACTGCCAGAATTCCTAGTTAGCATAGCTTTCAGTTAGGACATCTAGGAGTTGTACTCCCAATAAATATAGAGAGTACCTGGTTGAGGAAGTCTGCTCTATAGTATTTAGTCTTCCAGTTCAGCAAGTTTGGAAAAAGTGGAAACAAGGAAAGAGCTTCAGAATTGTACACCTATACACTATCCTTTGTTCCGTTATGCTGGCACAGTTATATTTTTTTTTTCCTAAGCAACATTCTGAAAGCTGAGGAGAAAATACAGCTATGTTAGAAATGTTCATCCATACAATGAGAAATCCCTATTTGTAATAATCTTTGTGATGAAGCTTATTCTGCTCTCAAATGTGTTTTGGCTTTTACTCCTAAATTGGGCCTGACATGTTAAATACATTGCACCACATGAACTTCAGGTAAGGTGTAATGTCCCAGTTGCAAAGGACTCTTGATCATCATTCCTGTTCCAGAGCCCAGGCAGCCCAGGTGGCCTTCTTTTAAGTCTTCCTTTCCCCTGTTGAAATATTCTAACATCAGGGCCACATTAGGCAAGGCAGGGCACAAGGCCTCCAAACTGCACTGGGCTTTCCAATACTGCTCAGACCCAGCTTACTGCTAAGCTTGCTCTCCTTTGAAATTTAATGCTACTCTTATAATTCTCTAAGGCCTGGAATTCAAAGCCAAGCACCGGTGGGAGTGCCAGGCAATTCTGGCAGCTTTTTTTTAACAGCCTCCTATCACTGGCCAATTAACACAAAGAAGGAGATTCATATCCACCAGCATCCTGGGAATGTTCTCTTTAGTTATCTATCCCTTTCATTTCATAACCCTTTCAGCAATAGTAACTACTTCTAAAGACCTGTTTTATGTTGCTGAAGCAAGAGAAAAGTAAGAAGGCAATGCTGTGAGACAGATAACATTCAAACAGAGCCCTTATGAATGCTTTTTCTTAAATTAGTGTCCTCCATATGTGCTGAACTATATTTTCCATCATCAACTATCCAGTATGGCCTATAATGGGAATTGTAGTCTAATACCAGGCCAAGGAAAGGATGATTCGTGGTTCTGCTAGTGAGACAATCCACCAAATGGAAGAAAACACTGAAACAAGACCTAGGAAGGGACAAATCCAGGCCTAAATGATTGAAATGTATTCCTTTCCTTTTCTTTGTTTATTGCTTACCGTTGCTCTTGGGATCATATTGTTCATGTTGGCAACACACTCCTAGTTCTCAGAATTACTGGCTACTTTTATCTGCCTTTTCTGGACCAATTACCCTCTTTCCCGTATTCCTTGCATTCCTCATATTTGTCAGTATCAACAAGTAGGGAATGATAGAATCTAGCTAAACTGGCCCATAGAAGTATCCTTTGTGTTCTTATTTATTATTATTCCTTGTCATCAGACTTCAAACAAAATGTTGCCATATCCTTCCACAATAGACACATTTTTGCTAATATAACTTATATAGGTATAACTAGTTAGACACGTTTTGTCCTCAAATACCACATGGATATTTTTATGACTTGCTGGGCCAAGAAACAAGATATCCTATAAACCAGATTAAGAGAAAAGATGAAAGGACAAGGATGGGGAAGATCAGAATGAGCAACTGGTACGTTGTCCTCTGTTCTATCAGAGATATATAGATATATGGTGGTTTCCAGGTTGGGAGAGGATATTTTCACAAGCTTGCAGTCCTATAACACTTGCTGAGAAATAAGATCCATTCAGGTTTCTACTGTATCAATTACAAGTTGGTTCCATCCATTTCTGTCATTTTGCATTTTAAAACACACAAAGAAGAAATATTGTTTTTGTTTTCTGATGACGTTTCCCTGATTTGGATCTGCTATTCTTCTTCTACTTCATCCTAGCATTTTCCTGCAGGTGCAGGGTCTGTTTTTTGGATCAACGAATGCCATTTCATGCAATCAGATGCAGCAACCAGGTACAAATGGATGATTTTCATGTCTGTGTTAATTGTGTCCCGCCACCTTTGCTTTGGTCTTCCACTTGGGCATTTGACATCCATGTTAAAGTGGTAGGTGGTGCAGGCGATGATGTGGGGTGCTGCTCATAGAATGTGGCCGTACCACTCTAGTCATTTTTCCCACATTTTCTCTGTTATTGATGCAACGCCCTTCTTCTGCCAGACTGTGTCAATGCTGATATGGTCAAGAAGGGAAACACCTAATGACCCACAAAGCATATGCATCTCCATGGCATGTAAAGGGCACTCTGCACTTTTGATGGTTGGCCAGCACTCAGCATCATACAGTGCTATTGGGCGGACCATCATTTTATACACTTTTGATTTTAGCTGAATTGGTATATGCTAGGCTGACCATATGTCCCATTTTGAATGGGACAGTCCCATTTTTTTAACATTTCCAGACCATCCCGTCGTTTTAATATAAATGTCCATTTTGTCCCATTTTCTTAAAAACCTTACTTAAAAAATTGAACGTTCATGTGAACCTGTCAGAATGCAGTCTGACTTTGAGTGGAAGGAGTGGGAGCTCAGCAGAAATGGCAGGAAAAAAGCCACAGAGCTCAACCTGGCAGGAAACCTAAAAAGAAAAAAACAGGATCAGCTGATAGGTGGTGATCAAAGGGCAAGTCAGTTGGCTCCTGCCTTGAAACAGCGGGAAGAAAAGAACGTAAAAGCATAGCCAGAGGAGGAACAGCTTGTCGGGGACAACCATTCACTAGACTCTCCAGCCCAGCCTTGCCTCTTGCAAACGAAGGAATCCAAAGATTCCAGCCCAAGAAAACCAGAGAAGTTCCTGCCTGCCAATCCCGTCATCCAGCCCTGCCCCGTTTTGCCATCCCAATGTCCTGTTTTTAACCCCATCCCGTTTTGCCATCCCAATGTCCCGTTTTTGTCTCAAGGAAATATGGTCAGCCTAGCATGCACCTATCGCAGAGCACTCCAATGATTTCCTTCTACTGCAGCCATGTCGCATTCACCCTCATGCACACTACCTCATTAATGCTGCCGTAGGATCTGCTATTAATATTGTATATATACATTTTAGGCCCAGTGTTTTTGTATCTGCAAAATATATGTTTTGCATACATTTTTTTGGAATCAAGAACTGCATTCAAAATTTGCATAAGAATAATTGCATTCTGATTCACAGATCAGTCCAAAACTTGCAAATATGACAAGGCAAAATCTACATAGGAGCTCATTTCATATGCTAGAAAAGTTGGGGGGGGTGGACAATCTAGTTTGAAATAAAATACATGCACACCATATTTTTTTCTTTTCTTTGTGTTCAGTGCAGTACATATCCTCTTCAAAAAATTCCAGAAATGTTACATGTCTAACTATGATGGCACTGGCTTATTTTCCAAAATCTCACTCACTGAAGCTCACTAGGCAGATGACCAGCAGGACAGCATGATACACAATATGAGCATGAAATACCCATCTTGTAATTGTGGAAGAGTTCAAACATGCTAGAAAAGCCACATCTTTGGTGAACGGTAGCAAAGCAAGTAGAGACTCCAGTAACAACTGGTTAGATTAGACCCAGTTTGCTTTAAAACACAAACCAAACACAATTCTAACATCCCATATATATCTGCATCCCACCCCTCAATAAAGCTTTACCATATTACCCTCACCTTAACATTTCCCCAGTTTCTCCTTAATTACCGCATGCAGTTTGTGTTCTAACCACTGAAATGCCTTGTTTAGAGCAAAACCCCACTTTGTCCAGGTGACTTTTTTGCACAGTTCAAATCAAAGCCAGCTTGCTTTAATAAAAATGTCATTGCCATTGCTACTGTAAGTCATTTAAGTAAATCAAGATAAAATGAACTGATTTAAATTATATTCTGCATTTATATTACATTTTTATTCATGACAAGTATCTTTTGGAGTTAGCAGCAAATGAATTTCATTTTCTGTGGTTTATCTTCCTACTGTATATTCAAGTCCCAAAGCACATTCCAAGATGGCTTTTTTTTAAATCAGCCAATGTAAACATACATTTTGCCTGTTGTAACAGGAGGCACACACCTAAAATGTTCACATATTCAGTCGCACACTGTCTCACACCCAGACCTTAAAATCCTGTAATTTCCTGCCACTGAAGAAGTACATATGTTGAAATATTATAGTTGACAGTCTGATGATTAAAACCACTCTGCTGAAAACACATGTAGATTCCTGCTTTACAAACAAATATTCTGGTAATCCCCTTCATTCCTTCAAAATATTAGGTGGGAAAAGGTGGTGCTTACATAAAATATTTTTTTAGCTGCAAGGCCGATGTGACTGTAAAGAGCTGTCTCCTTTGCATGTGAAAAAAATTCTTGCTACTTTTCCACACTCAACATGTCTCATGCAAAGCTACTGAGGGAGCCAACTGAACATGATTTTTAAGAAGAGTCAATTCCAGAAAGAGGTATTTAACAATAATTTTTAATTTGTGGAAGAGAGAGTTTAACATGTTTTGCTTATCAGAAATAATAAAACAACTCTAAATAAGAAAAAAGTCACAGCATATTATTCCATTTTAAGAAACTTCCACAGGAAAACAAATAATGAAGAAGAAAACAGAAATACAACAAACCTAAATATTGTAGACTCTAGATATAAGGGACAATTGTTCCAGCATCCTACATTAGAAAGTTTATACCTAAAAGAGAGCAAATTAAAAGGCAGGGCTTGGCATATGAGATTCCTTCCCCTCCCTTCCTCCCTCAGAGCCTTAGACTTTACCCGCTTACAGCCACTAGCAAAAAGTAACTTGAGGTGAAACCACCGGCAATAATACTCACAATTAATGGTCTGATAGGATGAACATGAGTTGTACTGATATATGCAGGCCTGCATGGGAAAGACAAGGAGGCAATTGAGGACATGATGAATGATGAGTAACCAGCAAATGACACGACCTACATACTTGCATCAAATAGTTTTCACAGTGAAAAACAGCTCCATGTTTACTATTACAGAGGAAAAAATAATGGCAGCTTCCTAAGCTTGAATAGTCCAAAGGCCAGTTGGTGCTTCAGCCCCCATCCCATTTCTTCCTCCTTTCTTTTGGTGCCTTCAGGTAAATCTTGACCCCTGGTAGCTGCCTGGACGAATCCCTGCAGTTTTCTTGGAAAGATTTTGAGAAGTGGTTTGCCATTGCCTGCTTCCTAGGGCTGAGAGAGAGTGACTGGCCCAAGGTCACCCAGCTGGCTTTGTGCCTAGAGCAGGACTAGAACTCACGGACTCCCAGTCTCTAGCCTGGTGCCTTAAGCACTATGCCAAACTGGCTCTCTTGACCTCTAATAGCTCTACCAATTTTTATTCAAATTATGGTAAGGTTTTGCTAACCACAAAAACAAGTGTGCTCAAATTGTAAGAAATAATGACATTCCATAGAGTATGTATATCATCTGAAAATATATGTTTTTGCATGTAATACCCAGCCTCTCCTCAGCTATTGCAAACTGGATCGCAGTTGTTTTCTTAAAAAAAAGAAGTGTCTGACTCCTTTTTCATCAGTTTTAGCACTAAATTAATTAATACAATTAATCTTGTCCAGATTTTATCCATCAGTTATGGGATCATTTGTTTTATATTCAGAGAGAAAAAAATTATCCCGTAATATAAGTTCCTTTCATTTTTGGAGATGAAAAATAAAAAAAAGCTTCAACAAGCAGCAATAAAATGAGAGCTATACTATCAGATAATCAATGCAAAATACCCCTTGTGATTATATAGGGCTACAAGATATGGGTTTAAAAAATGGATCACCACTAGAAGGCAGCAAAAAGAAGAAAACTCTTAGTTCCCATCTAGCATTCAGTCAGGTTTTTGTAGACCAGATTTGCTAGCTTTAATACGGAACAGTTTTCAACAACATGTCTTAAAAATGCAAAATGGAAAATGCTTCTTTTAAAAGTCAGTCACAGTTCCCATCCTATTTCTGATACTGGATCTCTTAAAGTTTTGAAACATTTAAAGAACAGAAGCGCTTAGCAAGAAATCTGTTTTAGATTTTTTAATTTTTAATTTTTTAATTTTGAGTTTTCCATGAACAATTCACAGCAAACCATGCTGTAGGAAATCTCTGTGTGTGTTCATGCGTGTCTTTGAAGGCACATTTAAGCTTCCAAGGTTTTCTGATGCAGACAATGAATTATTTTGTTTGTATTCCTTGAAATTATAACATTTGGTAGCTGATAGGCAAATTCAGATCTGCTGCTTAAAAATCAGCTTCATGTTCATTTTTATGCTGAAATAAGTTTATCAATTCACATTATTCCACCTCATAACTGGTTTTAAAAAAAAGTGACCAGGATTTTTCCTCATTTTAAGGGCATATGTATGCCACATCAACTTATTATTTTAATATTTGTTCCTTGTCTGGTATAGACATTGTATTTTACGCATCTCAGCAAGGTAAACAGAAACCAAATGGGAGTTTAGGTAATTAGGATAAATCAGATCTTACCTTAAAACCCTTATGAGCTAGGTAGATGTTAATATAGTCATTCTTAAGACAATCAGGATACAACAGATGAACTTTAGAAGTGCATACACTTCATTCTGTTTTAATTTGAGACTTCACATAAAACATCTGCCTTGACCTCCAATCCATTAAGACACCTGCTAGAATAGCACAGAGAAAACTTCATACCTCCATCACATGGAGGAAAAAGACTTGTTATCTTCTTTTCAGCCATGTGGGATTTTTTTTTTTAAGTTCTGGCTCTTAGATTTAGGGATAAGAATCCTGCTATAACCTTGTATTCCTTTGCAAAGTTCGGTCCTAGGTCTCAAGGCCCAGAGACAGGAGATAGGATTCAAATCAGTATTAGGATTGGCTTGAAAGGGAAGGGCACTTTTAGAGCCTTTCTGCGAGGAGGCAATGGAGCCCTTTCTCCAGGGCCCCATATACAGGTGAGGGGGCCATAATGATCTTTCAGGAATTAAAATAATTGGATAGGTGAAGCTTTTTCAGTCAAGGCAATAACACGAATCAGTTGAACTGCAGCTCTCCAGATTTGTTGCAAAATAAACCAAAAGCAACAGGGTGCTAGAGTTTCAAATGAACATTCTGGCCTGGACATGAGAGAGACAGAGAGCCCACCTCCACATCCACTCACCACAGCATGAAGATGCTTCACTAACCATTCTAGAGGATATATCCTCATAATGTCACCTTCATCTCCTCCCCAGTCCACCACAGAAACAGGTTAAAGTCATATTTAGTTGTTCCTGTGTGAGTGTGTGTGTGTGTGTGTGTGTGTATTCAATATAGTAAAATATGCAAAACAAACAAGAACAAAGATAGAAAATAAGAACTAGAGATACAAGAAAGGAATTGAAAAAAGAGAAGAAAAACATCTCATTGTGCCTTGCGCCCTTCTTTCTATCGAGTAATTATCATCTTAAACTTTTCTCCAACCTCCCCTTTGCCTCACTTTTAATCCCCAAATGCTCAATTTGTGTTTCTCTTCTTTCAGCAAAAAGTCCATATAAGGTTTCCAGTAGTTGCTCCAGTTTTTAAGTAATGTTTTCCATCTTCTTCCAACACCAGTCTTGCCTTACGAGTGATCTGCCACATTTCCCTAATGATGTTGTTGATTAGTTGGGAAGGGGCTAGGATCTGCCCAGCTCCTACTGGCTACTTTAAGGTGCTGCTGCAGATGTGCCTCCATCCTTCCCATCACTGGATCCTGCCCTCCACAGTCATTTTGGTTTGGGCTGCTGGAGAGATGGATTCTGCAAGATGTTAGTCTTCCTGCTATCAGGTTATGCTAGATAAGACAGCCAGGGAACTTTCTTAGCTGCTGCCCTTGAACTGTCCTGCATTCAAACTGTAAGGATAACACTAGTCACCAGCCTCATTCCTAAGGCAAACTGTAGCTCAGTTTGTGTTGGCTTATTTTTCTGAAGACGGAGATTGGAGGAATACTTGTTAACGTGGCCATGACGAAGACTTTAGATTCTTAAAAACTCTCTGGGTGTTATTTTGCCCATTTTTTGAAGACCAACAAGGAGGTGGGTATATAGCATCTTTCTCATCCAGGATTGGAACTACTGAAATCCCAGGGTTCAGCTAGAAAAGTTTAGCTGATGACGTTACTAGGAATTAAACTCAAGTTATTTGAGCTAGTAAGCCAGCTATGTACACTGGATCTTCTCTTTCGATAGGGAGTTCACTTGTGTTAAACACTGAAGTGCCTTAAAAGTGAAGCATTTTGAAGGGCTTACTTCAATGGAAGTTTTAAAGGGTTGAATTTACTCCCTCAGCATGATGATCCTTTGCTAAATGGTGCTGTTGCTTGAAATGGATTTAAAAACCATGCCTGTCTATGACTCTCTTTGAAGGATGTTTCAGCCATTTAGAGCAAGGGCTGTCTATAGAAAAATGAACTTTTTGGCTATCCAAAACAGCATTCCATACAATGACAAAAGAAAAGGGAGAAGGTGAAATTAACTATTCCATTTATATAAGTGCAACTTAAACAAAAATGGGTGAGAAAGAATACAATGCATAAAACACACATTTCCTAGCATCATTGTTCTTTGGTCCTGTTTGATAAATGAACACATAATGGTATGTTTATTATACAGATCATTATTCAAATTCTCTCTAAACATTAGTGAAATGATAAAGGTTTCCACTTGGGGGCAGATATTGCTTTTTAAAAAAACCTATACCATATCAAGGATTATAAGGATCATAGCTGAAGTTTTTGTTAATAAAAATGTTGCTCTTATCTGAGAGTCAGTAAAGAACCTGACAGTCCCCCAGAGGAATGACTGGATATTTGAGGCCTCAGAAATGAACGGAAGGATATGCATTAACTAGGGATAATTTTATGGTGAAGAGGCAGTTTGGTATAGTAGTTAAGGCAACTGGGAGACTGTGAGTTTTAGTCCTGCTTTATGCACAAAGCCACTTGGGTGACCTTGGGCCAGTCACTTTCTCTCAGCCCTAGGAAAATGGTAACGGCAAACCAATTCTGAAATCTTGCCAAGAAAACTTCAGGAACCAGTCCAGGCGGTCACCAGGAATCAACACTGACTCAAAGGGACCAAAACAACTAACAATTTTATGTTATAGCTAGCATTCTAATCTTTCTCCAAGATACTGTTATAGCTACAATACTCATGAACTGGCAACTTATCAACAACGAGACATCTGTGCAATACTTAGGTTTTGGTATGGAATTCTGGATATTCTGTGTCTTCTCCAGTTGAAATATTAGAATGGTCATTGAACTTAAGGAAGGAGCAGTACTGAAACCCTTGTTAGATGATTCTGGTCATCATCAACTGGTACAGCTGTAAAGCCGTAGTGCTATAGATCCATCCCAAGCCCTTCCTCTCTCTCCACTGTTACTCTAGCACAGAGTTATGGTCACCCTCCAGAAATTCTGGTACTCCAATTTCCAGCAGCCCCACAAGTATGGAAGGTGTAATCCCATTACATCTGGAGTGACAACAATTTCTCATCACTGTTCTGAACAGTATGATTAGCAAATATTCTTTCCTCAGCCTAGGATTTCGCCCCAATCTGCTCATCTGAATGTGTTTTGTGACTCTACTCAGCACATATTTAAGAAAGAAGAAGAAAGTGAGAGGGAAAAAGACTCATTGATATACTTCTAAGATTTCTCCATGTTTCTGTGCTATCAGAGACATTATAAACAAATAGAGAAATAACTGAACACAGCTCTGTTGACTTCCTAAGAGGAAGCACTGAGAAT
This sequence comes from Candoia aspera, assembly GCF_035149785.1. Taxonomy (NCBI): domain Eukaryota; kingdom Metazoa; phylum Chordata; class Lepidosauria; order Squamata; family Candoiidae; genus Candoia; species Candoia aspera. The sequence continues at coordinate 65,975,389 of NC_086153.1, read as the reverse complement.
CTTCATATGTTCACTCAATGAAATGCCTAGAAGGAATTCAAGCATGGAACTGCTATAGATAAGGAAGAATGGTAGCATCTACCATATTGCTCTCTTCAGTATGTCAAAACACACAAAAGGTTAATTGAAGCACTACCCTATACATTGATTCTATAAATGAAAAGGCTAAATTATGCCTCTTCTCACAAAGAAATCCAAACAATAGTCCTGCCATAATGTCACTTATAAATATTTGGGAAGGGATCATCTAGATCTTTCAGAACGTACAGCTCTCTGGCGAAAAAAGTTGAAAAAGAAACACAAACTTACTTTGGAATTATAATCAGGTTAGAAAAATATTGGTCACACATAGAAGAAAATTGATGTCATATCTTCCTAATCCAACCAGGAAAGATTCCAACTTCCTCAGATCACTTATCAATAATCAATCATTCCTTTCTTGCACCATTCTTCTTTCCCCTTCTACATTAGTGGAGGGCCTCTAATAAAAGCTGGCTAAAATATGAGAACCCACCGAAGCCCCAAGACCGTGTTGGGTTATTCTTGTACCATTGGTCCAAAATTAAGTGCTCATACACACACACACACACACACAAAGGTATTATTTGTCTGCAAAGTAAGTAGCAAATTCATCACAGCGAACAGAACATGATTCATTTAAAGAAAGACAGCCTAGATTAATTAGGATACTCACCATCCTGAAGAGCTCCTCTGGGACAGACTCTGCAGATGTTATGACAGAAGATAAAAGAGATTTATATCTCAGCTGCCAGAGCCTCAGCAATTAGTCTACTTTGGCACTAGTCATATACCACTAGCCCTCAAATTGCCTGACTCCATAGTTGTCCATCTCAGTTTGTAGGTCAAAGGACACTGGCAACTAGAGAGCCATAAAAGATGAATCCAAGTCCATCTCTTACCACCATGGTCTTCAACTTTATTTATTTATTTATTTATGAAATTTACATTGCCACACAACTCACACAAATGCAATTCTGGGTGGCATGTTGTTGTTGTTTATTCGTTCAGTTGCTTCCGACTCTTCGTGACTTCATGGACCAGCCCACGCCAGAGCTTCATGTCAGTCAACACACATAGCTCCTCCAGGGACGAGTCCGTCACCTCTACAATATCATCTATCCATCTTGCCCTTGGTCGGCCCCTCTTCCTTTCGCCTTCCACTCTCCCTAGCGTCAGCATCTTCTCCAGGGTCTCCTGTCTTCTCATTATGTGGCCAAAGTATTTCAGTTTTGCCCTTAATATCATTCCCTCAAGTGAGCAGTCTGGCTTTATTTCCTGGAGGATGGACTGGTTGGATCTTCTTGCAGTCCAAGGCACTCTCAGAATTTTCTTCCAACACCACAGTTCAAAAGCATTGATCTTCCTTCTCTCAGCCTTCCTTATGGTCCAGCTCTCACAGCCATGCATTACTATAGGTAACACCATTGCTTTAACTATGCAGACCTTTGTTGTCAGTGTGATGTCTCTGCTCTTAACTATTTGATTGAGATTTGTCATTGCTCTTCTCCCAAAGATTAAACGTCTTCTGATTTCCTGACTGCAGTCAGCATCTGCAGTAATCTTTGCACCTAGAAATACAAAGTCTTTCACTGCCTCTATGTTTTCTCCATTTGCCAGTTATCAATCAAGCTGGTTGCCATAATCTTGGTTTTTTTGAGGTTTAGCTGCAGGCCAGCTTTTGCACTTTCTTCTTTCAACTTCATCATGAGGCTCCTCAGTTCCTCTTCGCTTTCAGCCATCAAAGTGGTGTCATATGCATATCTGAGATTGTTAATGTTTCTTCCAGCGATTTTAACTCCAGCCTTGGATTCCTCAAGCCCAGCATGTCGCATGATGTGTTCTGCATACAAGTTGAATAGGTAGGGTGAGAGTATACAACCCTGCCATACTCCTTTCCCAATGTTAAACCAGTCCGTTGTTCCGTGGTCTGTTCTTACTGTTGCTATTTGGTCATTATACAGATTCCTCAGGAGGCATACAAGATGACTTGGTATCCCCATACCGCTAAGAACAATTTGTTATGGTCCACACAGTCAAAGGCTTTAGAATAATCAATAAAACAGAAATAGATGTTTTTCTGAAACTCCCTGGCTTTTTCCATTATCCAGCGGTTATTGGCAATTTGGTCCCTAGTTCCTCTGCCTTTTCTAAACCCAGCTTGTACATCTGGCAATTCTTGCTCCATGAATTGCTGAAGTCTACCGTGCAAGATCTTGAGCATTACCTTACTGGCATGTGAAATGAGTGCCACTGTTCGATAGTTTGAACATTCTTTAGTGTTTCCCTTTTTTGGTATGGGGATATAAGTTGATTTTTTCCAGTCTGATGGCCATTCTTGTGTTTTCCAAATTTGCTGGCATATAGCATGCATTACCTTGACAGCATCTTCTCGCAAGATTTTGAACAATTCAGCTGGGATACTGTTGTCTCCTGCTGCCTTGTTATTAGCAATGCTTCTTAAGGCCCATTCAACCTCACTCTTCAGGATGTCTGGCTCTAGCTCACTGACCACACTGTCAAAGCTATCCCCGATATTGTTATCCTTCCTATACAGGTCTTCTGTATATTCTTGCCACCTTTTCTTGATCTCTTCTTCTTCTTCTGTTAGGTCCTTACCATCTTTGTTTTTGATCATACCCATTTTGGCCTGGAATTTACCTCCCATGTTTCTAATTTTCTGGAAGAGGTCTCTTGTCCTTCCTATTCTATTGTCTTCTTCCACTTCTGTGCATTGCTTGTTTAAAAACAATTCCTTGTCTCTTCTGGCTAACCTCTGGAATTTTGCATTTAATTGGGTATATCTCCCCCTATCGCTGTTGTCTTGTGCTTTCCTTCTTTCTTGGGCTACTTCTAGTGTCTCAGCAGACAGCCATTTTGCCTTCTTGGTTTTCTCTTTCTTTGGGATGTATTTTGTTGCCGCCTCCTGGACAATGTTGCAAACTTCTGTCCATAGTTCTTCCAGGACCCTATCTACTAAGTCCAGTCCCTTAAATCTATTCTTCACCTCCGCTGCATATTCCTTAGGAATATTAGTGAGCTCATATCTAGCTGATCTGTGGGTCTTCCCTAATCTCTTTAGTCTGATCCTAAATTGTGCAAGAAGAAGTTTGTGATCTGAACTACAGTCAGCTCCGGGTCTTGTTTTTACCAATTGTATAGTTGTCCACCACCTTTGGCTGCAAAGGATGTAGTCAATCTGATTTTAGTGTTGTCCATCTGGTGAAGTCCATGTATAAAGCCATCTCTTAGGTTGTTGGAAGAGAGTGTTTGTTATGCAGAGTGAATTGTCTTGGCAAAATTCTATCAGACTACATCCTGCTTCATTTTGTTCTCCCAGGCCATGCTTACCTGTAATTCCAGGTGTCATCTGACTGCCCACCTTAGCATTCAAGTCTCCTGTGATGAAAATAACATCTCTTTTAGGCGTGTTGTCCAGTAGGTGCTGCAGATCCTCATAGAACTGCTCTACTTCAGCTTCTTCAGCATCTGTGGTTGGGGCATATATTTGGATCGCTGGGATGTTAGATGGCTTGCCCTGAATTCGAATTGAGATCATTCTATCATTTTTTGGATTGTATCCAAGCACTGCTTTAGCCACTTTACTATTAATTATGAAGGCTCCTCCATTTCTTCTGTGGTCCTCTTGTCCACAGTAGTAGATCTGGTGGTCATCTGATGTGAAGTGGCCCATTCCAGTCCATTTCAGTTCACTGATGCCCAAAATGTCTATCTTTAATCTTGACATCTCACCAATAACCACATCCAATTTGCCCTGGCTCATAGATCTTACATTCCAGGTTCCAATGGTGTGTTGATCCTTAGAACATCGGTTTCGCCGTTCACCACCAGCACCATCAGCCGCTAGCCGTCCTTTTGGCTTTGAGCTAGCTGCGTCATCACGTCTGGGGCTAGTTGAACTCATCCTCTGTTCCTCTCCAGTAGCATTTTGACCATCTTCCGACCTGGGAGTCTCATCTTCCAATGGTATACCAACAAATCTCTGGTTGTACTGATTACATTTAGTTTTCACGGCAAGAATACTGGGGTGGATTGCCATTACCTTCCCCGGGGATCGCATTTACTCTGACCTCTCTGTCATGGCCTTCCCGTCTTGAGTGGCCCTTCACGGTTTAGCTCATGGCATCATTGAGGTGCTCAAGCTCCAACACCACGACAAGGTATCAATCCTTTGCTGAAGTCTGGGTGGCATACTGTCAGGGTCAGTCTCACTTCGCAATAAGACACAGACTCACTTAATGGGTATTCAGGATTTCTGGTTTATTGGAATGATAGTGACCGAACGAAAAACAGGAACGGGGTTGGTGGTGTGGAGGTGCCCCTTTTATACCCTCTTGTATTGCCCTGGGCTTCCCCACCCTGCATTGTCCCGATCCCACTTGATGGGACCCTTGATGGCTGCCTGGGCGTTTTCCCGGTGTCTTCCTTTGTCTCTCAGCATCGGTTGTGTCCTCCGGGGCACCAGGTGCGGCTTATCTCCGTTCCTCTGACGTCCTTCTTTTCAGCTGCCTATGGGTCCATGGGTGTGGGTGCTTTTGGGTGCTTGTGTTAATCCCTAGTTTGATTACCTCCTTCCTCTATTTCTTAATGATCATGATCTACGTTGTGAGGCTCTTTGTGCCTTGCAACGAGGTCATGACACATACATCAATTAATATAAAGTAGTTCAAGGGCACCAGATTGGCAAACTAGTAGTACCACTGAGTTAGACTGACCCCCTGGCCACTGAATGGCAAATGTCCACTGCCTCAGCCTATCTCCAGTGACAATCTACACTTTCTTTATTCTATCCATACATTTTATTAATTACGTTCCCTTGCTTCTATTTTTCTCAAACTTGCAAAACATAATGAATTTTTCTTTCCCATATGCTTACATCACATGCTCAAAGCTGCTTGTTGATCCTAAAGGGTGCAGTGGTCTAAATTTGGCCCAGGAGCCAAGAAATAGGTTCTTCTTCCAATCCATGACACTCTTAGTAAACATCTCCAAATCCATAATTCAAAGGTGCCTGTTTTTTTCTCTCACTCTTTCTCAATGTCCAGCTTTCAAAGCCACATATTACCACTGAAAAATAATTGTTTTAACTATTCTGATATATGTCGCACTGAAATATCTTTATCATTCATGATCTTGTCTAAGTTTAGTCATAGTCTCCCACCCTAGAATTAACTTCACCTTTACTTCTTCAGCACACTGTCCATCTTTATCTATTCCTGAACCCAACAAAACAAAACTATCAACCACCTTTGATTTTTTGCCATCCACTGTGAGTTCATTAAGCTCTCTTGGATGGTCTTACCTTTGTCTCGTTAACAATTAACAGTAACCTAGATTTTTTATTTTTCTACCTTTACATCCATAATTAAGTCTTCTAAATCATCTTTACTTTCAGCTAGGAAAGTGGTCTCATCCCTATATCTCAGGTTGTTAATATTTTCACCTTCAATATTGATTCAAGCTATCATCCCTTTCAGTCCTGTCATTCAAATAATATATTCACCCCTTACCCCATTCTGAACTGCTCTGTTTCTCCAGACTCAATTCTACAGTAGTTTTTTGTTCACTGTAAAGGTTCCTCAGAATAATAATCAGGTGTTCATTAGTCTTAATATAGTCCACATTTTGGCATGATCTACACAAAGAACTTGCTGTAGTTAATGAAGCAAACTTTTCTCTTGCTCCCTCTCTATTATTCTCTGTATTATCTCCATTATTCATCTTACATTACCTATTTGATCTTGTGCACCTCTGCCCATTTTGGGGGCATTTCATTCTGCATGTACAACTGTATTCCTCTTCATAAGATTTTAAGCAAAATTTGCATGATGAACCAATCCAAAGATGTGGTAATTTGCACACAATCTTGCATGTTTCTTCTTCAGAGTTTGCCACCTTTTTCAACCTCTAAGCCACATACACTTGTTCCATATTTGTTGACACAGAGCTGTAAGCACTTTAGCTATAGCTTTAAAGAGTTCACTGGGTATTTCAGCTGTGCATGGTGCTTTCCTATTTGACAGTTGGTCACTTTCTACTGGAATCATTTGCTGATTACATTCTATCTGTACAAGTGTTTATGAAATTCTATAATCCCGTTTATGTTCCGGTATAGACTTTCGTTTTCCTTTGATTTCCTTTGCCATTATTAATATTCTTCCATAATTATTACTGAGCAGGGCTATCTTAGCTGTAAATTTTACTTTGATCTTTTTTTTTTTAAATCTCTCATTTTCCTCTTCTTATCAGTTTCTTCTATTTATTGATAGTTTTGATTGAGATATATTTTTGCATGCTTGTTGCTTAATGCTGAGAGTCTGCATTCAGTCATCAGATATTTATCTGGTTGCCCAGGGCTTTCGTCCTCCATCTTTCCCTGAATATCTTGATAGCTTGTTCTGAAATCCACTTGGACCCCTTTCTCTCTGAAATTTTGGGAATGCCTGATTGGATTGTACATTTCCATCTTCTGTTTCCTATTTGATTCTAATGTTGTATATCTAGTGGTGTCCAAGTGTAGAGTCTGTGCTTTTGTTTGAAGCACATATTAACAATAACAAAGAAATGTCTTTACAAAACTCTGTTAATTTATCTCATGCATTATTGCGTTTACCCAATCAATATCTTCCTATGATTCCAGGTTCTTTCATTTATCCAACTTTTGTGTCCCAAACTGTACTATGTTCTTTCTAGATATTGCATTAAGCACTTCCTGAAATTTCCCTAGAGTTCTTCAGGACCTTCCACCAGTACATCTTTAGGAATGGCATACATTTGTATAACATTTAAGCTTACTGGATATCCACTTATTCTGATAGAAATGACTCTCCCATTTACTGGAATACAGCTGAGCTGAAGCAATGTCCTTTCTGACTCTCACTGCCATTGTATCCCTTCATACGGTCTCATGCCCTGATTTAAAGTGGCCCATTCCAATCCACCAGAATTCACCTATTCCTAAAACATCCAACTCAGTGTGTCTCATTTCCACTTTAAGAATTCCTTCCATCCATCCATCCATCCATCCATCCATCCATCCATTCATCCAATTCACGCTTCTCATATGTTCCTACTTTACTGTCCTTGTAAAAGAAATAATTCCTCTTTCACTACTGGTATTCCTGTGGCTTTGATTCCTGGTCTGGTCTATGTAGTGGTGCTGACAATTACTGATTACTCTTAACTTCACTCCTCCCCTTTTGATCTTACCAGCATCACTCTCAGAGTCATTAAAGCTACTTAGTTCTCCCACCATACCAAGGGGATCATTCCCTGGGAGGGCCAAATTGAGGAAGGCTGTTCTAAATGAAGACTGGGGCATAAAATACAGACCCTCCACTTTCAGATGTCTGGCTTTCTGTGTCAGCTCTGAAACAAGACACTGACATATCCCTAAAGGAAGAACTGTATGGAGTATACCAGTTAAACAATTAATAAAACCATTTGGAACACTGTTTAGTACATGAAATGAACATTTCTAATAAAAACAGATATATTTTGTTGTCCTTCCATCATACTTTTGCCAAGTAAACAGTTCCTTTACAATGACTCTTGGAATCCACCTTCAAGTTTTTAAATACGTATAAAGTTTTGGCAGTTATTCTACATAATAAAATAAAAGCCAACCACTGCCCCAAAATTGGCAATATTTCAGAACATTCATATTCCTTTTGCACATTTTCTACATTCCGGAAAAAATATTTATAATGAGATTTCCCTTCATGTGAGAAAGGTATGTTGGTATCAGAGGGCACATTCCCGCTTTAATAGATTAATATGTGTAAGCCTTCAAGTTATAACAAACAAAGCCCTAGCATTTAAACTGGTAAGGATTTGATCCAGTGCCAAAGATTCCAGTTCTAGATATAAGTTTGGAAGGGAAGCAGGATCTGTATAAAACAAGCTCAACTACTGCTGGGATCCAAAATCCTGAAAAATCCTCCATTTTTTTCTACTAGTTCTCATTCAAGTTGATGACAGAAAATTTTATGTGAAGTTTTTTTTCCCCCTAAATGATAACACTTCAGCAAAAAGGGTGGAATATGATGATCATTCACTTATTTACTTTAAAAGTGGCCAGGACAAATGTGTGAATGCAATTTGTCTTTCCTTGTACAAACTTTCTGTACAGGGCTCTGCAGTCTTCCTGGCTTCCCATACATCACCCTGGCCTTTGACAGTAATGGTACTACTATCCCATCTAAGGAAAAGCCCTATCCATGAGAAATAATTAGAGAATGACTAGCTGTCTGGAGAAATTCAGAGAAATCATCCCCCCAATTCATCTGATCATGGGGAAAAGAATTGTGTTTAGCCCTAAGCCCATCAAAGCATAGGAAGTGGTTTTAGGTTTGCTACAGATTCCTCATCACCACCATCAACCCCATGAGATCACTATTATTTGTGATCATATCATCACCCAAGCAGCTTCAGTCTGCCCAATTTAAAATATCTCATACAGTGAATTAATGATCAAATATTGATATTTTACATGGACTTGTGATTTCTCATACCAACAAGTGGAAGATATGGTTTTTCACTGTTCTTTGTGATGAGGGAGTCTTCTCTTCTCTTCTCTTCTCTTCTTTTTTTCTTTTTCTTGCTTTATCATCAGGCTTTCATATCTTTCCTTAGTGATGTGTAAAAGTGGAGGTGTTAATTGCTGACTGACCCTGGGCTGCCTGAAAAGTTCCCTCTCTGTTCGGCACTGCAACCCTGTGAGATTTTTACCACAGGCTCATGATATTCCAGGACTTCTGGGGGATGCAGAAGAGTTTGTGTGTCCTCTTTGTCACACATTTCCCACAGAGGGAGCATGTACTTTGCTAGAAACAACTGTCACCGAGCATAAGCCATCAACCCAAACATTATGTATAAATATTTCATTTGAAGACAAAAGTTAGGTGTCTTTCAATTGAAGGGAGAGGTTTGGCATTTTTACACAGTGCTTCATAGTACACTTGTCAATCCTGGAGGAATCGTAAATGTTCGTGCCATCTGTTTTAATATCTAATTTAATAAATGCCATCTAACCTGACCTTCGATTTTAGTTCTTTAGTAAAGCTCATCAATCTGTGCATCTGGCATAAGATCATCAATGTGTACCTGACATGTTTTCTTAAAAAACTAATTGCTCCAGGAAGAGGGGAAACAAAACCCTAAATTTGTCTTGTAACAAATAAAGAAACATAGCAACTTTTTTATTTTACTTCACAGCATAGATATCAGGCAGCAATAGCCATAGAATTTGCCATGGGCTGGGTGACAGGATCATCATGGCAATGTCACACAAAAATACAGTTTAAAAGTTATTCCAATTCTGATCAAGTTTGGGTTGTTCTTTTGTGTTTTCCCCAATGAAATTTGCTCTTGAGATGTTTATGGGATGCTCTCTAAATGTTAGTCCTTGGCTTTGCCTTCATGAGGCCCTTTGTGCCTTACAGCCAAACAGTTCTTCTGGTAAATGTGTGAAGGCAAAGCAACTCTTCTTGAACGGGAGATATATAATTCTTCTCAATGGGGTGCTTTGCATCATCCCAGATCCCCATCTAGCAGTTCCAGTAGTGAGGAGACATTTCTGCCCAGGCACTGTACATGGTCAGGAAAGCCTTTTCCCACCACTGGAAAGGCCTCAAAGCAAAAGCAACATAGGTACGCCTGTCATAGCTACTTGATTATTTATTTCATATTAAAGTTACATCCCGCCTTTATTTGTACCACTCAAGGCAGAGTACATAATGATCCTATCTTCTGTTTTCCCCACAACAACTCTGTGAAGTGGGGTGAGGTGGGTTGAGAGTAATTGGCCCGGGGCACCCAGTTGGCTCTTGGACCTAAAGGAGAATTAGAATTCACAATCGCCAGGTTACTAGTCCAGCAGCCTAACCACTACACCAAATTGACTCTGCTTTTAATAATGGAGGACATTCTTGCCAAAAAAAAATTGACGGAGCATTGGCAGAATAATGATTCTGAGCCCAAAGAATAGAGGCTATCCAATAAAGAGAAAAAAAATGTATTCGCTAGGATATCATAGGACCTACCCTGCAAGACAGATTATAGGGTTAAAAAGGTATTTATAGATTCAAAGACAAGCATAACACAATGCATCTCTTTCATTGATTAGCTGTATGTTACTCCCTTGTATGGCAAAGCTTTACCTGATCATATATCAGGTAAATGATATATGTGATCGTATATAAGGTAAATGATATACTGTATATACGGTAAGTGTGGAGGAGATGGGCAGTGATAAAAATATGATAAATAAAAAAATAAAAAATAAATATATGTTCTATGATATGAGATATGAGATGATATGGAACAATTTACTCCGGGAAATATGAGGTGGAAAAGGGGCTCCTATACCCTAAAATAAACTGTCTCCAGGCATGCATCCTTTTGAAGGAAAGAATTTTAGTCTGATCCTGAACTGCCAGCTGAACTAAGCCTGAGGAAGCATAAACAGCAGAGTATACCAGCTAAGTCAGTGAACTGGTTATGGATAAAGTCCTCCTTGTGAGTAGAGATATTTGCAAAGCCCTTGGGTTCAATGCCTGGCTAGAACACTAACTGTTCACAGGTCCCTTGATAGCCTTGCTTAAACTGCTGCTTATTTTTCTGTCAGACTTCAAAATCTATGCCTGACTTTTAGACTTCGTTGGACATTTTTTCCTGATGATTAGGTGCAACTTTATTTTCAGCAGAGCCAGAGGGCTTATGATTGCCCTGAGACTCTTTGGGATGAAAGGCTGATATATAGATTTGGTCTCCAGAATTGCTGAGTTTTTTGCCTTCTGGCAGAACCAAAAAAAGTCATACCCGGATGTACTATTAGGCAATAGCCCTCCTGTTTCAAAACTGTTGGGTGTTCAATAAATGGGGGTTAAAGAAATGGTTGAAAAACAACTAACCCACAAAATAAGGAATCTGGACCCATTTTATCAATAACTTAATTCCAACAGGAATCTTAGAAATGCTACAGCTTTGTAGTCCCTGTAAGGGTTTTAGAGTGTGTATAAAATATCTGGGATCCTTCCATTAAATTTCATTCAGTTCTCTTCCTCTCTCAGTGGCATTTTTCCATTTCAGGCAATGCCCTTTTCAAAGAAATTTTTAAATAGTAGGAACTATTTTCATGTCATTGCCAGTATCCACCAGGAGATTCCATCATTTTTTATCATAAATTTTATTAGGGTTTCTAATAATTTTAATTTTGTCTTCTGATGCTGTTTTAATGAAAGGAGAGACTGATATCTTTAAAAGAAAAACATGCCTACAATGCTGGAAAACCTGGCAAGTGATAGCAGTAGGTATTGATCTAATCTTTTTAAATTTTTTATTGGTAGATTTTTACCTTTAAATATTACTAGCAGTTCTGAGCTCAAAGATCCTTTTCCATTTGTTTAGAGCAATGTTTCTCAACCTTGGCAACTTTAAGATGTGTGGACTTCAACATCCCAGAATTCCCCAGCCAGCATGGCAAGGTTGAGAAACACTACTTTAGAGGATGCAAAGTTAGGGGACAATTGGGATATTGGGAGGCAGGAGGCAATAGACATGGAGGGATTCCCTTTTCAAAGTATGGTTAAGTAGTGGAAACAACCAGATAAACTGATACTTTTTTCATTCAAGGCAATAAAACCTGTAATTAAAATATAATTCAGAAAATGCTATTTCAGTATTTTTGATCCACACCCAAACTTCCAGGCACTGGACCACCAAATTCAATGGACAAAAATCAACAGAGAAAGGGAAATTACACTGATATGGGATGCAAGAGGAAGAAAATGGGGTGGGAGGTCTAATGAACATTCTGTCTCCTAGCAAAGTTTTTACAAAGGCCTAAGAGGCAGATGCTTGAAGAATGGAGTGGTGTACTGCACACCTACTTATCATAGTTATGGCACTTCAGATTGTGCTCATCACCTCCCAGGCTCCAGAATCACAGCAGGAATTGTTTCAAAGGAGACATCTTGAGATCTGCCTGTGTTTTTTAATGATCCTGCATGCATCATCATTATTAAAGAGAGGGTGATGCAAACCAGCTAAAACACTGAACGTTGCAGAACTACAAAACGGAATACCTAAGAATTCCAGTGCATTTCTTTCAGAACAAGATCAGGTAATTCAAATATTTGGATAGAGAAAAATGTGAAAGCATCTGCAAAAATAAATGTTTGAGGTAGTATTAGACTGATTCATAATAACCTGTCATGGAGTAGTATTACAACTTGAACAGAGCAGTCAATTACCTAGCTTTATGCAAATATATAGTCCCACTGAAGATATCACCGAAGTAATAAAACTAGATTGCAGTTTTACTTTTAACATATACATTTGTATTGCTTATTAAACAATTGCTTTAAACTGTTGCTGATAGCAGACTGCAGTTAACTAACAATAAAACTTTGATAATGCAGTCAGGATTTTTTATTTTAAGAATTATACAATAAAGGTTCTATTTTTTAACAAAAGTGTAAAATTTAATAATTACGAAAAATAAAGCAGATATCCTTCTGATCATAGAACAAAACAAGAAAAACAAATTCTGGAAAGTACTTTTTCATCACTTTATCAAGGAAATGATCTTTTACCCACAGGCTCTAAAACAGTAATTGTACAGACAAACATTTATTATTATTTTTCCCTTTATTTTTTCATCTGCTTAGTAAAAATAATGAGTTAGGAAATTATCTACATGCACTCTTGAAAAAAATTCAATCAAACAGCATATCGTAAATTGTCAAGTCTAATGCCTATAGTCCTGATTCATATCAAGAGAGGTTATAAAAACGGACTGCATGACTATCACCAGAATAAAATTCCATGAGGTTTAAGAGGATGAAGACATAATGGCACCCTTTTTGTTCTTTACTGCTTCAGAGTCTGTTTTGTTCCCTGCCCACCACAAAAACACCCATCCCTCCTTACTTTATCTTCCACACATTCCACAGTTACTCAGCCACAATGAGATTCAGCAGGTTCAAATTGCAACTGAAATCATGAGTTAAACACCCATGTCTTCAAAGCATACTTGAAGAGATCTATGAAGTACATTTCATATCTGCACCCAGCAGATACAACATGAAAACAGCAGCCTGGTTCCTGATCTGTCCTTTAGAGAGTTACTATATGGCCCTCCTTACTGTATAAAAATCTAAGATTTAGCTTAAATGCCTCAAGTGTTGACTCTCATACATGAACCAAGAACCCTGATTATCACTTGCTCTTTGAACCCAATCCAAGGTGCTTGCTATGAAATATTACAGCTTAGACCCTGATTATTGCAGGATTGCCAACTCTATCGCTCTTAGATCTTCAATGGAGCACTTTTTATAGGTCCTACTATGATGACATTTAATATAGACAACTAACTCGTAATTTTTTTTATGGTAGGATCTATACTGTTAAATTACTACCTTTTCCATTTAGGGATTTTTAGTGGTTTTCATTGTTAGACTGAATTTTATTGTGGATAGGTGACTCTAAATGCCTACAGCCACAAAATGGAAGTAAAAACAAAATCAGAAAGAGTCTTGTAACACCTTTCCAGACTAGTACATTTTATTAACAGGCATAAGCTTTCATGATGAAGCTCACTTCATCAGATGCATAGAACGGTTAGACTGATACAGGATTTAAATTGGGGTGAGGTGGGGGGGAAGGGAGGGCAAGACAGAGTGGTTATGCAGATGCTGGTTTCATGTAAAACAAATAACAAGTACCTTATCAACTGACAATTGTACTGTGTTAAAAACTTATGTAGACCTGCATGGCTACACATAAATATTCACATGGCTATTTGGTGGGTCCTCCTTCTCCTGTTACTGGAAAGCAGGTATCACTTTTCAGTTTTACCTTAATTCAACTTCAGCCAACACTATAAAAGAACCAAATTATAGAAGGCAGCTTTCTGACCAAACTGTCCATGAAAACAAATTAACAGTTTAATCAGTTCCATGTACTGTATAATGAGAGTGGAACGTGTGTAGGGGGCTTTCAGGAGGAAAGGATGAGACATAAAATCTAAAGCTCTTTGCGTTTCAAAGGACAGGATTCCTCCAAGACCATAATCCATATTTCTGCCCAAAATGTTGAAAGTATTTTTAAAAAATTCTATCATTTTTCATTGCTAATTATAATTTCCTAATTCTTGCTGGCACTCAGATATTTTTCATTTCCTGGTTAATAGCCTATGTGATGAAATGCCACCTGTATTCTTAGTATATAGAAATGTAAGATTTAGTATTAGACTATTATTTTCTGAGGTGGAGGTGGGGGAACGTTGTCCTTCAAAAGAACAAAAAAAAAATCAAAGATCATAGTCTGCTCTGTAGCATTCCTCCATCCCCTCCATCTATTCAATTTAGCCTATTCTCGTGCATTTGCACCATGCTATTTTTTCTTAAAGAGAGGAAAAAGTCAAGGAAGCCACAACCCTTGAAACAAAGATAAAAACCCTTTTGACTAATTCCTTTTTCAAAATTACTTAAAATATAGGGAGCCCATAAGAAGATTGAAGCTTCATCTGAGATAGATGAACTATGCCTTCACTGTTGTACTCATTGTTGCAAAGGCTTAAAGCTTGTTATTGGATTATAAAATTATCAGGGCCACATAGCTGAGTTTGTCAAAGTGGCAGCTTACACATTTATCATGTCTGGGTAAAGAGGTGTAACTAATTTCACTGGGAGGAACTAGCGTTTCTTGTGGATATGACAGCTCCACCTGTTCCAAGTTATGCATCAAGCTGTCCTCTTTGTTCAAATGAATGGGGAATTTTGGCTAGGTAAAGGGACCAAAATGATGCATGATACATTTAATTTCCTCTCAGGTAAAACACTCAATATGATTAGAGCAAGGCACTGAAATAACAACAATATAAACATATCATAACTCACATTGACTGAGTTCCCGTTTCTCTCAGGGAGCAAGCTCTCTAAATGTCAGAAGCCCATGCATTAAAGAATTTGGAATTGTTCAAGTAAAACAGCAACAATTTGGGACATTACATTCTCTGATTATGGAGGAAGAGGAGGAGATTGATTATACTTTACCATTATTTTGTGGTATTTTTACAGAGATGATAAAATAAATTTCATCTCTACATTATGGCCTAGATCTACAAATAAAGAGCTCCTTCTGGTTTAGCAGAGGTGCTTCTTGGCAGATAGAAAGAATATTTTTGTGGCTACGTCTGCAACTCTCTATTCCCATGGGTATAAACATGTATTTATTTAACACATGTCTAGGCCAACCAACTCCCAACCAACTCTGAGAGGCTTCCCAAAGTTAAAAGAAACAACATTATATAAAAGCAGCAATCATCTGAGGGAACAACATATGATATTCAACAACCACCATCACCCCCAACGAAAAGGCACAAACCACATGGTGGGGACAAGAGGGCACAAACTGCCCTGAGACAAGACCCCATCCTGGAATGGGCTAAATGGTGTCATCAGACTGCTACAGGGGCTCCAACAAATGAAAACATTTCCTGAGATTCAGCCTCCTGAGGCTATGGCAGTTCCTCCTTCTTGTCTTCTCCCAACCTAGACAAGCTGTAATAAGAACCAGCCACACCACCAGGAGGCAGCAGAGAGAAGGAAAATGGAGGGGTATTTCAGTGTTTATCTCTCCTGCCTCTGCCCTGTCCATTTGCCCCTCTTCACCAGTGTAGTAGCCTGGCCTGGTTAACTTGTTTTTTTTAGGAAAAGCAACCTTTCCCTCACTTTGAACAGCTTTTTTTTTAGTAAGAAAATGGAAAAGTAGTTCTGAAAATAAGTCAGTTCCATGGGCTGTGGCCTGTAGTGTTACTGAAGATTAAAAACTGCTGGTACATCTAGTGTGGGCTATGCCATGAATTGCTCAACTGAATTACGAATAACAAAATTAGGTTTTGAATTGGTAGGTGGGAATGACCTTGGGAGATGGGGGAAGAGCCACTGCCAGGGGAACAGTCAGATAAGAGGCAGCTGAGCCTGCAAAAGGAATGTGGTTGTGGTGAACATCTCAGAAGGGACCCTCTGTAGTGTAATGACTGTATTACTCAATCTGCCATCAAATTTGATTCATACATAATTATAGCAGAAATCACTTTAAAGGAGCGTAGCATACAGAACACTGGAAAAAGTTGTGAATGAAAGTTCCCACGTTTTCCCCAAGTTAAACAGCCCAATGAGTCCAAATCCCCTCTCTTTCTCAGGCATGCAGCCCCCCTCTTCATGCCAGTCAGTTCAGCTCCATGCAGATGTCTTCAATGGCTCAGCAGCTTGACCCTTGGATACCAGAGATAGTCCAAACAAGATGCTTTCACACTCCTGGCTTGTTCCCCTCCCAATTCTGCTAACCCACAAGTCCTAACACATGTTAACTCCATTCATTCATGCAAGTCCAATCAGATGTTCTGGGAATGTTTGATCAGGGAAAATGACATCTAGTTTCTTGGGCTGTAACGGTGACGGGAGAGAAGTCTAACTTGAAACTTTGAAACTGATTGATGTCAGCCTTGTGAGGTAGTCCAGACAGGAAGCACACCTAGATGAACTAATTCTACTTTACTGTAAGGTTACATTAACAGAAAAAAAAATGCTGGAAAAGTTTAACAGATATCAACATTCCAGATCACACTGTGACTGCTATCCACTCTGCTGTAGCTAGTTAAGATGAAGGAACATTTGTCCCAGTTTTTCAGAAGGCAAACAGAAACAAATACAAAAGGCTAGAATAGTACTTCTGCCATCTTATCAGCCATTCAGTATCTACCCTGTCCAGTTGTTGCTTCCTGTAGCCATCCTGCAGCGGGGCTGGAGCCAATACATTCATCCAGAGAACACCAATTCCACAAAGCACATGGAATGTAGCAGAGGCATCCTAGATTTCGTTCAGGTGCTGACTCTCAATTCTCCCTGCAATACTAATAATAACTAAAACTCCATTTCTACTGTTCTGTATTTTCACCTTCTGTATCACCTTCTTTATGGAGGGGTTTGGGACACCTATTACTTTGACTGCATCCCTACCCACTCACCCCATTTAAAATGACAAGTTTATACCTATGTTTATACCTTCTCTGCCTCCAGCAGAGCAACATTTTAAGAACTCCAAGGGAAAGAACAAGTCACCAAAAGTCTCATCCCTTCTTCCACTAGTAGCAATATCCCATGGGCAGAATTCCATCCATAAGATCTCAAGATGCACACCATAAATTTTAAAGTGTGCACCTGAGATGGTTTTTGCCATTCTTGACCAATCTGGACACTCTCCACATGAACATTCTGGGAAATGAATTATTGGATGCACCACTGTACATATGTTCCCTGCATTTATTTATTTATTATTTATTTAAATTTATATCACCACCCATCTCCCCCAACAGGGGACTCTGATTGAACACTACAAACACCACCACCCTGCAAGAAATGCCGTGCATTGTTAGTCCTTTCTTGGACTAGTGTAACCTTAGATTACACTGAAAATGCCTGTTTTTACAAGCCACTGCCTACATTGTATTATGCTTTTTTAGTAGAAGTTTCCAAAAATAAGGTTTAGAATCATGAAAATATTTTAGCTTGCTACTTGGTGTCTCATAACATTCCTCAGCAACTGTCTACATAACTCAGGCATTTCCTCATAGTTTTATAATTGCCATACTTCCCGTAGATTTTGAAGTTCCAGAAATAAACAGGAAGGGTGACAGGATTCTGAGGAAAGAACTTCCCTGCTACTTAAACACTTCTCCCCCTCCTTCTGACAAGCTGCTTGGTTTATTACCAAAGCCACAAGTTTGGGGCTGTGGGGTGAAACAGTGGGAAATTCAGTCTTCCTCTGTTCACTAAATAAACTGAGGGTAAAGAATAACAAATAAAAGATCTCAGTTCAAAAACGGCACACTGAGACACACTTACCCAATTGAGTTACATGTTCTTTTCAAACACAGAGTGAAAGGCCTGATTACTTCAAAGTGTATCTGTTAAGAGTACAGAACAGCCTATTCATTGGTAGTTGAGACTGTTTGGAACATATGATTATTTCTTGAAAGCATATACCTTTCCTCCATGGATATGTCAACTTGAATGTGCAAATTTTCAATTTAAGTGTTTTCAAATGGGCTTGCTTTTTCAAGGACAATGGCATATGTACCTAACTGTGCCCTAGGCTGAGCTGCTTGTATACTGCAGTATAGAAGAACCAAATTCAACCCAAGGAATTAGATATTTGGGTTATATTCTGTGGCACCATGGTATCTTTCTAGTGCCTAAAAGTGGTGGTTCTTTCAACATCTAGGGTAGATGATCTTCTGGAAATTTTAGAGTACAACTTGGGGACTTGGTTGCTCTACCAATATCACAAACACTTCCCCTCTTCCTGCTCTAGTGTTGGCATCACTACAGCTCTTGCACAAAATGCCTTTAGTAGATTTCTCTTTGAATGGGCTCACCTACTGTGAGATCCTGTAATTCTGAGTAAGATCAGGATGCTTTCTGTAAACCTCTTGTTCACAGGACTTGCTTGCTTGCTTTAACCATTCAGCATGTCCAACTCTTGGCGACTTTATGGACGAGAGCTCTTCATGCAGCCCCATCAACCACAGCTTCTTTCAATTGCTGGATGTTCATCTTGGTATCTGTTTTGATGGTATTGAGCCAGCATATTCTTGTCCTGCCCCTTCTTCTTGTTCCACTAACAATTCCTAGCATCACTGACTTCTCTACTGAGTTTGCACGTATGACATGGCCAAAGTAAGTCAGTCATAGTCTTACAATTTTGGCTTCTAATGATGCATCTGGTTTTATACGGTCCAGCACTTCTCTGTTGGTTAATCTGACTGTCCATGGTAAGCATAACAATCTACGCCAGCACCACAATTCAAATGCGTCAATTCTTCTTTGGTCATCCATTCTTATTGTCCAACTCTCACACCCATACATCATTAAGACTATCGCTCTAACTAGTCTGCCTTTTGTATTTAAGATGATATCTTTGCTCTTCCAGATCTTATTCATGCTGACCATTGCAGTGCGGCCTAAAGTTATCCTGCGTTTGATTTCAGGTGTGGATTTGCCATCGTGAACAATTTTTGATCCAAGAAAGATGAAATCCTGGACTGATTCAATTTCCTCATTATTAATTTTAAATGTCACTTGTCCATCTGCTGCTGTTGTCATTATCTCTGTTTTCCTGATGTTAAGATTCAATCCCATTTTTTCACTTTCTTCCTTGATTTTCAGAATCATTTTTTCCAGGTCTTCCTTATTTTCAGCCAATAATGTTATGTCATCTGCATGCCTCAGATTGCTTATGATTCTTCTACCAATCTTCTCTCCAATATCAAGCAACTCAAGGTCTAATTTCCGCATGATCACTTCAGCATAGAGATTGAAAAGGAGTAGGGATAAAATGCATCCCTGTCTAACACCCTTGCTGATCCTGAACCAATCTGTGTCACTGTAGAGTGTTCTCACTGTTACTTCCTGGTCAGTGTACAGTGATCTAACAAGTCTGATCAAATGGGGTGGGACACCAAGATCATGCAGAGCCGCCCATAGCTTATTGGGTTCTGCACAGTCAAAAGCTTTGCTGTAATCTATAAAACACATACTGTATATAGATCCTTTTGGTATTCATGTGCCTCTTCCATAATCCATCTGATGTTGGCAATGTGATCGCAAGTGCCACGCCCTTTTCTAAAACCAGCTTGAACATCAGGTAGCTCCTGAAATCTCTTCTCATTTGCCTTCCTGTTTGGAGTTTGAAGTCCAGAATCTCTGGAGCAATGACTTAGGAATGGAGGAGGGAGGGAATGTTATATTCATGATATCCTGACTGGCACACTTGTAGACCCATGAAGTCCCCAGTTGTTCAGAGAGTTCTATACTGTATAGAGTTCAAGTGAATGTGGGTAGAACTCCATTGCAGGCCTTGACATTCCATACTGGAAGATCTAAATCCTGAGTGGGCAGGCCTGTCATGAAGTATCCATAGTTTTAATCCTCGAGAGGTCAATCTACAACAATTGTGAATAGATCTAGTGGATACCAAGTTAGAGAAAGCTGCTCCAAAATATAGGAAACTGGATCACTGTGATTTGAGGATAGACCTTTTGCATTGATTTGAATCCTAAGAAGACTGTCAGACATACTGAGTCAAGAGGATACTCCAGTACAAGCCTGAATTCAGTGAATTGCACTACAAAGGTAGCAAAAGCCAAGCCAAGAATTAAAACAGGTTACTTTGGAAATGACCATCAAAGAAAAGAAGTGACTGAGAAATAGCCCAATCAGTATTCAACAGTGCAAAAAAAAAAAGGTGGGGAAACAACAAAAAATTGTCTCTTTCCTACCACATCATGATTCTCACAGTAAGATTCTCACACACTGTAAGTACTCCTTTACTTAAAAACAAGCTTGCTACCTTGAGAAAAGGAAGTTTTAGTCCTCGCCCTCGACAAATGAATTACAGAAGGCACATTCTTGAGTAAGTAGGATAAGGATTGAACCTTATGAAAAGAACTTCCATAGCTTATTTCTCTATAGACTCTGAATCTCCTTCTCCTCCCCCATCCAAATCTTCTAGTCAGGAGAACATTGGGAATTGCTGATGGAGAGATATACCCCAAGTTGGGAAAATTGTTTTGACAGATGAACTGAGACTAAGAAACTGAGACTCCTCCCTCCTCTCTCCATCTCCACTGCATCTCTCTCAGTATAGCTCCTTGTCACACCAGAAGTAACATCCAAGTTATAATCAAAATTCCAAGGCAAGAATCATCTTGAGCTTATGAGATGTGATTGATTCCAAAGCCATTCTGAACCCAGGAATTGGCTAATACCTACATAATAACATGCACGAATAACAACTTGCAAGTCTCTCTGAAACAATTGTGCTTGGAACAAAAGGAAATCTAAAATATTCTTAGAAAAAGGAACGGAGGAATACCGATTAGAAAAGCATCTGAAGATAACTTCCACTGTGGATCAGACATAAACTTCTCAGTTACAATTTATGGAAAAAAATTCCACACATACCCAAATGCGGTGGTCTATCTTCTGAAACATGAATCTGTATTTGCTGTTTTTGTGGTTTGTACTTTTACCTTATCTATTGCAACTGTAAATTAACTTTACAGGAGCTGAATGAACACACTGTCTAGCATAATTAAATGAAAGGGCTAAATAAATCTGAAGGGATCAGCTTTTTTATTTGCCTGTGGGAAAATGACAACATTGATAGCATGTTTTCCAGACCAATAGTCTTTCCTTATTTACTTTTATTCAGTTGTGAGAGACATTTTGTTGTCTTGTTGAACTTTTCCGCTTCCTTATGGATTGCTTCTCTTGCACTCCACTCACCACATCACATTTTACAATTATCAACCAGCACTATATATCCCAGAATTTTTAAAAAACACAGAAACATTTTAGCTTGTTAATCATCTTAGTGCTTTGACATACCTTATTCACATAGATAAATTTACCTCTGAGAACTGATATAACCATAACTAAATAAAATAAATCTATTCTAAGTTCCACTCTTCTCTTAATTGTACACATATATACATATAAAGACTTTTGCTTGTCAGGTCCCTATTTATTTCTATTAAATGATTCCAAATGGCAAGCATTATACAGAAGCATAGAAGCCTGGCCAAATTTCGGCCAATAATTTCATTGCCTCCATTAGCGTTTTTCAAAAGGTAAACTATCTGATGTCCTATCAAAGAGAAACAGAGTTTCCACTTAAAACAGGAAATGCGTATTATTAGGAAAACAGTTTGACTCTTTTTTTAAGTCACATACTTTTAGTTTTGTTAATATTGATCTTCACAATTAAATATTTAGCAGATAAAACAATGGTAAAGACAGCTGCTACCTAAGACATTGCATCAATTTTCTCACCAAACTCATACAGTATGTTCACTGAAAAAGAACTTGTGGCAAACTTTTCTTGCCAAGTTTATCAATAGAGTTCCATTAGAGCAGCATATAGTATATGGTTCAGAAATGTTTTCTAGAATCATTTATAGAATGGTTGAGATACTGATCAAACTTTCCAGGATGTTACAATTTTTTACCATAACAAGTGAAGACATAGGGCCATATAGGTAAACAGTTCAGGCCTTTGGCATGATTATTATCTGAAAATAACAATAACATTACCAGATTGGCTGGTGGGGATCAGGTGGTACATCATGAACCATCAGTACACCCAAGCTTCAGAGAACAAAATCTAAATGATGGGTGAAATGGGATGAGAAAATGAGGAATATCCCAGATGTGAACACCAAGAAGGACTGAGGCAAGACTTGCTTTTCAACAAAGCTAAAAGATGGAGCTAAAAAGACCAGGAGATCATTTCTTAGAATGGAAAGTGAGCATTGTGAAACTCTCACCCCAGTGATAAATTAGCCCTTCCAAGGCCAAGGCTGAAAGTGAGATATATTAAGCTCTTTTGGCACTGCAGAAAGACATTAAATTGATGCTGAGATGTCTTATCAGCTACAGAGCTTATCACAAAGATCTTCACAATCGATCTGCTGCCAAAAAAGACAACCAGGGGGTGGAACTGTCAAGAAATCATGTAGAAAGTCATTGATATGTATAGAGCTGTGTGCCACTTAAAGAGACTGTTCTCAGTCATCACATTCTGCAGCCTTTCATCAACCTTCTTTGGATGAGGATGACAAGGCGCCTGGACTCTGTCACCCAAACACAAAGAATAAATCTGCATTTGTCAAGGATATGGGAACTTCTACTCCAAAACAATCTTGCCTATTTTACCAGATTGTCATGAGTACTGATGGTGAACAGGAGGGGGCCACTATCCAGGGGCAAAAACGCATGTGTAGTTTGGGGACTTTGAGCTGTCATTCGAAGAGACACAGAACAGACCCGCCTTGGCTTTTGGGGGTTTATCTGTCTGAAGAAACGCTTCTTCAGTTTGGTAGGATTTCTGTCTACTGTAGCAATAATAAAGCACTAGAGACTTCTTCCTCGTCTCGGCGTGGTTCTTGCTTAGTCAGGACACAGATTCCTGCCAGATCCCTAGCTTCATCTCCCCAGCCTTTAGAAATAGCAATGGATGTGTCTCTGATTTCCCAAGAGTTTTCTACACCTACTTTCGGGAAAATGAAGCCAAGTCTGCTTTTGACAAGCAGCCCTCAGCAAAAATAACAACCACCATGAAATAATTATCTGTCATTTCAGCTGAAAATTGAGCCATGACGCGCTCTATATATTGCATCAGCACTGATTTCATAAAAAAACCTGTTTTATTGGGAAATATCTCTTTTAAAAAGTTAATACCTTCCTGTTTCATCAGGTCTAATAAATTTGTCTATTTCCATTTTATGATTTGGATTAACTAGAAGGACATTTGCATTTATATTTATGTTCCAAGTATGGCTGTCACTGATCAGGCTGAGAACACATGAATCTTGATTTTAATTATCAAAGTCAAACAAAGAAACCTTTCTTTCAATTGTAACTGTGTGCAGCTGAAATCTGCAGCTGCCTGATATCTCACAGGACTGCCCTATCGGAAGCTGTTCAGCTTCCCCAAAAACACACAATGGAGTTTACTTTATTTTTTCCTGAAGTCCCAACCATTCAAGAATCTAATACACGTCTCAACCATAACAAGCGGACTGCTTATGCAACCCCTAGAGACTCCTTCTCAATTGCCATCTTCAACCTCCTTTTCTTAGATCCATAATGATGATGAAGAAAGCAAACCTAACTTTTCAAGTCTCAAAATCTTTTTTTTCCTCTTCTCCTTTCCTTTCCCTCTCCCTCTCCCTCTCCCCTCCTCTTTCCCCCTTTCCCTCCCTTATAAGGCCACCGATCTTAAGCAAATAAATCTTGGTGGCTCACAATAAAAAATGATAAATACAGAATAAATAAAAATAAAAATAAACATTAACAAATGTAAAATACAAAAATTGAGGCACCTCACACATTATCCTCAATCACAAATTCACCTATATTGCTAAACATTTTCAGAGATAACACTCATCTCTGAAACATACACCATATACCAGGGTTTCTCAACCAGGGTTCTGCAAGAGGTCACTAGGGGTGCCCTGAGAGATCACAATATATTTAAAAGATTATTTCAAATTCAGGCAACTTCACATTAAAGAGGTAAGTTTCATTCTTCATTTTTAGTTTAAGAACACTGTTAATGCATATATACAGGCCTACACAAGAAACTAATATAATAATTTTGTAACTTCTGACCTGTATTTGAGGCTGGATGTGCAGGGGTTCCCCAAGGCCTGAAAAATATTTCAAGGGTTCCTCAAGTGTCAAAAGGTTGAGAAAGGCTGCCATATACATTACTTATACAAACAATAAATAGGATAATGAATTAAATCTTTTTTTCTCTCAGCTGACCTTCTGTGCCTGGGTAGGCAATGAAACGAGTTACTTTTTATTTAGGCAGAAGAAATTAAACATTGTTTTGTTAATATAAGGAATGGTTACCTCCAGGGCTGGATAGCATTCTTACAGGATGCTATAAAGAACATACAGAAGTTTTGGCTCCTAAATCTTTTTTCAGAACATGTTTAAATCTGCTATTCTGCCAGATACTCTTCATGAAGCTTATAGTATTGAAATTCCTGAACCACATATATTGTGCTATGTATTGAGACCTTTTTTGTAACTGAATGTAGATATTAAACTATAATTGGAGTATCTAGAAGGTATTAGCAAGGGTGATACACCTTGCTCAAGCAGGATTTCTTCATCATCGACAAGGCCTGACAATCTGAGACTGGTAATAATTCCCAAAGTTTATCATGGAGCTAAGGTGGATCCAGCTGTAATGATTTAATTGAATGTAGAGAAAGCCTTTGATAAAATCTATTGGCGTAGCCTCTGTTTTATTCTCTCAAAATGTTCTTTTCCTCAGGAATGTTTAAAATAACTACATTATTTATTCTACTTCAAAAACAGGCAAAGATAAATTGGAATATATCTAAACCTTTTTTATTGGAAAGGGGAATACAGTTGGGTTCTCTTCTTGCTCTTTTTCTGGTTTGTTTGTTTGTTTGTTTGATGGATTGGTTTGAGTTTAGAATTTAATATGTGTTTGATTAGGCAGAATAAAGTGAGTCACAGCCTGATGAATCATATAGATGAGATATGAGGCCACTCATATAGATGAGAAATACACAATATTCCTCTTTACAGATGGCATGTTGATGTTTACTGATAAAACTGAGTCCCCTATATCAAAACATATTAAATTAATAGATTTGAGGGAGTCTTTTCTAAACATGATTAATTAACCTAAATCTAAGCTGAAGCCTTTGAGAGTTGCTACATTGCAAATGTTACTTTTTTCTGAACAGCTTGTACTCATAGGCAATAATTGATCTTGCAATGAAAATATCTACAGACATATCTAGAACTGTTTAGAAAGCCAGTGTGATGTATTGGTTACATTTTAGACTGGCACTGCAAAGACCCTAGTTCTAGTCCATTCCTAGCCATGAAAGCTTTCTGGGTGATTTATTCTTTGGGCCAGCTATTCTCTCTCAGCTCAATCCAACTCACAGGGTTGTTGTTGTGGGGAAAAATAGAAGGGTTCGCTATGTTTGCCACCTTGAATTCCTGTACAAAATCTAACAACCAAACAAATATGTCTGTCATGAGCACTGATGGTGAGCAGGAGGGGGCCCCTATCCAGGGGGGAAAACGCATGCATAGTAGGGAGGAGTTGAGCAGCCATTCGAAGAGACACAGATCAGACCTGCCTTGACTTTAGGGTTTATCTGTCTGGGTTTTTCCCACGCTTCTTCAGTTTGTTAGGATTTTCTGTCTAATGTAGCAGTAATAAAACACTAGAGACCTATTCCTTGTCTCAGTGTGGTTCCTGGCTGTTAGGACAATGTCAGATGATTAAAGTGAATTTTAAAAAATTTAGGAAAGTTATCAGCAATATTAGCCACAACATTACACAACAATATTAGCTAGATCCCCTGCAGTACTTATGTTCATGCTAAATTTAACTACGAGGGAACCCAAATTTGAAAAATCAGGAAATTGTTTGGGTGGAGAACCTTGGAGGAATGTAGTGTGTGTATTTTAGGCAATTAACAGGATTAGATTATGAATTGTTGAAGTTGTAGCATAAATGCTCTTAGCCAAAAGGTGAAAATTATTTGATAGCCCTTAAGTGTCTCAGACACTACTGTAGCACCAGAAGATTTAACTTGTTCTTTACAAAACAATAAGCCAGTAATAGCCATTTATAAATGGTAGTTGGAACATACTAAAATATATGTTCAAGAGCAAATGAAAGCAATATGAGTCCCCCGACAGGAGGAGATGGGCAGGGATAAATTAGATAAATAAATAAATATATAAATATGGAATATGGAACCAGTGTGTGTACTAATCTAAGAGAATATTTGTAACTCAGGGTTGAACTGTGGAGTCCTTGGTGCTCTCTGAGCCTTGTTGTTTTCTTGCAGACATTTCTTCAGTGAAGATGAAGGGCACTGCAGATGTTGCCTAGTCTGGCAATGAAATGTCTGCAAGAAAACAACAAGGCTCAGAGAGCACCAAGGACTCCACAGTGTGTCTCCTATACAAATATCAGTGGAAATCCATTTTGGCATCTATATTGTGGCTGGGTAGCTTACAGTTAAATAAACTGACTTAAATGTTAATAATGTGATAGAATAACAAGAAATGAATATATACAGTATGCAGGACTACTTTGATTAGTGTTTGAGATAGGTATGCTTCTGTGGGGAGGTTTATCTCTTTTTTCTCTCTCTCCTTTTCCTTCCCTTCCCTTCCCTTCCCTTCCTTTCCTTTCCGTAGGACTTTTGCATATAAAATTTTTAAAAAAGAAAATAAAACTTTATTAACAAAGGGTATGCTGTTCCCTTATTAGCAACTGCAATAAACTATTTCTTGGCTGTAAATTCTAGGTATGCTTAATAGATGACACATAAAGCTCATATCTTCTAGCTTGAAGTATCATCACATTGGCCTGCATGAAATATTAAGCCATATTAACTGAATAGTATTTCCCCAGTAACTCTTCCACATGCTGCCAGAATTCAGCCTTGGAATGCATGAAGTAATAACACAGATGAGATAACACCTTTTAGCACATGCAAAGGCCTTCCACTCTGTAGACTGGCCAGCTACAAATCATTCTATGTGACGTCAGAGGTATTTGGGACATAACTTCAGGGACACTTGAGCAATGAAAGATTTAAGTGCAACTGTCTTAACTCATAGATGTACTCCCATCTTTATAACTTTGAACTTTCCAAATAAATCCTTTGGGAATTTGGAATGAGGTGAGAAGTGCTTTTTCTCCCTCTATGGGAGAAAAGTTCATGTCAACCAAAACTAATTGCATGATAACAACTGTCAGTTGCATCGAAACTCAAGGCTTGGGATTGTGTTATACCCTTGAGGAAAGAGTTTCTTTCTAGATGCCAACATGCACACTCATGTACACTGTGCTTACTTTCCAAAAGTGAGGCTGTCTAATATATATCATGTTTAGAAGCCCAGGAGTACCTGCTTCTCCCCTAGGTGGGAAGGTCTAGTCTGGATTTCTCTAGGCAAAGTGATCTGATGCCTAAAAGGAGCTTTGTTGCCTTGCTTTCCAGAAAAATAGGGAAGACACACTTTTCTTTAGACTCTTCTAGCCTTGTTCCCTTTCAGACTGGACTTTGGGCATGAGTGAGTGAGCGAATTGGCAAGAATAGAAGTCTCATTCTTGGGAAAGGAAGCATTTTCTTGCTAAAAGGAAAGATGTAATTATCACTTCTCTCAATCCACCCTGATCCATGACACCCATGACAACATAGCCATTTCCCTGGGATTTTGTGGAGTTCTGTTCTAGTGGACACACACCAGACCCTTTTATTAAAAGCTTTCAAGAACTCCCTAAGGAGGGAACTGTTCACCTCAGCTTTTAAATGAGAAAAGACTTCATGGAGTGCAATTATGAAATGCTTGTATCTGGTTTTAATTGTTAATTTGCATTTTATTTTTTCCTCATAATTTGATTGCTTTGTAGTGGTTTTATGTGTTATTGTATACCAATAAAAGGAAGTTTAATCTTTGAAACAAACAATGTTTAGAAGGCGCTTGGAAAGACAAAGAATGTAGAGCGTTTTGAAAAGAAGAATCCAAGTTCAAAAAGCATTGAGAAGCCCTCAATAATACAACATGGGTAGAAGGCAATAAAGATACCTACTTGGGACTAAACCTAGATGGGACCTTAAGATGGGCATCAAGGTCACATTGTATTGACATTTAACTGGCTGCATTCACACCATAGGCTTTCCCTGGTTACTGAATTCATCCATTTTCTGATTTCACACTCTATTTTGAATCATAAGCTAACCAAACAGGCTAAGCCACAAAACAGCTAATCATACTGCTAAACCAGAGTCTGAATGGTTCTGCTACATCTTTCCCTGACCTAGTTAAGCATGCTGTATGAACTCAGCTATTAAATATACAGTGTTTTATTTTCAGAATGGAATGAATGAACAAACATTCAGTGAGGGCAGCAGGGTGACCAGCAGAAGCTCTCATTATCTTCAGTACCTTCAGTCTAGTACAATGTAGCATGCTTTGTAAGTAAGAGGAAAATGAAAAACACATCACAATGGACAACAATGTCTCAGCATCTATACACAGCTTCTAAAGAAAGAGACCTCAAGCAAACAGCTCCAAAGACTTCTACTAGGTAGCCATTCTTACCCTGAAAGAACATCAGTTTCTGCAGCAATCTGTAGCCCATCCTGGACATAGAAAAAGTGGAGGGCAGGAGGTGGGTGGGATTCAGGGACATTAATTTATTCCATGAGGAACGGCAAGTGATTCATATGTGAGGCTGGCTCCATCCATATTGATTTTCCAGAAATTCCTCAAAATCTAGTTATGCCATCAGGCCTGGGGGCCCCAGGGGACTGGCGAGGTACTGAGGTGGCTTCATTGTTATCAACATCTGCTGTTCTCCCTTAACCTTGTGTTTTTAAAATTGTTTAAATGGTAATTGCTTTTTATATATTAACTCTTTAATAGTCTTGTTGTACGCTGCCCAGAGTCACTTTTTGTGAGATGGGCAGCCATATAAATTTGACCAATAAATAAATAAATAAGTGATTAATATGCTTTTTAGACACTGTTTTGGTTAATCTGGCCAATTAAAAGCCCTCTAAACTTTATTCCATGCTTTCCAAATCCTTCTCTTCTTGGTTTCATTAGCTTTGGTAGGTTTTGACTTAATGCTTTTTAAGGCAGGTGGCAAAATGACTTTTCCCCATAACTGATTAATTAGATTTTATGTGTGCTGAAGTCTATTAAGGAAGAAAAAGATGGCCTTTAAACCTCATTCATTTAATATGCTCTTACCAGTACTTTCTGTACTAGAAAATGTTCTGACTTATTAATTCACTATTTTTAAAAAACATACAGGAGTTTTTTCTGTTTCGGCTGAAAACTTTCAGATTGCTTAAGAACTGTATCCTCTTGCTCAATCTTGCTAACAGATTCATCTTCTTTTATTTATTGTTGTTTACCAATATATCTTAAGACATTCTCTGGTGCACCATTAGCAGAGTTTACATGGGGAGGTGGTTCAGAAGTACCCTTCTGGTAATAAATTGGAGTGTTGCATTGCTTTGTATTCGATTAAGGTACTCTTCTGATATCTTAATTGTAAGTGACTTTGACAGTTTTATTTGCCCAGTTCAGCCCTGTTGGCAGCAAGACGAATTTTGCATATCCCCGTGGCATCCAGTAGTCAGGCTGAAGGTTTTATAAATTGTTTTATAAAGGAAGCTTTCTCCCTCATTCCCCAAGAAAATGCCACCCAGATCACAAAATTATTCCTTCCATATTTTTTTTTAAAAACTCTGTTTTCAATATTTCCTTTGATTTTTATTAAAGCACATTTGGCTTTGATCAAATGCACATCCTGATCCCTATGGTCCCATCACTTGTGGAACACCTTGTAATCATCAATATTATCCTTTGTCCTTTTCAGATGAGAGGCCTGGGCAATTTATCACAATCAGCTTGCTCACATGTATTCAGCTGTTTTAAGAGTTGATGGTTCAGGAGCATTTTAAAGGATATCTCACATTGATTCAGGCTTCACAGAGCCAGGAAATTGGAAACCAAATGATTTCGTTGGTTGGTTGGTTGGTTGATTTTATTGCTAGGAAGGAAGGATACAAGAACAAAACAAACAGAAAAGTAAAAAAGGAAAGATAAAAGTATATGTCATAATACATATTTTAAAATAGCTCGGGTTTTAAATACAGTATTAAACCTTGGTTAACACGGAGCAATACTGATATGTTATATTGATAAGGAGCCACTTCATAATCAAAAAATGAACTCATACAATCAATCCAGGACTGAAAATTTGGAACAGCCCTATCTTTCCATCATAAAAGAATGATCTTTTTTGCTACGTCCCATGCTGAATAAATCATTCATATAATGATTAATTCCAAATGTTGGTCCGTGTTTTAAAATCACGTTTGCATCTTTAAACCATTACCACTATTCCCCAAAACATCTTAAAAGACTTACTGATATTAAACCAAACAGTGACAATAGTAGGACAATATTCAACTTTATAATGCTCTTTAATTGTCTTTTTTAAATCATCCATATTTGGAATCATCCAAAACACATTTCAGTGCTTACAGAAATTCAAGATGCTTCTATGGACCAAACTGTGAAATCAAAAGATACTGTAATTTAATAAGCTGGCATTACCAGTTTTAGACAATCCAAATTCCTTTTGCAATAACTCAAATGGTTCAAAAACATGATTTGCAATTAGCTATTTCCAAGTATTAATACTTCTATTAGCCTATGATTTTAAAAAATGTCATTTTCAAATTGGGATATGCCCAAGTATACATTTATAATGAGAATAAGGGTCAGAATTATACCTCATTCCCTACATCTTCCAAATATACTTTGCATTTATTTATGCTGAAAATGCAATAGTATTTTGATTTAGGAAGAACCAGACCTCTGCTTTATTATCTGAGGATACACATAATAACTTCACAATTCACTTGGATCCCATAGACAAACACAATAAAAAAAAAGTATGCCCTGTGTTAAACCTGAAAGTCAGGAAAGTTAAAATCATCATTACTGTATGATAACTGTAATTTATGTAAAGAAAATGTGGGGGTTTATCCTTCCCATTAAAAAAAATCTAAATACTTTACCAGTCTGCTTAAAGTAACTGAAAGGCAGAGATGTGCATCTGTTCAGATCTGAAGTAGGAAAGGCATTGGGAGTTTGAGATGAGTGCATTAGTTGTACCTATCAGCAGCTATGTGATTCAAGGAAAATACATATTTGAGTTCTACTGCACCATATCAAAGGCCTTTTCCATGTCCCATGAGCCTAAAACTGCTAATTCTTGTTCTCTGAATTGATATCAAAAATATCAATTAGTAATCTAATATTATCTGAGACTTCTCATCCTTTTATGAAAGAAGATTGCACGTGATGGACAACTGAAGTTGCTATCAACTATGGTCTATGTGGCAGAATTGCTTTTAAACTATTAATATCAATATTTAGCATGGAAATCCGGCAATATCTTCTCCAGCAGCCGAATCTTTACCAGCCTTCAAAATCAGTGATATAAGCCTCATTAAAGGATCTTGGGAAAACTTTATTCCAAACAGCATCACTATAAACTGTCAAAAACAATTAATATATCACTTATATCACTCAATGGGATGGGCATCAGAAGTAGGAGCCTTCTCTGCTTTCATATGCAGTCTTCAGAAGAGCTATGTTAGTAAAGGTAAATCTAGGGAAGGGCCATTGAACAAATTTCAACAGCTCTCCTCCCTTGAGGTAGAATAGCAAGGAAGGAGTTTGCTGGAGCCTCCCCACCTTCAGAATTCCCTTGGGAGCACTATCTGGCTTTGAGGAAGGAAAGAAAGGAATCTAAGCATCCCTCTCCCCCCCACCCCCGACCCCTCAGATTGTTATAAAATCTTCCAAGATGCAGGAAGGATTGTTAGACACAATGAAAAATTAGATAGAGCAACATTAGTCCCACTTTCTTTCAAAGCTAGTCTTTTTCTAAGGTCTGATTGACATAGTTCTTTTGATGGCACTTTTGCTTTTGAAGGCTAATCCTTTCCTTTAAGCCTAATACCCATCTGTGCTTTCTTTGCGGTTGTGTGTTCACAATCAACTGTCTGTGATACTTCAAGTTGATATATTTAGTGAGTGCCAATTTGTGGTTGTTGAGTTCATTACCTGCTAATATACCACAGAAGGCCTAGGCCTATCCAGATGAGTTACCAGACACTGAGTTCGAACTACCTTGTGTTCTTCTGTTATTAAAAAGGGGAAAGCATTTCCTTCTTTTGTCCTTATACTTATAGTCCTGGTTAGAGAAGGAAAAGGTGTTGAGCAAAATACAGCTGCAAAAACTGCTGCATCAGGCTATCCAGACTGAGTGGGGCAGACAAGGCGGTAGAGCGTTTCGCTGCATGTTTCCGAAAATTACATCTAACAAGAAGCAAGTCCAGTTTTAAAAGAGCTTACATCTGGAAATTACATGTAAAAGCTTTCACTGGGGAACTGTATGTAATAAAGAATGACATTAGGAAAGGTTTTGGGGGGAAGTTACAAGAATGTTATTTACATTAGGGGAAGCTACGCACAGAACTTCCATCCATTAAAGAGAAATGTGGAAACAGATGGATAGAGATTTTTATAGATTGAAAAAAAAGTCTCTAAAAATTCTGATGGAGTGGAATATTGTCTTACTAATACAGTAACAAAAGAAATTAGATTTATACTGATCCACATGTCCCTAAATTAGATTTGGACTTTAAGGTTTTGATAAATACAGAAGGTTTTGCAGTTCTTGGGTGAATTGTAATGCTCAGTGTGAGTCACAGCAGTGTTCCAAGCAGACAAGCGTTCCTGATAATGTATATCACAACTTTACCACATCTAGCCCTGGAACTGTCTTTGCCTATTTGCTTGCTTGTCAGCATCTCAGCTGAGAAGTTGGACAGATGTCAGCTCCAGCAAATATCTTCTTTGTAATTGGGGGATTGTGCCTGCACGACTTAATTCTTTTTTCTGTTGCTAGGTGGCATGACATATATATTTCACAACAAATAAAACATTAAATTCATACCCACCATTCTTCCTGCACAGTCAGGCATTTTCCTATCTCTGCCCCTAAGTTTTGTGAGGGTTTGATGACGCTTAGTGCTTTCCTGGAATGGATACAGAAGTTCTGCCTTATGTCTTATCCACATATACCTCCATCCTAATAATGGTTGAGCATTCTGTCTTTTGGGTGCAGAAATTGTTTCAAAGTCCAGGGCCAAAGCCTGTACTTCCAGCAGAGGGTGTGCTTCCTCAATCTCAGTCCTTCCTCTTCGTTACCAACTTTGTCCTCCTGACTCTACCACTTAGTTCCACCTACTGATACAGAAATGGCCGATGTTTGGTGCTAGGGACCATCCTTAACATTTAGGGGAGACAAGAACTGCAGTAGTACCAGGGAAATGTTACACACACAGGCA
This sequence comes from Candoia aspera, assembly GCF_035149785.1. Taxonomy (NCBI): domain Eukaryota; kingdom Metazoa; phylum Chordata; class Lepidosauria; order Squamata; family Candoiidae; genus Candoia; species Candoia aspera. The sequence continues at coordinate 65,941,758 of NC_086153.1, read as the reverse complement.
AAGATACAGTTTTCTCTGTTTCCCCCCCAGAGAGAGGTTAGATTCTGTGCTTGTTTGTATAAAACCAGCTTATGCTGCAATTTTGTGAGTTTCCTACATCAGAAAAAAGGGAAATGGCAACACTGATTTTTCCACAATTGAATCTGAGAACTACCATAAAGATATTCTGTGGATTGGGCAAGCCAATCATTTTTAAAAGGCGCATGAACAAAGTATTTATATTTACAATTTCCCTATCCTTTACATATTTGTTCAAAGAATTGTAGGCCTCACCCAGAATGTATTATTCTGGTATATATCTGATTCCAAAAAAAAAAAGAACATTTTAGTTAATGAGGCATACTGTATGTTTTTAGAGAATGAGGTGAGGTGACTCTCCATCTGAAATATAGTTCAAAGTAAATTCTGCTTCAAGGTGAATATTTTTTCTTTGCTGAGTCCTAACAAACTCATATAAGTAGTTATAAATAATAATAACTTTTTAAAGTTCAGTGGTCTTAGAATGTACTTGTTTTCCTTTGAAATAAGCAGTGTTTTTAATGGTTGTCATTGGTTGTACACTGTTGATTACATTTATTAAATTTCATTATACATTTCATTATTCATTTTATTTTGTTGTTTGCAAAATTTAGATGGCAGAAGTTATAATTCTCACAACTTTATTAATATTTGCCAGATTCAGGTGAAAAATTGGAGCATGTATTAAGGTAACTGTGCAATAATTCCACAAAGTTAGCCCGGTTATGATTCATGCCAGTTCTGGAGAGTGTTCTAAACAAGTGACTTGAATTAAAAAGGTAATTTTTAATTTTTATTGTAAACCGCCCAGAGTCCCTATTGGGGGAGATGGGCGGTGACATAAATTTAATAAATAAATAAATAAATAAAGGAGATAAATTGATTTTGTTGGAAACATAAATGTGTAGCATGTACATTTGTTTTAAGCCAAAAAAAAATTATTTTCTTTATTATGTGGCAAGCTCTTTGTTGATGCCTATATTCTTAAAGCTCATGGCTGGTCCATGAAGTCACAAAGAGTTGGAAGTAACTGATCAAATAAACAAAACAAAAAATATTCTCAAATTTCTTTTTGTTGTGTTATAAACAGATCACCATTTTGAATCCACACTAACTTACAATGACTGCGTAGTGTCATTTTAAATAGCCTTTAGGATGACCAAGAATTACTGTTTGTTGACAGTTCTTAACCAATAATCCTACACATTTTCCAGACCAGGAATAAACCTCCTTTGGCTTATCCCCTTCCCAGTTTACATATTGACTGAAGATGTGGTCCTGGACATGTTACTAGAATCATAAAATTATTGGGTTGGAAGGGACCTTGGATCATATCACTGTGAAGAACAGCCAATGGAAGTTGTAGTATCTCAAATTCAACTAGATAGCCAAGTCAGATCTGTGGAAGCTTCAACCTACAATCATGTAATCTGAACTACTGGAGAGAAAAGTCAGCAACAATCTCTTTTTCTATGTTTTTTTTTTCTTTTTTATCTGTAAGCAGCACAGAGTTGTCAAGGAGTTGGCAACCTCAAAATTGGGTTAAATAAACAAATAAACAAACACATGGCAAGAAGCTGGGAATTCCAAGAAGGCAGCTGCAACATTACATTAAAACCTCAATAAGGTTCTGGCTCATTTGTTATGGGGATATTGGGAACCGGGTTGTGCAATGCCTGGGCTTATCATTTCAGATAATGTGATAGTTTCGTGGCTCGATGTTCATTTTTCTGACCCTGGACAAAACCTATGAGTTCAGGGTACTTGGGACAGCCTGGTGAATTGCTTGCAGCTGCAGTAGAGTTTAGCTGTGAAGCAACACACCTGTGACAGGTTTATGGTGCTGTATGGAACGTTGAGCTGGTGCCATGGTGGGGTGACAGTCCTCATTAACAATAAGAAAAAAAGAAAAATCTCAGGCTCAGCCCATCATCAGCTGGCAGGCTGATTTCCCTTTTCCCAGTGGCAGGAACAAGTCACTGGATTGGCCCGTGCAAGGGGAAATACCCAGGTCCTGTCAAGCCAGAAATTACTCAGCATGTAGGCTGGGAGGAGCTATTTATACTGGCCCAAGTACAAAAGATGGATCTAAAATGTATGTTGCCTCAGCCTTCTTGCACAGCTGTAACCAAGCGAGCTGTGCCCTACATTTCCCCCTTCTAAGTCTATCATGGAGTCAGATCTCTTCTGTATACATCCCCTCACTCAATTCTTTGCAATATGCAAATTCTTTGCAACTTTTGCCAATGCCATACCTCTGAAATGTATAGTGTACCTTCTCCAGCGGTAAGAATACAAATCAGCTTTCTTTTAATCAGAGAAATGTATTGCCAACACTGCATCATGGACAGCTTCCTTCGAAATGTAATCAACCATCTCTTTCTCTTAATTCATGTTTTTGGCACAGAAAATGCTGTTGGAAATTTCTACCAACTATCTAAACTGCAAAATCTTTGAGAGTAGGAAAATAATATTTTTCTTAAATGGAAATTATTACTATTTGTCTCTCATTTCAGTAAAACACTTTTTTATATGTGCTCTAGTACTGAATACCAACAAACATTTATAATAAAATGATACATTCTCTGAGATATCTTTTAAGAAAAAAGAAACACATTACTCAATGATATTTCAAATCTGCTGAAACAGTTTCCCTGTTTCCATCTATGCTTTTATATACATTTCACTAAGATCATGTTCTGGAGGGCCTTGAAAAATCTATGATGTTGGGGGTAGGGTTAGTGCCTTCTCTAACTCAGAAACAAATCTATACATGCAGAAAACTGACAAGGCCATTGAAGGTAGTAGCTGTTACTTCCCATTATTGGAAAATAATTTATATACATACATACTTATACTATTTCATTTTGTGCTATGCAACATTATGCAGATGCAAAAAAAGGAGGAAGAAATAATATGCTAAAGAAACAAAAGGCATGAAATAAGGGGAGAAAGAGAGAGAGAGAGAAGGAGAGAGAGAGAAACATAGCTAAAACTAGTTTACACCAATACTATTCACCATTCTTCCCCATACCTCAATATTCTTACAACACATCTTTGTTTCCACCTGTCATGAGTAAGGATGGCCAGCAGGGGGCTCCCATCCAGGCTGTAAAGTGCATGCGTAGTACTGAGGAATTAAGCAACCATTCAAAGAGACACAGATCAGGCCCGCCTTAGCCTTTGGGGTTTATCTGTCTGGGTTTTTCCCACGCTTCTTCAGTTTGTTAGGATTCTGTTTATGTAGCAGTAATAAACATTAGAGTACTACTCCTCGTCTCAGCGTGTGTCTCACTGTTAGGACACCACCATGCCCATGTGCCACTTCGTGCAATGCCTTTTATTCTTTCAACCTTTCTCCTCTTTCTTTTTTCAGGAACTCATCAGCTCCTTCCAAATGTGAGTTTCCATCTTCCCCTTCCTTTTCACCCCATTCCTTCTTAATACTTGGCTTTGCAATTCAATCCTTACTCATTCTCTCTCTGGGACAATGTCACTACAATGTTTCTTTCATGCTGGTCACTCACTTTTGTATTCACTCATATTCCTTTTGCACGCACTCATTCTTGAACCTATCTCTTTCTGCTTTACACGTACTTCTTAAATAACCCATTCCTACTGCATTACAATTAGGATTCTCCTGATATATCCAGCTCTAATTTCCACAGAACAAACTGTGCAGTGGCACACATTTATGCCCAGCCCTTTTTGCTTCTTTTGCCATTCATTCCATGCAGCAGGCCACATATTACCCACTACCTTTCTTCTAGTATTTGAACATCTTAAAAATTCTCCATCCATTTCCCCATCTTTAGTAAACATTCTATCAAGGTACACAGATTCATCTATTTGCTCCAGTTTTTCACCATTTATGTATTGGATTTGATTATGTGGTATAAACTCTTAGCAATCAAATAGGATGTTTGATTGATTGATTGATTGATTGATTGTTCCATTACAATGATTCCCTAGATTTCCCAGGTCAAACACATCTTGGTCTTTTGGCACATTAATTTTCATATTCATACTCCTCATTATATCATACAATTTATCTAACATTTACTAGAAATAATTGTGTTCTTAGCCAACAACACTGTTGTATGCAATACTAATTCACATTTATCTCCCCAGCCAACATACCTCTAATGTCACCACAAGCACTCCTTGTGACTTATCTCTATAAACAACCAAGAGAACATCACACATCTTTGTCTTGTTCAGTACTGAACCATCCTGTAAACATTCCATTTATTCTTATGCATCTAGATCACATGCAGCAGCTATCTTCAGCTTCATATTCATGCAAAATGGTCCATAATTCAGACCTGTTCACTTTATTGTATGTTTTCTCTAAATAAACAAAGATACATCAAACTTTCTTTCTCACATTCTTACATTTTTCAATTTCCTGATGAAGAACAAAAATCTGGCCTCTCTGCGCTCAGCATAAAGTCATATTGCACTTCTCAAATTTAGCTCATTGTCCCTTTTCTTACCCTTTCAGTCAGAATTCAGCCAAACACTTTTCCAGGCATACTTATTGAACTAAACCCTCTTTAGTTTTTGCATTTATTCTTGCTACATTTCCTTGTATACATGAATACAATAAGGGCATTCTTGTTTAACATGAACATGCAGCCTTCACATTCATGTTAAACAAGGCGCACAGCCACACCATAAGCAACCCATAAGCAATCCATATTTTAACATTTCTCTACTTAATAAAATCTACACATGCAACATTACCACTTTTCAATATTCTCAACAACATTTATGGCTTCCCTTTCATCTAGCTTTTTTTTTTTTCCTCTTTATAGCATTCATTTCAATTCCACTCTTCAACATATCATTATCATTCCCATATAGGTCTCTAAAATACTTCTTCCAGTATATCTCCTTCAGCTTTATTTCAAATTCTTCATTTCAGATTTTTATGTTGCTGTTTCTTGTTTCTCAGTAACCAAGATGGTGTGTAGCCCCTCCTTTCCAAGTTCTTTTTGCACAGCAGCTGACTTCTGAAGGACTCTAGTATAATATGATGAATCTTTTCTCATATTTAGATTTGGGTACTGAGAATGGGGCCAAACAGTCAAAGATGGGGTCACTGTTTTGTTTCATTCCCCCATTCCCCAGAGAACACAGAATGTGTTTTAATCATACTACATTTGTCATGCTATGACCATAGTTAATGACCCCAGTCAACAATTGGTTTAATAACATTATGTGATACTGCAATTCACATCAATGTTAATTTACAGTACTGTCAGCAGCTACCTTGGCTGGCTGGCTGGCTGGCTGCTGCAGCCCTTTCTTCCCCCGATCTCTTTTAGGCTAAGGGCTTCAGAGAGCAATCCATCACACAAAAGCATTTCTAAAGGTAATTCTTTTAGAGGTAAAACCAGTCACAGGGTTGTTGTTGTTGTGGGGAAAATAGGAGGAGGAAGGAGTATTAGGTATGTTCGCCACCTTGAGTTATTTGTAAAAACAATAATAAAGGCAGGATAAAAATAAAATTAAAATATTAATAAATAAATAAAGCAGTTTTGTTTTACTGTTCATTTTAGGGATGTTGGTTTTTGCTTTACATAGTTACCCAGGTCAATGCCAAGATTGCGTGTGAAGAAAGCAGCAGCACTCTGCATGAATAAATAGCAAACTAATCAGAAAAAGGACCGAGGAATCTCCAAAGGCCAGTCCAATCAACATGAAGGGTTCTAGCGTGATTGTTTTTCCTGTGCCCAGTAGGCGCTGATGCTGCAGCTTAGGCACAGGGCATCTTCTGTCTAAATATAATACTGCAAATCAGCTTGCCAGTTCTTTTCTGGGCCCATTGAACATCTTCGTGTCTGTTCATATTACAAAGCCAATCTGCTCATATGCTGCCCAAACATAAAAGATTGCATCTGCGCCAAGGGTCTGTCCTTATCTCTCAGTCAAGCACACAGCTGACAATGAAGATGAAAAGATTTATTAAAACTTCCTAATAATATGCTGTCTTTCAATTGCTTGATTTTGATTCCGGAGTACTTTCTCTATTAGACTTCCTTTTTTTTTGTCTTATCTTCCAAAGAAATCCAATTATGGTTGTGCATTTATATAATTCAGAACTATGAATTGAGAGATAGTCACTTTCTCTCCTGGATAATCCCCACCTGGATAAGCCATAGGACCCAGATTTCCGGTTTTAATTTAGCCATGACTGCTTAGTGATGTGTCCTGTCTACTGCAAAAAAAAAAGTTATGAGCATTTGTAAGATTTCTAACATGGATCTTACTTTTGAAAATTGACTATTTTTCTGAATTTCTCAACATTTTAAAAAGTTATTCAGCTCTTATCAGTGATATAATCTTATACAAAGATAGAGAGAGATTTTAAAAATACAGTGGCTGAAGGCCAATTTGCACATCCCTCTAATTGTGGCACAGAGATGCCAAATGAACACTTTTTAAATAGCATGTCCTTATGAGGTCCCTCATCATCCCCAGCCAACAACAGAGGAACAATTAACATTGTGCTTAAATTTTCCAGTTTTAAAATAGTGTTTTCCCTCTACTCACAACACAGTCTTGGCCATGGACATGATGTATGAAGCTTCCTCAATAATATGGCTGATGACATTATCAGGGCCTAGGCTCTTCCCAGTTCCTATTGGTCACTTTGGGCTTCAGGAGGAGCATTCCCCTCCATGGTTATTTTGATTTGGGTTATAGAAGAGACCTGACATCTGGCTTCTGCAAAGGCTGTCTGTTTAATGCCTAGCCAGCTATTTCCAAAACACTTGTTAGATCTTACCCAGGTTCCTTATATAAACTGGTTAAGTGCCTTTTGTATGAAAGGTAGACCTATGTTTATAAAACAGGAGTTTTGTTCTCTTGATATTGATTTAAGCAGAGAAAGAAAGCTGGGTTCCATCAGCTGTGTATTGGGAGTCCTATCTTAACTGGGCCAGTTTTCTCCTGCTTCTCCTTACTTTTTATTGTTTTTATTACCTTGCATGGTGCTGTTTTCCAACCTCTACACCATTTTGCATATTCCATGGGATACTTCTTGGTGCTGCCAATCATAAGGTTAGAATTGGGTTCCTTCATCACTTGCTGCCATCACTACCACTCACTTGCATCAAACCACAGAATAAGTAGAGAAATTCAATAATACATACAACTGCAGGTACACGTTGCTGTCAATGAAAACAGCTACTGAATTCCAGTCAGAAATAGCATGGAAGAAATAGCATGGATGAAGTGCAAGGAAGGCCTCCTGATATTCCTGGCCACCCTTTCTCTGTGCTTGACATCTGTTGCTTGGGCTGTTACTCAATATGGATCTAGTGCTCTTCTGAAAAGAGTGCTAAACCCATGTCCAAAAATAGTCTACAGGAGTAGTGGCATGCAATGAGGCTGGAGAGTTCTCCATGCTTGTGACCTTTTACTCAGGTTATTTGAAAAGGGGATAAGCCCTCTATCCCAGGCACACACAACATTTCCCCAACCTTGCCTCCCCACACATTAAGAAAAACAATCAGCTGTAGTTTTTCCCACTAGCAGGTGAAAAGAAAAATGAAGCTGTTGGAATCCACCAATCTTTTTGTTTTAATTTGTCCTGCATTAAAACTGTAAAGATAGCATCTGTCTGGAGCTTGGGCAGAATAGGACTCAGCAGTCAGGGCAGTACAACTTTATGGTGGCATGCTGTTCTGTCAACTCAAGGACTGGGGAACATTATGCTAATGAGACCATGAGGAACAGCCAAGAGAAACTGAGTTATGGCAGCCTTGCACAGTAACCCAGACTGTTATGCCCATTTGAAGAAGAAGGAGCAGGATAGTGTATAGCAGCTTGCAGGAATTGTTATCCAGTCTCCTGGGGTGTTTAGGATGTGTTTTAGTCCAGAAGGTAAGGGGAGTTGAAATGTATTCTAATAGCAGTGGTTAATCTTGCAAAACTTGAGAAGGTTGGACCTGGTTAGTACATGAAAGGGGGATTGTTGGAAGAATCCAGCACTGTAGGCTAGACTGAGGAATAAAAATAAGTTCTAAACTTGTTCTCCCTCCCCACCTCCCCAGCCTCCTTTTGGGACTCACTTCAAGAAGCCCAAGGGGAAGAGAAGGGAGGTAGTTCAGGAGCAGAGCCCCTCTGCTTTGCATGCAGATTTAATCCCTTCTTCTCCAGATGGGGATGCCTAAGAGTTGCTCCAGACTGTCTAGTCCGTAATGAGCTAGGTGGGTCTGGTTCAGTATGAGACAGCTTCCCAAGTTTCTCTCCTTGAGCAGTGTTTCTCAACCTTGGCAACTGGAAGATGTGTGGACTTTAGCTCCCAGAATACACTGCTGTAGAGTATGAGGCCCTTTTTCTGATAAGTCATGCGAAGTTGTCAAATGTATGAAAGAGAGGCTATCCAATATATTCTTCAAATGCTGTACAGCATCTCTATTAACAAAGCACACATACAAGAAAAATGGGCAGGCATGTTGCACCAGTGCACTTTACAGTACAGTTACAACCACATTCAACATATCAGCTTCCACCCCAGGCCTGGAAATATTCCTGGAGGGGCCCATACGCAATACTACTGCATGTGGTCAGCTGTGGCTTGATAGAAGCAAACCTCTTATTTTCCTTTCATATTTGTTTATAAAAAGTAGGCAAACAATAAGCACGTACACAAAGAACTTACAAATGTTCAGTATGACAATTAATGTTTTGGCTGAAAAAGTTAGATTTGTGGACAAAAAAAGTTGGTGGGAGGAGTTGTTTTGTTTTGTTTTGGGGGTGGGGGTGGGGGTTGGAGAAACAGTGTGAGAGCCTTATTGCTCTCCTCAGCAACATTCAGTTCAACCAATTTAACTGCATTCAGATCCCGGACGAGCAGGCTGCAACCTCTTATGAACTTCAGCTTCAGTGAACACAAGGGAACTACAGCAGAGTTCCTATCCCTGAAATTCCTTTTTCCCATTGGCAACTAATGGTGACCAATTAGCCCTGCTCAAGTAGTCAAGGAGCAGAGAAGTTGATTCAGTATAGTTCTACTCAGAAACAAGTCCTATCAAGTTAATAAAATATATTTTATCATAAATCGATATAGGACTGAAGCTCAAAGTCATGGTCCATCTCTTAATGGAACTGGCAGCTTAAAAGCAGGTTTGGGGGCTATTTCACTTCTGGTTTGCTTCAGTTTCTTAGGTAGACCTTTTCCAAATCAGACTCCACTCTCAGCCATGGAAGTGCACTGGGTGACTATGGGCCAGTCACTGTCCCTCAGCCCAACCTACTCTACTAGGCTGTTGTTGTAGGGTAGAAAAGGAAGCAGTGCAGTGAATGCTTCCTTGCACTCATTGAGGAAATGTGGGCTAAAAATCTAATCAATAAATGTGTATCAAGAGTTTTGCAGCATTGAGAGCATTGGGTTCACCTCCATTTTGCCCAAGGCATGCAGAGATCCATGCAGTTAGACCTTAACAGTGACGGGACATGTTAGCAGAACATTGTGGGAACCACCGTTCAACACATCTGGAGCACAGCTGGTTGGAAAAGGTTTCTGCATGGTGTGCAAAGTGGTGCTCCAGTAGCTATTTCTAAATGAAGCATTTGTTCATCTTTATTGCAGTGATTTGTATGGCTCTGTGTATATGCACAAAGTTTGTTTAAAAATGAAAATCATAGAAGACACCCCGCTCCCCCAATTTGCTTTCAAAGGCTTTCATAAATGCCTAATGATTTTCAGCTTTCTGTATTCAAGAATCCATAAACAAGGTAACTGCTTTCTTTATAAAGTAAGACTCTGTTTCTTAAAGACCATTGAACAAAACTGTGCTGCTTCCATTGCAAAACAAAAACCTCTGCAAGCTTTCCACAGCTGTACCTCAAAGAAAGGTGCAGATTTAAATGAATTAATTACCATCCATTGGCAAAATTACCTTTTAAAAAGTGGAGGAGGAGTTGCTAAAACAATGCTAATATAATTGCATGACACAGCGTACATCTGATTTTCAAACACAGAGCGAGTTATTGTTTGTATGGTTCTATTTATCCTTTATAAGTTAATTATTTGTTTTAAATATTTTACAGTTTCATTGTTCCACTTAAAAAGCTATCAGAACTGCAAAGATAATTAAATATCTACATTTAACAATTTCAAAATGCAAACTATACATTTAGTAGGGCTTCCAGTTCTGGACTGCCAAAATCCAGATGGCCACTAAACAGCAGCAAAGAGTTAGAGTTTTCTGCACCTCTTTGCTACCATCTAGCGATAGTACTGAGTTTTGCAGCTGAGATCTGGTGGCCGTATTTTAAAGCATAAATGAGAAGGACGAGAGCCAATACATAAAAATCAACCAATAATAATCAGATTAATAACCATATTCTATTTACTGAAACCCAACAGTTATTTAAAAGGAGGCTGTTGAACATCCTATATTCATTAAGCTGGCAAAGGTAAGATCATTTATATGAGTGCGTGAAAAGGGAGTTGGAATAATGAAGAAAAACATTTTACTCCTTTTTACAATGCAGAGGCTCTTAGAGCAGACACAACCCAAAAGGAAAGGTTATTAAGGAAAGTAGAAGAAAACAAGTGAATGTACTGTTCCATTAAATTCAGTATGATTGTTATTACTTGGGTGACTCCAGTCTTTTTTATGATAACTAGCTAGAATAGAAGCAATTCAGGAGAAGAATCTTAAGCAGCTGGTCCATCAGCTCGCACCTCTCCCTTTGTTGCTGTCTGATGGGATATCAATATTTAGAATATTATTAGTGGCCACTTGCACTACATTGCTACTGGCATTATAAACATAATTGTTTATTTTGGATTCTGAATGATTACCCATATTGTCCTGTCAAATTGTAGCCGGAGGCAGACCACATAAGACAACTGATCTGAGTCAGTCCACATCCAGATAATCGGTGTGGTGGGAACTCCAGAATTCCATGCAGGCAAAGGCCATGTTGACTAGGAATTCTGAGAATCCCACTCTCTGCCCATCTGACTGGCATGTGGTGGGGAGCCACCAGGAGATAACAATTCTGGGTTACAATCAATAGTTCAGTAGCCTTGTGTTAATCAGAAGGCAGGAGGGGTAACCACACATACGCTGAATACCACCATACAGTTTTAATTGTAGCAGTGGGGTTGACTTGACTTGACCTTCTCTTTACTCTGCTTTTATAATACTGTGAACTGGAACAAGATAAATTGTGTTGTAACCTAACAGTGCACCATGAAACAAGCCACCCACAGTGAAATTAAATATTAATATGAATAACAATTGATGCTGTATTGATTGTGTTAATTATCTAATTAAGCCCAAAGCTCCCTGTTTGAATGCTTTTCCATTAAGCTGACATTGCTGTGCAATTTTCAATTAGCCAGAAAATTAAATGTTGATCAAGTGCACTGTTACAGTCATCAGAGAAGAGAGGGAAAATGCAGCATTGATTGTACAGAATTTAGATATTTTTATCTGTAAATATTTTAAAGGTCTGCAAAAGAACAGAGGAGTTGATATTTAGGGATGTAGGAAGAACAGTTGACAATTTGGCAGCAAGAATCTGCTGTACTGTAGTCTTAAATAGAATTTAGGCAGAAATATAATCTTAGGGAAGATCTATAACACATGCTTTTCTGTCTTTACATAGAAATGTTCCACTGAGTTCTGTAGAGAATAAGAGAATGACAGAAAATAAGTGAGAATGACATGAGAAATGAGGTCAAAATTGTAGAGGGTGCAGGGAAGGAGACTTGATAACATTACAAAATGGCCATCTGCTTTAACCCTTGTTTGTTTAAAAAAAATCCTTGCATAGCGCTGCACAGCTTTTCCAACTGTTCACATTTTCTAGGCTGCCCAAAAGAAAACAGTCCATTAAGCTTCATAATGCCTGAGAGAAGCATTACCACCAAGAGGTTCTAAACCTAAAGGAAAAGTTTATATATTTTCATATGACTTGACTTCAAGTCAAGTGTTGATTCCTACCTTGACTAGTGCCTGCAGTTTCCGTGGCAAGATTTTTGCCATTGCCTGCTTCCTAGAGCTGTCAGAGAGTGACTGGCCCAAAGTCACCCAGCTGGCTTCATGCCTAAGGCAAGTCTTGCAGTTTCTAGCTTGGTACCTTAACCACTGCACCAAAGCAGTTCACTTTCAACTACAAATTGATTGATTGATTGATTGATTGATTGATTGATTGACTATGTGTCATCAAGTCGTTTTTGACTCCTAGTGACCACATAGATAGATTAGGTAGATATAGTTATAGATATAGATGTAGATATACGTAGATATAGATAAAGATATAGGTATAGATATATGTAGATATAGATATAGATATAGATATAGATATAGATATAGATATAGATATAGATATAGATATAGATATAAATATAGGTATAGGTATAGGTATAGATATAGATGATATAGATATAGATATATACATAGATATAGAAAGATATCTATAATATAGATATAGATAGGTAACTTCATGTAAAAATAATTTTGAGAATCTTACAGCCGCTGCAACTTTCATAGGAGGTACAAAAAAGTCAAGATGGCAGCTGCAACTGTGCAATTGAAGCCTTCTCTTGACTTTTTTTGGCCTCCCAAACTTCACAGCAGCCTCCATAAGTTATCTGTGCTTCCCACAGTGTCCATCCAAGGACATACACTAAAGCATGGATCCGAAGAAGCTAGAAGCCTCTTTTTTTCAGTTAAAAGTAACCCTTTATCAATTTCTGTTCAGCAAGATTTTTAAACAGATAAAAACACCCCCCTCAGTTGTCTCATAACTATTAAGGATTAAGTGTTACAAACGGAAGAATGCAGATGTCTGAAGTGCTTCCCATACCTCAGTATACTGTCCATTTGCAATTTCCCAAACCCCTTAGCACCACAAACTGGCAGGATCTCAGTTGTGAAGAGCTGTAATCTACTAACTCTGGAGGGAAAACTTTCCCATTACATATGCCTCTGGTGACATGTCTGGAATACTTGGATGGGAAGCCACCACAAAATTCCAGATCTCTAGGCTGGAAATTAAAAATAAAACGTGTCCTGAAAGAAGCCAATATCAAACCAGTGTACCCATGAAGTCATCAAGAGCTGAGCTTTACTTGAAGGAGACTTTCCTGTTGTACCCTTCAAAGGGAACAAATTATCTACTGGATTTACATTACAGTTTCTCTATTGCTTTGGAAAAGGGGAAAAGTATCTAGTTCTCAGATATTTGCAGAGATGCTGATTTTCCTTTATGAGCCCCAGCTGTTTTTCAAGTAGCAAGTTTAGAGCAAAGAGGTAAAAATCTGTATATGCATAGATTAAATCCAGAGGCAAATTAGAGCAAACTAAAGATAGTTTAAGGAAGAAGAAAGGAGAAGGTTTTTGTTGTTTTTCTTGCTTTGTAAGTAGTGGGTTTGTGAGGAGGCTAGAATTCATTCTTGCATGCTTGTTTCTGACAAAGATAATATTACTGATCAATGTAATTTCAAAGATTAGTTTGCCAGTTGACAAAGAAGAGTGGTTTATTAGAATCAGTCCGCAATTTTTTTTTTTAGTTCTGCATTTTCCTTGCTGTATAAAAAAGTAATAAAATTCTTAGTTTTTTAAAGAAATCCCATATAGAAACAGGGCAGATCTGAACTGTTTCATATCAGCACCTTTGCCTGCAGCCAGCATTAAAATAAGTTTGTTTGGTCAATATTTGGAAGCACATCAGTGATGTTCTCAGCAAGGAGTCAAAATTGGCAAGATGGTGGACAGTGTGTTACAACGCAAGCCCTACCATTTTGTACATGCATCAGCATCGCACACATATTTAAAAGGGGCAGAGCTGGCATCACAACTTTCCATCTGCTATCTTGCCAATTTAGTGCTTCCAAAACATGGATGTGCTTCCAAAACACTGACCAAACAAATTGACTTTAATATTTGCTGCAGGAATGCAGATGTGGCTGAAGCACATGATACTGTATGTATAGTATAGTCCTATAGTATAAATGTATAGTCCTAGTGGTTGCTGCTTAGATGGGACACCATTCAAGGTAAGGTATTTGAACTTTGTCAAATAAATATATAATTAAAGTATTGCTCCTAAAGGTGCTAACACTGGATGGGTGGCTGCCTCTCAGACATAAGGAGAAACAGCAAATAAATGTGGCCAACAGGAGTCCTGCAATCAGGGACCCTTTCTTTTCACAGGATTCTTGAGTCTGCAGCTAGAAAAAGCATGCAACTCATTTTGGAGTTAAGGATCATACTGTGCCAGATGTAATACTCCAAAATGGATAGGGCTGTAATGGATTGTCTTATTGTTAACATTGATGGGTTAAGCATGCTGATGGTCTCATGTTGTTATTCAATTATCTTGCACTTCTTATAGACTCACTAGAATTAGTTCTCCTAGAAGTTTTAGGAAAGACAGCCACAGAAAAGCCTGTCTCTAAATCTAGTGTTTTTTGTTGGTCTGCAGAAAAGACACAAGGACCAAGACAAAAAATGGGTAGGGCTAAAATAAAAAATAAATTTAAATACAATTTAAAATAATTAAATTCATCCAAATGAATTACTCCTCCATATAACTAACAATTTTCTCCTTCTGTCTACTTAAAAATTACAATTTCCAGACAACTTTTTAAAAGGGTTCTGGGAGGCATATCCATGTCACTTTTAGGTTGAATTGGACTTTGGCCCATGTGAAAATATGTCTTGTTTAATAATTTAGTCTGAGACTGACAGCTAATAGCAGAAGATAGGACTAGATTCTCTGACAATTTCTGATAAGAAACGGGCTGCTCTGAATACCAAACAGGGCAGAAGGCTTGAATGACCTCTGCCAGGTGGAGACCCATTACTTGCGAAGCTGTCATGATTGTTAGGCTCTATTCAAAACTCAGACCTCAATGTCCAATATATCTCAAGTTCTCAATATGCACAGGAGGCTTTGGGATTCAGAGAATTCTTCTTTCATGACCCAGGATTCACCTTGCCCTCCATCAAGTGTGGAATATGCAGTCTGCAGATCGTGATTGCCTAGGGTGGGGAATTAGATTACATGGAGACTGCAAGATAATAACCAGCAGGACAAGTTCACCAAGAGCATTAACTTTGCTGATAGTTTCAGAATCAGAAATGCCTTCTACAAAGGTACATAGCATTACTTTATGTATAGCAAGATAAATCCAGGGGAACATTTTAACTGAATTGGTGCACTTGAGCTAATTTCCTGTGCACAATTGTATGTTTTGCTAATACCAGCTGCATTTGCAGTTTAAAGGATGGCCAGACTGCAATTTGCAAAACATAACTGTGGATACTAATCACCACCTTAGCATTTGACAGGACAAACAACATGTAATAAATATGATGGCAAATTAGGAAGGACACTACCTAGCGAACTTCTACAAATCTCAAATTATTCATATCTGAGATTCAAAGACAGCATTAGATTCATGTCTGTGATTCGAGACAAACCAATTCAATTTTGCAAGATTCAAGATGCAATTAGGAAAGATGTTTGGGCCATAGGCTATAATGGGAAGCATCAAAATGAAAGCAGCTGCTTAATTTTTTTGGCAGAACAGGATGAAAATAGCAGCAATTGAGGACTCTTTAGAGGACAATAACTCTGCCACATTTCAGCCACATACCCCCAAGGCTTCCCCATAATACATTTTAAATATCCCACCAGTACTTTTTAAAGATACAGATAGAAGGGAAGGAGAAAAGACAGCACAGTCATCTCCAAATTATTCTGTTATAGAGAATTATGCTGAACCAATTCGGATCATATTCTAATCCATTTTAAAATAAAAACTTTTAAAAACTGTTTAAAAAGTAACCCTTACTGTTCTACTTGCTTTTCTGGACTTGACCAACTGGATGCATTTGAAAAGCAGAACTATGCCAGTTTGCGGGGTCTGTGGGCATATCTGGGAATTTGATATCACACTGCAGGTGCTTTGACTACCAAAAGTCAAATCTGTGAAGTTTCTCCTTACTGTTCCCTTTAGGATGCTCACTAATGCCACCAATTTCACTATGTCTTTATCTTCCTAGTATGTGGCCAGATTTCCAAGCATTAGGTTGAAAATACCACCATTTTCTAAGACAGACTGGATGCCCCCCTAGGCCTCAGAGGCACCTTAAAAATAAAGGTTATACTGCAGATCAATCTCATTTAATTTTGTTTAATTAAAGGAAATTTAAACAGAGTTCACAGGCATGAGATTATCTACAATATTCTAAAAGTTGTTCCTATAACATACTGATATGCAGAGATGAAGAAGGCAAATATTCCTCAGAGTTCTGATTGCCATTCCAAAAAAAGGTTCATTTGTAAGTTTCTGCAGGTGTCATGCTCCCAGATCAAACGTTCCCAGAACATCTGATTCGACTCACATGCATGAATGGAATCAACATCAGTTGAGGTTTGCAAGTCAGTAGAAGTGGGAGGAGGACTATCTCTGGCATCCAAGATCAACCAGCAGAGCCGCTGCAGACTTCTGCATGGAACGGAACAGACTGGCACAAAAACGGGGGCTGCATACCGAAGAATGGGGAGGGGGTTGAGTTCATTGGACTGTTTAACTTGAGGGAAAGCTTGGGAACCTCTATTCGCAGCTTTCCCCTTGTCCTGCACACTACACTCCGTTAAAGAGATTTCTACTTAATCACATATGAATTGAATTTAATGGTAAGCTGAGTGGGCAGTCATCACAGCAGGTCAAGTTGCTCTTAAAATCAGAAGATCAAATAAAAAAGATCATGTCCAGGAGGGACATGGCCACTGTTCTAAGTATGATGCTAATTGGCAGGTATCCTAGATACTTTCCTAGTGCAATTCCTACTGAATTATATGAATACATCTATACAAGGATGTCCACTTGCTTGAACCCATGCATACCAGGAAGGTTGCATATAGGAAGATCCTTCTGGCTTCTTTCAAACCACATTTATTTGACTTTCATGATACATTTTCATGGAACTGAATGCTTATGGATATGGATTTGATGACACTAGACTACTTACAGTGTTAATTGTTCATGTACCAGATCTGTTTCCCACATATACCTTGAACTAACCAGCCATGAATTGCATCATTTCTGATATGTGTATTATCAGCAAGTGTTTAATTACTTTGAAAATGTGCACACATTCATTATGAGTAGCATTTTCTGTGTTCCAGTTGTGGGACAGAAAGACTAAGACAAAATGAATGTGGAAGCATTAATTCCTTCTATACACTCAGTCATTTTTCAAAGTGTAACAGCCCTTGACTCACAAAAGTGCTTAATGCTATTTATTCACTGCAAGCCTTCATTTGGCAGTGAGGGATTTAGCTCCCACTATTTGGCTAATCCAATGGCATTATCATAAACATCTGTTAATTTCTGACAGGTAAGAACTGATGATCACATATAAACAATTACAGTTTCTTAAGGAAGAGGAGAAAATATTGCTAAATAAACCCTGATGGGACTGGTCCTGCCTGAGACACTTTCGCAGGAATCATGCAGATCTGATGACTGTTACTCACCATGTGGCATTTTTTCCCACATTGCTTTTAAATTCAAGGAAACCAGAATTCAGATGGTATACAAACAAACAATAAAGTGACTAAAACAAATCCTGTGCTGAACGTTTCTTCTGCACCCTTTTTTTTTCTTTTACCATTTTCAATCAATTTAGCAGAAAATAAACTCTTCTGCTGTTTCTATTTCTGAAAGGAGATTCCCTCTAGTCAATAGGTGATTCCACTTTCTCCATCCCCATACTAACTAGAAGTAACCCTGCACAGCTTCCCAGATCAGCCAGCGTCAGCTAGGTGCTACAATCTGCTTTTTAAAAACAAAAAAACAAAACCTCCCATGCGAAACTTTTGCAAAAGGGTAGGATCATTCAAATAGTTTGGCTAGATGGTTGTGCATCTTCTCCTGTTAGCAGACTGAGATCATAGAAACTGCATGAAATTTCTGACCAGACAGCAATTAGGGGCATAGGAATGTCTTCCAAGGTCAGATGCTGGCAAGCAACCCAGCTGAGGCTGTTAAGATGTTTTCTACTACAGATTAAGGTTACTATGGTAACTAATCATTTTGGCCAGGATGAAGAGGTTGAATGTAATTGTCCCCCTTTTCATGTGTTAATGGTTGCATTGCCTAAGGGAGGAACTTGCCTGAACTTGTTTTAGTTTCAGTTTCCCTTCTGCTAGGCTTGCAGAGAATATGCAGCTGAGAGAAATCTCTCCTCTCAGCAAACAGCCTTTAAATATGTTTGCTTTCTGTAAATAAATTTATTTTTATAGAAATGCCTGGTGTGTGACTTTTCTGATCTCTCCTGGGCCAAAGGCTTTCTAGCACTCTGCCAACAGAGGCAAGCATTCTGAGGAATATCCAAGCCATTCAGCATTTTTTTGTATTGAGAATTGGGGCTCTGCAGCACTTCAGACTTTTAGTGGAAAAGGGGAGGGGTGTGGTCTAGCACATTTCTACAACTCCAAGTCCATGCACTTTTTTACTTTCAAATCCAAAGCAGTGCACAGCTGTATATACGCACATGAAGAATCTCAGCTGCTAGCCGTTGAAATACAACTTCCTCTCATCCCAAAACATTTGGGCCAGTGTAATAAGTAACCGACTGCCATCACAGTGTGTGGATGTCTCCTTCCTTTCACCCCATCAGTGAATATGAACTTTCCAAAACTGCAAGGAATTTTGATACTGTTTTGCCATAGATCAAAGGACCAGTGCAAGCCACATAAAATGATATGCATAATATGTGGATCAAGCCAGCAATGCGTTACTTTCAGCTACTAGGGGTGCTGCTAAGTTCTATGAAAGTTCCCAATTGTTGGGATGAGTTTCTTATTGCTAACAACCAGGCTATACCCCAATATGTGACAGGTCTTCTGCATCTCAGTCTTGCTGCAATCAATGGGATTAACTCTTTTAACTACTTTCTTGCTCTACTATTTTCATATTTATTTTGCCCTGAATTGCACACTATGAGAACTATAATCATTAAATTGCCCAGATGTGCCACATGTACCCTGTAACAACATTGTTGCTGTTGTCCAACATCATGCATTAATTAAATAAGAGTCCATGAATAAAGACCTTTTTAAAAAAAATGGATCTCCCCCCCCTCCCATTTCCAGAGAGCTCTTGTGGGGTGGGGAGGGAATAATCCCACTGATTTCCATCCTAAGCAGAGGGAGCACTGCTTTGTTTGTTTGTTTTAGACCTGGGATTTTTCTTTAAAAGAACATTAAAAACCAGCTAACAATAAGAAAGAAAATATACTGTAAATGTGATTCATGAGCATGCACCTTGGAAAAGGGAAACCATGATGGTTGCATATGGAATTTCCCAGAGATATGCATGTATTTCCAAGTGTATATAATTGCTAGATCATTCTGGGTACGTTTATAAAAGCATTTTTAATGCCAAACTCTTTGGGCCAGAAATACTGTATATGTTGCTTATCCTGTCCCAAATAAATGGTTAATGATTAATATATTCGGTTTGCTATTTTTTTTAAAAAAATGTAATTTTGGGGGGGGTCTTAATGTGTTTTGATACAGAATGTATACTTAAGCTTATGTGCTTCTATGCTTGGCATTTATTAGCTGCATGCTCTATTGATTTTCCTCACATTAAGGAAGCTCACCATCTGGGTTAGGGTGTGTTTCTCTTGTTTTAACAGTTACCACCCTTCCAGTCTAATTCTTTCCTGTTTTGGCTAGGCAATTCTTTCATGCCTCACTAGAAGAAATACATGTTTATTCCA
The DNA here is from genome assembly GCF_035149785.1 of Candoia aspera. Lineage (NCBI taxonomy): Eukaryota > Metazoa > Chordata > Lepidosauria > Squamata > Candoiidae > Candoia > Candoia aspera. The sequence goes on along the minus strand of NC_086153.1, from coordinate 65,921,962 downwards.
CCTTGCCTTGATGAATTCCTCTGAACAAGCCAAGGATCTGGTAGGTGTTCTGTGCCTTGCCTTCATTTTGGTCAATAGCCAGTCCTACTAGGCATGACATGTTCCAGTCTTCCTTCTAATTTCTTCAGGCTTTTGGAACCAATCTTGTCTTTGTGTGTGTGTGTGTCTGTGTGTGTTATACACACGTGCACACACTGACATACATTTCTGGCTTCAGTGGACTTGAATGTTGTAACTGAGCAGAATTTCAACCATCCTTAAAGAGATGCAGCCTTCCCACCCAGTGTCCTCCAGATGTGTTGAGATTCCAATTCTGATCACCCCCCAATCATGGCTGTATTGGCTGGAATTGTAGTCCTGACACATCTGGAGGGCACCAGACTGGGGAAGACTGATCTAATACAGCTGGCAGTTCCCTGCTTGTTGCAGACACCATGCTCCCATTTTTTAAAACCAGGAGGGGATGGACAATTCATTTCCTAGAGCCACAGGTAACCTAAGCCTGATTTCATGCAACACTTGGCCTAATTTCAAAAACCTTTTACAAATGATTAACTTGAGCCTCTGTTAATTGCTCCTTCCTTAGGAGAGAAAAGGGGGGCTGTAAAAAGAGAGAGACAATACTGATGTATGAGAAAAGGAAAGAGAATTGGTGGCTCTATCCACATGCTTCCTCCTTCAGCCATATGAGTCATTTATTGATTCTTCCTGAGGTAATGTGGCCCCACCTGAGAAAGAAAATCTTACCTTTGTCATGTACTCTAGTTACAATAAGTGAGTCTTCAAGCTGTAAATAACTCTTAAAAATAGCTCATACCATACCAACAATTAATGCCTGTATCACTTCTGCTTTCTTCCTTTTATTTTATTTTTATTCCTCTATCTGGAGCATGGAACACATAGCCAAGGACTATGGTCAACACCAATCAGCAGCATCCAGCATTCCCCCTTGAATATACAGGGGAGTTAATCTGGACACATCTTTCCACTGTTTCTGCAAGAAGCTTGAAGCCCATTAAGTGGGCAAAGTATACTCTCAAAGGTACCTACGTCTAAGTGTAATCAAGTTATTTCAAGACATAAATGGAGGCAGATGTGTACAGCTGTGCCGTACTTGACATCCTGCCTGCTGGGGTTGTGCAGAGCTTCAATTCAGCCATTGGATTCAAAGTGGGTTTGACTGACTCTTCAAATCATCTTGACTTTCTGAATGAAATCGGAAAGCCAAATCATCCACGGTGTAATGATTGCCTATCCTAACAGACTCAGACTCAGAAGCAGGAGCTTAAGAATATCTGGTTTATAAAAGAATAGTATGCAAATACAGAGAAAGCTGAGAATGAGCAAAAGCGCGCCAAATACAAACTAAAAACCCTCGGCACAAACGTAATCCCTCCCCTCGGCCAACCGTTTCAAATTCCCCAAGCCCAGGTGCTGGTAACGAGTTCTGCTGATGTCCTGGGAAGAAAACCTTGAACACAGTAGATAACCCAAACACATTCCATTCCCCTGAACACAGATAACAAACCCAGCAGAAGGAGTCCACAGCCCCCTCCTAGACAGAACACGCATCAGCAACTTAGTTTGACATGCGAAACGTTACGATGTACAATGCACATTGAAACGGTGAACATGACACACAGATACAATTCAATTTCTAAACTGATCTCCTCTCAACAGTTCAGAAGAATGTTTACCTTTTGAATCAGTTCAGGACTTAAAATCAATCTGATTCACCAGAGGTGTCCAAAAGATGAAGGGTGCAACATTATGACTGATGTCCTGTGCTTTTTATGGGTACATGATTCAGGGCTTAATTGCAAGGCTCTGCCTGCCATCTGGCAGATTTTGACCCCTCTGTAAGTGCCACTGGCTCCCACACTTCTTTTTTCACACCCTGATTTGAATACCTTTTTGCATAGCCACTGCTGAAGATCTCCTTTAGAATCACCAAGATGCAAAATGTTACAGAAATAATCACAGTCTAGAGGTCTCCAAAAGGTTTATTGGAGGCACATTAATAAATTTAGCCTAGTAAATAAGCACATGCTATGCTTTTATGTCGGTGCACCCTTACAAAGTGGAACAGCATGACTGCCCGTACACAAAGATAGAGGCAAGGAATCATGTATTTAAACACTATATCCATCTTAGGATATTATATTGTCACCTGTAACTAGAATTTTGATAATACCATGTAATTTTCTGATAAATACTCTGATACATTATTAATGCTACATGCTGTTACTATAATGTCAGCCCATTAATTTTTTTTCAGTGTTCCAATGGGTGGCTGAATTATTCTAAATCTAATGTTCTAATGTATTCATATCTATCTGCTGACAATCTGAACAGATTTAGAAAATCTTTTCCTCCCTGTAATTTTCATTTTTAAAAGCTGCAGTGTCCTATGAATTATTGTTCCATTGAGATGAGATCTACTGTCTCCAGAAAACCATTTCAATCTATCACCAGAATACAAACAAAGAGTCTTTCACTGTTTGTACATGTCTATCCTGGGGACTAATGTAATGCACTATTAACATAATATGCCATGAATAGGAACAAATTGTTTTATATACATAAAAAAGCACCATTTGAAAACATAGCCGCTTTATCAACAAACAACGGCTGGTTTATGGGTCTAAATAGATTTTGTCAATTACTGTCCTGAATGCACTATGAGAATTTGTGTAAGTTACTCTATTAGTGCAATTTATGGAAATTGTACCATGCAAATTGATTGTAAATGGAGTCCTTTATTTTTCATTCTCCTGTGTTTGGCTTAGTTAAGTGGCCATATTCTACACTTAGCAATGCTTTATGAATTTGTAAAAGGGCACTCATTTTAGTTGATGAACTTCTGACTTACATCACTAACTGGAGAATCTTGCTCCTAGCCATTCATACCTTATTAATTATTCTTCAGAAAACAAATGTCAAGGCTAAACTCATAGAATGATTGAGATACCATGTATTTCTACATCTCAGCCAGCCCTAGGCTCAGATATTATCATTAAATGTACAGTATTTGACTTTGGCAGCTGAGGCCTATAACAAAATATTGTAGCACTGAAGGATCCTCTTCAGTGTTCCAGCCAGCCATGCCTTCTTCCATTTCATTCATCATTTGCCCCTGTTTTACATACACACCACACACCCTCTACTATTAAAGTTCTAAGGCCATGAACAAGCTCACTCTTCATTGGGGGAATGGAAGTTTTCATGAAGTTTTTCCTTAGGGTTTTTCATAAAAAAATATATATTCAGATATGCTTCTGGAAAATTCTGGGTCATCCAAAGCCTGTTGATACCTCCTTCTTGTGTATGGATGGTGTTATCATGGCTACCTAAGTATCAGGAGCACCTGCGGGTGGTAAACAACATTAAAATGGCAGGCACAGCTGGGAAATCAAATCCCCAGTCCTTTTCAACATGCATCACCTGCACATAAAAAAGAGAAGGGCTTTGATCACCTAGTCATGCCAGCTATTTTGATGTCATTAATGCACACACCTCCATGGACGCCCATGCTAAGAAACAGGAGCTGGAATATAATTTTACTGTTGGTAACCACAGGTCCAGGGTTACATGTGGCCCCCTCAATACTTTTCTATGGCCCACAGACCTCACTGATCATTATTACTGAAAACTAACAGCACTATTTCTCACCATTTTGCAGTGAGAAACAAAAGAAAACTATAGGGCATGTTCTAAAATCCATAAAATCCTCCCCAAATTCTGCCTTAAAATCCTGCCCCACCCTCTTTATGGGTCTCAGCCCCCCCCCACATGTCATAGGTCTGCTACTGAATTCAGTAGCCACACATTTATATAATTGATATTCTGATATCATGGGATGACATCACAGTGCTTTGCATTTCTCCATTTTAATTTCATAAGGTTTTCTATCCCAAAGAAAAGGGAGGGAAAGGAATATTGCAGTCTCAAGACTGATTCACAGACATATTTAAGGACAGTGCACTTTTAAAAATACTTGAATGAAAAGGAAAAAAAATATTTACATACATATGCAAAATACCTTTTTTTCACAGTCTTTGGTTATTGCTGTCTTTAACTCCCACTGCTGAAGCAGCTTTCCAGATTGAACACCATCTGTAGAACCTTGCCGTTAGCCATCATCTTTTACTCCTCATGTGCAAGAGATGAAAAAGAACTACTTGTTAGTTAAGGTTTATTACAGTCATAGGCTACCAACATAAAATTAATAAACATGTCCAAAAATGAGAATATACATAATTGAACAGAAAATACAAAATGAATGAAAGAAGTAAAAAATCACAAATAAATGATAAGTAGATGAAGTTTTTCCATGGCATGGAAGGAGAACATGGATTTGGGGAGCCAGAAATGCTAATCTCTGTACAGTGAGCAATAGAGCAGAATTTAGCTATTTTTCAAGAGATCTTTGCATTTTTGTCCACCAAACAAATATAGCACTGGTCACTTCACCTACCAGAATTGTAACCAGGGGTGGGGGAGGCTATTACGTCTGAGTGTCATCCATCTCCCCCTCATATGGTGTTAATCATATGAAGAAAGATTGTTTGCTGTACTAAGCAGTGTCTCTAGATTAAGCCTGAGGCTGAAAGGTGCTAATTTTCTGTGCAATCTCTTCCCTTTCACTAAAATGGAAAAAGGATGGTTGGATTTCAGCAGGGCTAGTAAAGCCTCCATGCCTTTTGTATTGGCCCTTCAGCCATCTTTTTTCAAAAGTCTATAGTGGCGGGGTGGCGGGGGACATTATTTGGATGAAACTGAAAGAAAGCAGAGGTACATTTATCTTTACCAGTGCAATTTAAGCCCAGGATGGAAAAGCAGGTACATTAATGTCTGCCTAAATCCAAGGGGCAGAATAAATGGAGATTCTCTGATGCTGAACATAAAAATTCAAATTTTCATGTACTCTGCATTTATGAGGATTATTTATTCTTCATGGCTTAAGAAAAGAAAGCTTTACAAATTAAAGATTTTAATAAAAATTTAAAAATTAAACTTCAGAAATTAAACATTTACAAATGTTAAAAGACTCAGGTAAGCTTCTTGCAGGTGAATTACTAAAACCTCAATCCCATTTGGAGTTTCTGTAGTTGACCATGGGCAATAAGGGTTTCTTCTGCCTGAATAACATCTGTGGAATTTCTTTTGGAGAAGGTTGTTATTTTCTATTCCCTGAGAAGAACAGAAGAGTTGTGGGATGGAGCTGCAAAGGGATGCAGAAACTGCAGCAGAAAACTATAAAAACTTTTGAAGATTAGCCTGAAAATTCAGTTGGGCAGGACTACTTGCCTGCTGAGGTTAACCTTGTTTGGAAAATCTAACCGTGGCTGCTCTCACCTGTCTTTCATTCCCTGTCTAGTTACATCTTCCCCTTGGCTCAATCCCATTTCTATTTCCTACTCCTCCCAGTGCTATTAGCAATTACTTTTTTCCATCTGCTTTTCTTCTTTTTCACTGCTTCTGCTAAAATAAGTGAGAGAGGTCTGTGGGTGTGTATACTGTTGTTTTGTTTGAGAGAATTATTTGCCTGTGAAAGAGAGAATCTTTGAGGTATGCAGATGAGATCAATTAATTTTATAAACAGTGTACCTTATTTTATAGACAATTAATTGTAATCAGTATTTTTTTTTTGTCCTGGCCCTGCCCTTTTTTAAAGTGTGGCTTTTTTGTATATGTATATGTAAATACAGTATCATTCTTTATTCATTTAGTCGCTTCTGACTCTTCGTGACTTCATGGACCAGCCCACGCCAGAGCTTCCTGTCAGTCATCAACACCCCCAGCTCCCCCAGGAACGAGTCCGTCACCTCTAGAATATCATCCATCCACCTTGCCCTTGGTCGGCCCCTCTTCCTTTTGCCTTCTACTCTCCCTAGCATCAGCATCTTCTCCAGGGTGTCCTGTCTTCTCATTATGTGGCCAAAGTATTTCAGTATTGCCTTTAATAACATTCCCTCAAGTGAGCAGTATGGCTTTATTTCCTGGAGGATGGACTGGTTTGATCTTCTTGCAGTCAAAGGCACTCTCAGAATTTTCCTCCAACACCACAGTTCAAAAGCATCTATCTTCCTTTGCTCAGCCTTCCTTATGGTCCAGCTCTCGCAGCCATATGTTACTACAGGGAACACCATTGCTTTAACTATGCGGACCTTTGTTGTCAGTGTGATGTCTCCGCTCTTAACTATTTTATCAAGATTTGTCATTGCTCTTCTCCCAAGGATTAAGGGTCTTCTGATTTCCTGACTGCAGTCAGCATCTGCAGTAATCTTCGCACCTAGAAATACAAAGTCTTTCACTGCTTCTACATTTTCTCCCTCTATTTGCCAGTTATCAATCAAGCTGGTTGCCATAATCTTGGTTTTTTTGAGGTTTAGCTGCAAGCCAGCTTCTGCACTTTCTTCTTTCACCTTCATCATAAGGCTCCTCAGTTCCTCTTCACTTTCAGCCATCAAAGTAGTATCATCTGCATATCTGAGATTGTTAATGTTTCCTACAGCGATTTTAACTCCAGCCTTGGATTCCTCAAGCCCAGCATGACACATGATGTGTTCTGAGTACAAGTTGAATAGGTAGGGTGAGAGGATACAGCCCTGCCATACTCCTTTCCCAATGTTAAACCAGTCCATTGTTCCGTGGTCTGTTCTTACTGTTGCTACTTGGTCATTATACAGATTCTTCAGGAGGCATACAAGATGACTTGGTATCCCCATACCACTAAGAACTTGCCACAATTTGTTATGGTCCACACAGTCAAAGGCTTTAGAATGGTCAATAAAACAGAAATAGATATTTTTCTGAAACTCTCTGGCTTTTTCCATTATCCAGCGGATATTGGCAGTTTGGTCCCTAGTTCCTCTGCCTTTCTAAACCCAGCTTGTACATCTGGCAATTCTTGCTCCATGAATTGCTGAAGTCTACCTTGCAGGATCTTGAGCATTACCTTACTGGCATGTGAAATGAGTGCCACTTTTCGATAGTTTGAACATTCTTTAGTGTTCCCCTTTTTTGGTATGGGGATATAAGTTGATTTTTTCCAATCTGATGGCCATTCTTGTGTTTTCCAAATTTGCTGGCATATAGCATGCATTACCTTGACAGCATCATCTTGCAAGATTTTGAACAGTTCAGCTGGGATGCCATCGTCTCCTGCTGCCTTGTTATTAGCAATGCTTCTTAAGGCCCATTCAACCTCACTCTTCAGGATGTCTGGCTCTAGCTCACTGACCACACCGTCAAAGCTATCCCCGATATTGTTATCCTTCCTATACAGGTCTTCTGTATATTCTTGCCACCTTTTCTTGATCTCTTCTTCTTCTTCTGTTAGGTTCTTACCATCTTTGTTTTTGATCATACCCATTTTGGCCTGGAATTTACCTCCGATGTTTCTAATTTTCTGGAAGAGGTCTCTTGTCCTTCCTATTCTATTGTCTTCTTCCACTTCCACGCATTGCTTGTTTAAAAATAATTTGTTATCTCTTCTGCCCAACCTCTGGAATTTTGCATTTAATTGGGCATATCTCCCCCTATCACTGTTGCCTTTTGCTTTCCTTCTTTCTTGGGCTACTTCTAGTGTCTCAGCAGACAGCCATTTTGCCTTCTTGGTTTTCTCTTTCTTTGGGATGTATTTTGTTGCCACCTCCTGAACAATGTTGCGAACTTCTGTCCAGAGTTCTTCCAGGACCCTACCTACTAAGTCCAGTCCCTTAAATATTAGTGAGCTCATATCTAGCTGATCTGTGGGTCTTCCCTAATCTCTGTAGTCTGATCCTAAATTGTGCAAGAAGAAGTTTGTGATCGGAACTACAGTCAGCTCCAGGTCTTGTTTTTACCGACTGTATAGATGTCCGCCACCTTTGGCTGCAAAGGATGTAGTCAATCTGATTTCAGTGTTGTCCATCTGGTGAAGTCCATGTATAAAGCCATCTCTTAGGTTGTTGGAAGAGAGTGTTTGTTATGCAGAGTGAGTTGTCCTGGCAAAATTCTATCAGCCTATGTCCTGCTTCATTTTGTTCTCCCAGGCCATGCTTACCTGTAATTCCAGGTGTCATCTGATTGCCCACCTTAGCATTCAAGTCTCCTGTGATGAAAATAATGTCTCTTTTAGGCGTGTTGTCCAGTAGGTGCTGCAGATCCTCATAGAACTGCTCTACTTCAGCTTCTTCAGCATCTGTGGTTGGGGCGTATATTTGGATCACTGTGATGTTAGATGGCTTGCCCTGAATTCAAATTAAGATCATTCTATTATTTTTTGGATTGTATCCAAGCACTGCTTTAGCCACTTTACTATTAATTATGAAGGCTACTCCATTTCTCCTGTGGTCCTCTTGTCCACAGTAGTAGATCTGATGGTCATTTGATGTGAAGTGGCCCATTCCAGTCCATTTCAGTTCACTGACGCCCAAAATGTCTATCTTTAATCTTGACATCTCACCAATAACCACATCCAATTTGCCCTGGCTCATAGATCTTACATTCCAGGTTCCAATGGTGTGTTGATCCTTAGAACATCGGATTCGCCGTTCACCACCAGCACCGTCAGCCGCTAGCCGTCCTTTCGGCTTTGAGCTAGCTGCGTCATCACATCTGGGGCTAGTTGAGCTCATCCTCTGTTCCTCCCCAGTAGCATTTTGACCATCTTCCGACCTGGGGGTCTCATCTTCCAATGGTATACCGACATATCTCTGGTTGTACTGATCCATTTAGTTTTCACGGCAAGAATACTGGGGTGGGTTGCCATTACCTTCCCCAGGGATCACATTTAGTCTGACCTCTTTGTCATGACCTTCCCGTCTTGGGTGGCCCTTCACGGTTTAGCTCACGGCATCATTGAGGTGCTCAAGCTCCAGCACCACGACAAGGTAACGATCCTTTGCTGAAGTGTTGATCCTTAGAACATCGGATTCGCCGTTCACCACCAGCACCGTTGGCCACTAGCCATCCTTTTGGCTTTGAGCTAGCCGCGGTATCACGTCTGGGGCTAGTTGAACTCATCCTCTGTTCCTCCCCAGTAGCATTTTGACCATCTTCCGACCTGGGAGTCTCATCTTCCGATGGTATACCGACACATCTCTGGTTGTACTGATCCATTTAGTTTTCACGGCAAGAATACTGGGGTGGGTTGCCATTACCTTCCCCAGGGATCGCATTTAGTCTGACCTCTCATGACCTTCCTGTCTTGGGTGGCCCTTCACGGTTTAGCTCATGGCATCATTGAGGTGCTCAAGCTCCAGCACCACAACAAGGTGACAGTCCTTTGCTGAAGAAATACAGTATATATATATATGTGTATATTGTATATACACATACACACACACATATGCATGCACACATCTAATTGGAGCACACATTCAATAGAGATTGGCTTCAACAGGAATTGACAAACCTAGATTTTTATGTTTTCTCCTATCTACTCTTCCTTTAGTGCAGGGGTGGGGTGAGGGTGGAGTTCATCTTAAGTTGGGGGATATACATTTGGGTAAATATGGCACAGAGGGAAAATTATAATTTAAAGTAGAAGTGATGAACTAGATATTCTGGGGTGATATGAAAAGTTCTGAAGACAACTTATTCTGTTTCTCATTATAAATTGTTCAGTAATAATAAAGAGGGGGGAAGGGAACAAAAACATATATGAGGTAGGACAATCAACACAAGAGAAGATCAACTAAAATGTATCTAGTCAAGTAAAGTTAATCTGACTTTGATTATTCATTGATTTGTATAAAATGTACATTATCAGCCAGATCTCAGCGGAAGGAAGGAGGAGACATGCTGAAGGAAATTCAAGATATTTGCAGTGGGTGTAGATATATTCATCAACCAGTAAATATAAGACAAAGTTCTAATAACTAACTCTGGAAGAACTTCTCCGTGGACTGTATTCAATAGAAACTTCAGCCTTCTCAAAATGGCTTTCTACCCTTTGTTCATATCAGCATCATTGCCAACACGCATGATCACCTGCCATCACCTATGGAGTATGTTTTATTGATCATAGTGCACAGGGACAGTTTACACCTTCCCTCTTGCACTGTAGTCCCACCTCCTCTTGGCTTATTAGCTATAGAAAGCTCTTGTTGGAATAATGCATACAAAATCAACACAATTTTTTAACATCTATAGAACATCATAACAGTGTATGAAATATATACAGAAATTCCTGACATACAAAATGAAAAACCAATAATCAGGCGTAATCAGGCTACATATAATGACTTCTTGAAGGACAGCAAACTCATTCCTAGAGCTTGTGGTAGTTAAATAATTTGCAAAATTGTCTACTAAAAGAAATGGTAGGTATTGCCAAAGACATTTCAGGTTTCCTGTTTTTCTCAGTGGCACATCTATAGATTTGAGTTGACCATTTCAGGTTGAATCTAAACAACACAATATCTAAACTTAGGTAGATCAAGGTACTTAAGTATAATTTTTTAAAAAATGTTTTGCACCATCTTGTCTATATTAATTAATTCCAATTATTTAGTAGGTGGAAATATCCTCCCATCAGATTGAAAATGGTTGGCAATATTTAGTCATTTTTGTACCTAGACTTATAATGTTAAAAGCTGTGACAAGGTAAATTTTATTGTCATTCAAAAAGTCATTGTATGTGAACCTCATAGCCTTGTGTGCAGCTCGGGGTCTTGCATGGCAAGGATATTTATTGATATATCACTGTTTTCCTGATGTTCAAAATTTCATTGTACATCATTATGGCATTTTATTATTTGTAATTTTATACACACACATACACACATATATTTAAATAAAATGTTTCAGGCTTATGGTCAAGGAACCAAATCTCTTACTGTTACTTAGATTCTCATTAGACCCAGTGGGAATTTCAAGTCTTTGGACTGGAGTAGCAATAGGGGAGAATTTTCATTGGAACCATTAGCCAAACAATAATCATTGCAATTTGCATTCAACCTGACAATAATTTTTCTTTTTATTCCATAATAATCTAGTGAGCTGTTTTTCAAAAATGAAATTAAAAGCAAGACACGCATCGCTGATTAGAGATTCTGTTCCAGTTCTTTTTCTCTTAATTATAGCCAAGGTCTTTTCTGGGCTGGAATTTGTCCAACTAAAGATCCTGCATAGATGTCCCAAAATTTAATTATAGTATTGCTTCTCGGTGCTTCTTATGCTTTGAGAGAGTTGATAGTTTCAGCAAAAATATTGAAAAATAAGAATAGATAGGTATTATTCAATCCATGTTCCAGAGGCTTTACAATGCTGTACAAATTCATTTGCTTCATGGCCAAGAAATATAACCCCACAAATGTTTCAAATTATGCTGATGGAAAATGAGGCTTGATAGAAAAATGTCCCTGACATTGGCAGACGGGTTACTTTCCTCTCAAAGGATCTGCTGTGCAGTGTTGGATTTTTCCAAGATTTGGTCTGGGCAAGAAGCTTGGGGAATTTGGGGTGGAAAATGACTATTTTCCCTTGTTCAGAATGGCCTTCCTAATTATCCTAGGATATACCATGAAATTGAGGTAGGATGTAGCATGGAATCAAGTGATGTTCCTGTCATCTGCATGAAATGACTGGGATACAATTAAAATAGAAGTTGTTTACTAATTAGAACCAACTCCCATTTCTAAAATAAAATATAGTTATCAAGAATACATGCATGTTATCAAGAATATGTATTGCACTTGGTATAAAGTTTTTCTTTATACCAAGCCTGTTGATAACAAAACATGAATTCTAAGGAACACCCAAACCCAAAGCATCTCCCCAAAAACTATTTGCCCAGTACAGCATTTTGGATTTGAACCCCAAAAGCTTTTCAACAGCACATGGAGCAGGTACACACCTCCTCCCTGCAACACTGTAAAGCAGGTGCATCCTTTCCTAGGATGACATCACGATCCCAGAAAAATACACAGCTACTTTAGGGCTGTATAGTACTTCAGAATTGATCTCCAGAAGGTGTTTCAGTGTTGTGGAGATCAAATCTGAAGTACTGTACAGCCCTATTACCTAGCAAAACCCAAAGAAATCTCCCCTAACTTCCACAAAACCTTCCAAAATCCAAAGACCATTGCTTTATTACCAGGATATGTTCCACATTTTCTATCAAATGTGATGCAGTCCACAAATCAAGTTGCAATTGATCCTCCCACTTCATTTTTTTCATTTCACTGACTGAGCCTACACAGGTATTAATATCATCCAGGTTCCAATAAAACCCCGGGTATACCTGCCCTTAAAGTATTGTTTAGTTTCAGTTAATTGGACCTTTTGGCAACATGACTTTTTCCCCATATAACTTCATCTTAATGATCTCAGCAATTGTCTGGGGTGGTCTAGAAAGAGAAGTAATTTTGAACTTTCATTTTTAGAAAGCATATTTCTTATGTTGTTTGTTCCTTACATTTTGCAAATGCCTAATGTAAACAGAGTAGCCTGACTTTATAAAAAAGGCCTCTATAACAATTTAATATAAAATCCCTAAGCTTACCTTCAGATCTATTATATTAAATAAAGTTAATTATGACCCTCCAGCACTTAGCTGACTTGGTTCTTTAAAAAGCTAATTAGAGTCGGACCTAGTTAGTACTTAGACTTGGATGGGAAGTCATCAGGAAATCCCAGTGCTGTAGACTAGACTGTGATTATTTTATTAAAAATCCCAGAAGAAGGGAATGGAAAACACCTTCCATACGTTTGCCAAGAAAACAACATCATGGATGTACCCATGTGGTCACCAAGAATCAAGCACAGTTCAAGGGAGACTTGACTTTCATTCACTCATTTATTCATTCATTCTATAAACAACCTCTCCCAGTTATAGCTGTGATGGGTGCACCATTGAAAGACCTAAACAGTCCCGTTGAAGACAGATCACCCTGGAGAAAATCTATTTATGTGGCCCCTAAGAATCAACAACCAACCAACTTGATGGCACATAATCATCATCAATAAATATATTAAGCCACCTACAGAGTTATGTAGGTAATCCTGTTGGCCAGAAATGCCTTTGAATAGTTTTAGATTTGCCAGCTAACCCCATTTTGAAAAAGTAGACCTTGCCACATTTATCCATGTGCAAATTACATTCCACATGTATCTGGGGCTGTCTTTCTGAAGTTTGTAGTGGAACAGTGTGGAGCTGCCTGACTGTTTGAGGGAGCCAGGTAACTGAAGCAGATAACACCACTTATGATCCACTGGTGGCCAGCTCATACTTGGGCACCATTTGAAGGACTATTCATTACTTTACACTCCAAAAGGGCTTCAGATCAGTTTCGTTGCTTGTATCTATACAAGATAACTCAGTTATTGAACTTAAACTCTGGAGGTCACTAGCGAAGTCTCTCAGACAATTCCATCTGTATAAGACCAGTTGATAAGTAAATAAAGAAACAATATCATCTCCTTGCTGTTTTTCAAATCCCAGTTTGAGTCATTGATTTCAGATCTCCTCAGTGAGAGAACAGGCTGTCCATTGTCCTGACTTGTCCCTGGCAGTCAGCTTCACTCAAAATAACAACTCCAACCTTCCGGAAGAGGCAACTTTCAGGAGCCAGGATGTTCCTTAAAGGAAACCATTGAATGCTGATAACCCATACAAACTATGAAACAATCAACAGCTTGGCAGGGAGGAGAGATTACAAGGAAACAATTAAAAATAAGACCAGACATGTTGAACTGTGAAAATGGGGCTAGAACAAGGCAACCTCCCCTGCCCTTGGTCAGCATCCAAAGAGCTGTTTTGGCAAACTCAGAGATTTACAGCTGCCCAGCCAAGTACAAATTTGGGGCCATTTATTTTTCTTTGAACAGCTCACCAGCCTGGCATAAAATATGTTGTTTTGAAATTCCCTTTGGTTTCAAAAATAGCTTCCCAGTTGAGAAAAATAAAAACAGACCTTCCTAGGCTACCAGGGAAAAAATGTCAGGAATCTTTGGATCTTGGTCCATAGTGATACATGGAATAATTATTTGGGCTGGGCTAATATATATCAACAATTTCACTGCCTGGTTTGAAGGCTATGAAATTGGGAATGTCATTGATTTCTAGAAAGTTCAATTCACTTGCTGCTGGTCCTTGTAACGACATCATGCTCCTGATGTTGTTGGACACCATTTTCTTCTTTCCATAAATTGCCAACACAATTCCTGTTACCACTTTCATTGGACTCTAGAAGTCATCCTATTATTGTGTTTTAGTAGCTATGAAGTTTGCATCACCATTAAGCCAAATAAGGTAGCAATAAGGAACACATGAATCATCTGTGTCTATATGTGTCTGAAACTTGTCATACATTTAACAAAGAATTTTTGTTCAAAGTTTCAAAATTACCTCCACTTTCTAAACTGTGTAGAAAAGTAAAAACAAATTTGATAACTCTTCACTCCCTATAAGGTTACAAGCAAATATCTCTTCATCTCATAACCCATCCCTTACGTATATGCAAATCCATAAATCATCAACTTTTCAGTCCTGGTGTCAGCAAAAAGCCTGTAAAGAGTTACCAGAGCTTGGTAAACATGTCTTATTTTAACCTTGATCAAACAGACCAACTTTACATTTCTTCCTTTTATGTCTAACAATCTTGATATTTAATTCATTCAGATGTTGTCATAGGATTTGCTCTCTCTTCAATTTTTTTTTCCCCATCCCAGAGGCTTCTTCAAGGCTTTAGCAAACCTCTTTTGTAAATAAAATAAAAAGTCATTATCCAGGTCATTGTCTTGGTTTGTCATTTGTATTTCCACTTTGATTTTCAAAGATTTAACCAGCTTCTTTTGTATATCCAGTAAAAAATCCTTATCAGGGTCATTCTCTTGGCTTGTCATTTATAATTCCACTTTAACTGCCTTCTCTATCCTATAAGCCACACTTTTTTATTTTCTAGTATTTCTGGTTCTAGTATTTCTGCATCAGATTTAACATCTTTTGGACATTTTTTGTTCTCGTTCTCAACTTCATTGGGTTTTTTGTTGTTCATTGGTTGTACACCATCCAGAGTCTCAGTTGTTTGAGTTGGGTGGCTATATACATTCCATAAGCAAGCTAGCAAGCAAGCAAATTTAATATAAATTAAATCAAATTCTTCTTTCGCCTTGGCCACATCCTCTTTCCTGGTATGTGGCCTTTGACAAGGCCCTTTAAAGCCAGTAGGACCGTTGGCTTCACAAAGTCTATAGACTTTTGCTATCGCTGATTTTATTTGAAGACCTAACTCAGTTATATCCTGATATGATTGTCAAAAGAACCGTTTCTTCCACAATTTCTAGTCACCTCAGATTAGCAAAATTTTCCTCACTCTGTCTTTCTGTCTTAATTGAATTACATACTGAAATTACAGCCAGAGTAAGAATGGGCCCACTTGGGTCCTTGTCAGACCCTATTTTACTGCAGAGAGGGCTGCTTACTTGCTCCCTTCTTACTTAACTTTTATATTAATGATATTGTAGTGGCCATGAAGTTTTTTCTCCCTCTCACTTAATGGACAGAAAATTTCAGAGTTAATCTATGCTGATGACATGGCTCTTATATCCTGTTCTGAGACTGGCCTTAGAGGAATATTACCCAGACTAGCTGCTTACTGTGAAAGGGAAAAACTTAAGTTAAATTATAATAAAACAAAGGTAGTAGTTTTTAGCAGAAGTAATATTAAACACAGATGGAAAATTAACGCCCAACATATAGAGAAATGCCCCTCATTTAAATACCTGGGCATCACCTTTCATAAGTCCCTTTTATGGAAAGCACATTTAACTACTGTCTTAGCAACTGCCCAGCATACAGTGAGCACTATTCTGAAATTTTTCTATTCTAAAGGAGGGCAACTGGTAGCCCCTGCAGTTAAAATATTTCAAGGCAAGGTGATAGCCAAGATACTGTATGGGGCTGAGATCTGGGGTTGGGATGAGAGGGTTATTGCCCAACTGGAAGTAGTCCAAAACAACTTCATTAGGAAGATTTTGGGCCTCCCCCAGGCACCTCTGCTGCCTATTTAAGGATGAAAGTAGGGCTACCTTCCATTGCCATTCTTCCATCACCTTGCATTGTTGGGGCACTATAAGAAACTAGAAAGCCTTCAAGAATCCCATTTTGCCAAACTCTTTTTTCTCCACTACACAGTTGGGAACCAATGGACCAAGTTTTTGTCACCATTCCTACATGTTTTCCCTACCACCTTTAGGAGAACTTAGCTCTTGGAACAGAGAAAACATTAGAGATTGGCTTTTTGAAAGGGATGCCAATAAAGATGACACTGCAGTACAATCATCCAAATTTTCAACTTGGTACCATCATTATAAAAAACACAGAAGCCTCTCCCAGTACCTGGTTAACATAACCAGTGTGTCACTGAGAAGAGCTTTAACATCCCTTCACTTGCAAACCATGCCCTCTGCACATCTCAAAGGGAGATTTTGTAATCCCTGTAGATCAACATCTCTGTGCTTGTGATGTTGGTCAAGTGGAGAACATCATCTTCTAAATCCTCCACTGCCCCACATACAATGAGATTAGGACCAAATTACTGATGGTAGATGAACTCAAGGGTGAAAAATTGAACTACCTTCTTGCAGATGTGTTTCCAACTGTCAGCAACCAAGTTGCTGCTTTTGCTCTGCTGTCATTTAAACTTAGAAATATTTACATTCTTAGCTTTATTTTTCTGTAATTTTTTAACATCTAATACTCCTTTTATTACTTTATTTTACAATATTTTACTGTTATTTTATTGTATTTTATGGCATATGTTTACATGTTATAACCTGTGGTTGCAATAATAAATTTATTTACTTACTAGTATTTCCCTCACTCTGTCCTTCTGCCATGTATGTGGAAATAACTTTAACCCTGAACAATAAATCCCAAACATTAGATCATTTTTTTTCAAAAAAAAAAAATTTAAACTCTGCATACCAAGTAATCACTTGTAAACTCTTCTGTTTGGGGAACAGTTTCAACAATTGCCCTTTCATCTTGCAAGTACATGAGATTAAAGAGAGAGAGACACAGTATTAGTCAGTAATGAAATTAAAATGAAGAATTTACTTGCCAGGGGGGAGTGAAAAATTTGCTTGCCAGGAAAAAAAATACTGCCACCATTAAACTTCTTTCATGACACAAAACAATGTATTGAAATGAACTCAGAGGTCAGCAAATTCAGTTCAAAGCACTGAAGCTGGATCTGTAAATATGAAAATGGGGTAACAAACTGCAGCCAAAAAGGCAGATTCCTGTAATTTTAGGACCTCCCAAGTAATGCTTCAGAATCACCATTGCATTTTGTAACAAATGGGTCCCTTATACCTTTATCATAAATTTGGCATCACCTAGCAACAAAGTTCTCAAGAGCCCATAAATTCAAAAATAGCCTTATGTGCCAACCTGTTCCTTTGATTACTCTCATACATGTGTTTACTGGGAAGATGTGCTACTGTATCATTTCTAAGAAGTTCTCCAGCTTAGGCATTAATAGTGTGCTGCAGATACATCATACATCATATGCAGGGTAGGGAGGGAAGAGATGTAAGGAGTATCTATTATTCATTTCCCTTCCTTACAAATGAAACAGGAGCACCCCATAAACAGTTCTGTAATGCCCTCTGAAAAATTCTCTCAGAAGTAGACTCCTGAAAGAAATCTTGTTGAAAAGCTCGGTAGGGCAGATCCATCAACTGTGAGGGTTTTCCGTTAATTCCCTCACCATGTGTCCATTTTAACTGTGGACATCATTTTGGTGATTTTCAAAATTGAGGAAAACCTGATCAAACCTAAGTGGAGCCATGTTTTTCCAATTTCAGTGGCTGGTGAGCTGTTTTGTTTTGTTTTGTTTTTAAACCTATACTGCTTTTTGATGATATAGCAATCATTTAAGAGAACTTCTGGGTGGCTGTTCTTTTTAAAGAGGCTGACAGAAGCCCAGTCCAAAATATATATTTGGGAGAAAGGGGGACTGAATGGGATTTGAGGAAACTTTTCTCTTGCCCCATTTTAAGCTGAAAGCTGGACATTAAGAATTGGTTTAATTCTCATGGCTAAACCTCCCCTCCATTAATTGACCAAAAACAACTTAAACTAGTAGTCATCACTACATCTTGCTAGAAGGAATTCCATGTATACTAGTATTTGTCCTAAATTTCATTTGGCGTCTTCTGTGGATGAACTGCTTTGGCTGATAGTCCAACTGAATGTTAGCTGGGAGATGTCCAGAAAACTATTTTTTCTCATGAATTACCATCCAGAATTAAGTCAAACAAACTTACTAACTTTGAGTTGCTGTCATGCTATAGCCAATAAAAAGAAGGATTTCAAAATATGCATTAAAGGCTGAAATGCGTGAAAGAAAATTTGAAGCAGTGCAAAGTGATTTGAAAGAACTCAAAAAATTAATGCTAGAATCTCATGAGAAAGGATTCAGGTATTTGAGAGGAAAGACACCACATTGAAACAGGTTCACTGTCAGGTAAGGGGTAAGTGTCCCAGAATCTTACATTATACTTACCCAAAAAGTGATGAGCAGCTTTTTAATGGCCATCAGGAAACATCTACAGAAGCTGTTTAAACTGGATGACAGAGAATTTGGATGCTGCACTTCAAATGCCATCCACGTGTACATCATCATAGTCCAAAACCTGTGGTGGTGGTGTTCTTTCAGAGCTGCATGTGATACACTGTCCTGAAGCTTTCCAGGTAAGTGACTATCTTGGAATAAGCAAGCAAAAATTGTGATAATCTTTCCTGACCAGGTAGTAAAATAGCACAAAGTGCATGATATTGTAAGACAACAAGGAATAAAAACTTACTTCCTGTATTCTCCAATATTCTGCCTATCCTTGGAAAGTGAAAGTTCATGATTCTGATACTGCTGCCAATTATCTAAAAATAAAGTCTGAAATCAACATGATTATAAGAATAACGCAACAATCCTCCAGAAAACTATTTACGTTTATCTGTTATATCCAATTATGAAATGCAGGACTTTTTTATTATTATTTTAAAGTAGACTAGATTTTCAGTTTAGGAAAGGGAAGAGTAGATAAGTCTGTGATATAGGCATATCTCTGTTGCGAGTCTTTTTAGAGGTAGATTTTTTAATATATTTTTAATTACAATATTTCCTTTCTTTTTCCCCCTTTTTTACACTTCATTATTCTTTTTCTATTTTCCTTATTTATATTACTATGGATTCTTCTACAGTCTTTTTTATCTTTAATGCTATTTTTATTTTACTCTAGTATAGCTTTTTTTTTCCCCTTAAACCAGTTATTTTGTTAAATAAAAGCATATCATATATAGTTAGATAGAGATATAGATATAGATATAGATATAGATACAGATACAGATACAGATACAGATACAGATACAGATATATAGTGTTGCTGTTGTTTTTATCTTGACTCAGGATCATGTTGGGTCTTTGCAATAGAAAACTACATAATTTTGCTTTCTCTAATGATGTCATCATCTGCATCATGGAAAGCAGAAGTTTGAGAGGTATATCTGAAAAGATAAACATTTTTTACCAATTGATGGCACTGAACCCTGAAGTAGCATTTTAGCAAGAAACTCATATATGCCCTGACAAAAAGCATTTACTTACAAGGAATGAGTTGATCAGATACACACAAGTGGAAATTCTGAAATAGCTGGAGGACTACCTATACTAATTAAGAATTTTTCAAATTTTATAGTTGAATAAGAACTTCTGGATGGTTATTATATAATTCTGACTGTTAGCAAAGTGATAATTGGATGGCTCTAATACATTTTATGGCCCAATCATAGAAAAACAAGATACTTCACATAACTGTTCTACAAATACAATTGTGAGGATTTTCATTTATAATTGTGGCTGGGGATAAAGTTTCCAAGAAGAATCATTTGCAGAATTGGAGTATGGTCTGTTCTCATCTGGTTGCTATATGGAGACAACTAAACTTAACTAAATAAGGATATCCTTTCTCTTCAACTCCTCAAGGCACATGTTCTTGCTTGGGATTATTTTTTAATATTTCAGTCTATAAGATTTGGTGGGTTCTGACACTTTTGGACAGCCAGGAGTGTCAGCAAAATCAGTGGAGAAGGCCGGTGAAGCACAGCAGAGCTTCAGCAAGGGTCAAAGGAGGCTGCCTGGAGGAAGGAAGAAGCGGGCAAGCTTCAAGGTGACACAAAGTGCTTCAACAGC
This sequence comes from Candoia aspera, assembly GCF_035149785.1. Taxonomy (NCBI): domain Eukaryota; kingdom Metazoa; phylum Chordata; class Lepidosauria; order Squamata; family Candoiidae; genus Candoia; species Candoia aspera. The sequence goes on along the minus strand of NC_086153.1, from coordinate 65,901,773 downwards.
ACCAATTGCATTGCTTCTTTGCCTCAGTGAAGAGAATCATCTATGCAACCCAAAGCTCTTCAGGCAACTCAAAACCACTTCACACTGGCCTGTTGAGGCATTGCAATGTTATGTTAAAATAGAACTTTTAAAGCATCTCTCTTTCTACAAAATATAAGCCATTATACCTTCCATGCTCTTGCCAAAATCAAAGACCCCCAGAAGAGAATTCTTGAAAATTCAAAACAAAAGAAAAAGATTTTGTGAAGAATTGTTCTATAGATTCTGTTATAATATTTGATCATGCTCCAGTAGTAACAGTAGTAGTATTTGGTAAGAAATGTCTAACTGGTGCAAGGTGAGATTTTCATGCATTATTATTAGTCAGTCCTCTGATGATCAACAAAATAAAGTTGTTCCTATATTTTTAAGTAATAAGCAGATGATTAATAAATGTGGGCATCATTTGGGACGCGTTGTCATGCATTTAAAGCTTTTGTAAGGCCGTAATATGGAGCCACTTTGGTGTAGAAATCAGAAGACCGTGAGTTCTAGTATTACCTGAGGCACAAAGCCAGCTGGGTGACCTTGGGCCAGCCACTCTCTCTCAGCCCTAGGAAGCAGGCAATGGCAAACCATTTTCAAAATCTAGCCAAGAAAACTGCAGGGACTTATCCAGGCAGTTGTCATGAGTCAATGCTGACTTGAAGGCACACACACAAAAAAAGCCGTAATATATGCCTCATGGAAGAAGAACATGAAAGAAATTTACTGTAGTAATCTAAGAAAGAATGTAAAGAAATCTTTAAATATTAAAAAAAATCCCTTCTCACCCCTATGGGTGGTATGTGTCTTCCTCAACCTCAGGTCCTCTACCAGAGGCCTGGGAGTTTGAGGGTTCTGCGCAGTATCTTGGCTGTTCCTAGCACTGCCCTCGGATGTCGTTCCTGGGATCTGTTGGAGCCACTCTCCCAACTTGGGGGTCACAGCCCCAAGTGCCTCTACCACTTTGGCCTTCACTTTCCACATCCTCTCTAGTTCCTTCTTCAGGCCCTGGTCATCATCGTCCTCCTCCTCCTCCCCCCACTCTATATATAGAACAGGGGAAAAACCAGACAAATGTTTAGATTCTCAAATGATACAATTAAAATGACATAAGGTAATACCCATAATAAGAGACCCCACCAAGACTGTACATAAGGATTCCAGTGCTCAGTTTCTGCATTTTTATATGCAGCTTTAAAGCTCAAAGACAGATACCTGTTGAGCAGATGGATAGTTTTTAAATAGAATAAATCTCCCTATGGTTTCTTATATTCATTCAAATGATTTAGCCATGCCTCTAACATTGCAAGGAGATATTTGTCACAAATGAATCTATATAATCCAGGGAGGTCCCTGGGTCAGATACGTTTCATATTGAATGGGAATGCATTTCTTATTTTCTTAAAACAAGGTTAGTTCATTAAAAAAAAACATTTCGGGAGTCTATTGGACCCCTCAACAGATTCTTAAAAGGTCTGGCTATCGATCGTCTTATGTTGCAGGTACAGTTAATTTGATGGTTCATACTCATGCTTTGATAGTGTCTCTTGATAGATTCTTATTGGTTGAATATTCTTACTAGGGTGACCAAAGGGAAAATTGAACAATATAATTCTGTGTGGTTGATGTTCAATTTGTTGTTTTAAAATTGAGTTGGAACAATTTTTATATAGACATAATTATTGTACATTTGTATTGTATTTGATTTAGCTGTTTTTAATCTTTTTTGGATTGTTAGTTTATGGCATTTGATTTATTGTGCCTTGTTTTTTTTTTATTTGCATTCACATGTTTTGCTTTTCCCATTCTGTCATTCTGTTAAAGCAATTCAAAAACTGAGCTAGCTTAACCCAAGAGATTTTTGTCCCAGAGAGATAGAGTTTAAAGGAGAACATTGTGGCCATGTCCTGTAGCAGAGAGTTTTGTTTATGAGACTATTATACTTCTAAAATGTTGAGGTTGGCAAAATAAAAAGTACTGAAAGGCTTTATATAGTAAGCATTTTTCACCCACTGGATATTACATAGCCCTCAAACATTTGGCTTCTTCTACTAGACATAGATAAGAAAAATAACTCAGAAGCGTACTGCAGAATTTCAGCAAAATACTGAGAGCACAACTACCATACATGCCTCAGAAAGGTAATAATGTTTCTTTTACAACATTTTTACCCATTTTCCCATAGTTTAAACATAATATATAAATGTCATATTTGCACAGACATGCATATACGAACCTTAACTGTATCAAGCCATTTTGGTGGGTGTCAGTGGGCATATATGGCGTCTCCTAAGTATGGGTTGTGGAAAACCCCACTTTGACACCAATATTTACCATAAAGATCATAACAATCAGATTCACCCTGGATTTTAATGAAATTCATTTCTGTTTCTGCTTTCAGCTGAGCCCTAACATTTGCTTTTGGCAAGAAGAGGCTCTGGTTACCTGTAATTCATTGATCCATCTGAACAACTTAGGTGCAATACAATTTGACAGCATCGATGTTTTGAACCCATATAACTTGCCTACAATACGTGTTGATTTCTAGATTTTTCAGTGATATATCTTAGACATATGGAGTCTTCTGGAGTCATGGCTTTCAGAAATGGACAGAGTTTCTGTCTCCTTATCCCAAATCAACTTAATACTGGAGAAATTCTTGCCAGTGGCCTTTGCAAGGCCTTTTCCATCATTAATATTTTCCAGATCTTAAAAACTGAAGATAAGATGTAGTCTAGCAATATTGATCTTCACAGGGGAAAACTGCTTCATCGGCATATAAAAGCACAGGAAGAATTCCTCAGCACAGCAGAGGATCAAACAGTCCTCATCTTAAACACTGACGATCTCATTTAAAGAGATGTTCAAAAAGATATGGTGCTTGTAAGCCTTGACCATCAGCTCTCTCCAGCTTCAAAACATATGTGTGTGTCCCCACCCCAATTTTATTCTACATGGGAAACCATGTAAATCACAGAAATACTAAAATAGTTTGTCCTGTTGCACAGTTAATGGATTAAAACAGATACAAATCAGCACAACTCATATTGTATATTGGAAAGGCATATTTCTAAGAGATGAGGGGAGAGCCAGGAATGTGTGAAGGTGAGGGTCCCTCCTGAGTGAGGAACAGGAGGCGAGAGGGAGTGAAGGTGATGCACCCCTGCCGACTAGTGAGAGGGGTCAAGGGTTGCGTAGTGAATGGATTGGCGATGGCTAGGTCCTGACAGCGCCCAGAGCGTGAGCTGGTGCACCAGGGGAACTGCCATTGCCTTGTGAGTAATTGTGTATGTATGAAGATGTATGTGTGATGGAGGGACCCCTATTTCAAACCAGGGACTCTGGAGGTCCAAGATCAGGGAAAATGGATTTGGAGTCTCTGGGGGCTGTAGGGCGGGCTACATCACTGAGGTGGTAACAGGCAGGGGATGCTATGGTGGGAGCCGGAGGGCGGGCCATCTTTGGGGAAGGTGCCCCCAGTGTTTGTTACCGGTGGCATGTTCCAGCCATCTGCACTCAGACCCGGGCCCTGGTCAGCAGATTCCTAGGGGCCCTGGTCTCCGACTGCTGCTGCTTAATGCCAGGTCAGTCAACAACAAAGCCCCCATCATATGTGATTTGATCACTGAGGAGGGGGCAGACCTGGTGTGTATCACTGAGACCTGGCTGGGCCCCGAAGGGGGGGTGCCCCTTTCAGAAATGTGCCCGGCTGGGTTTATGGTATGGCACCAGCCAAGATGCCAGGGCAGGGGAGGAGGGGTGGCAATTGTCATCCGAGAGTCTCTAGTGGCCTTCAGGGGCTCTGCTCCACAAGTGGCCAGCTGTGAGACCCTGTTTTTCAAGTTGGGTTCCTGAGAATAGCTGGGAGTGCTGCTACTGTACCAGCCTCCCTGCTACATAGCAACCTCCCTGCCTGAGCTGCTGAGGCCGTCTCAGGGTTGGCAGTGGAGTTCCCCAGACATATGATTTGGGGGGACTTCAATCTGCCATCCCTGGGGCGTGCCTCAGAGGTGGCTTGGGAGTTCATGGCCACCATGGCAGCCATGGGCTTGACCCAGATTGTTCGGGACCCAACTCAAGACAGTGGCCTTATCCCAGATTTGGTTTTCTTGTCAGAGCAGTGGCAATGTGATCTGAGAGAAGAGTTACAGCTGTCCCCATTGTCATGGTCAGACCACACCCTGGTGGCCCTGAGATTCTCTTGTGCCACCCCCCTCCTCAGGGAGGCTGGATCCATTCAATTGGTCCGCCCCCGGCAACTGATGGACCCAGTAGGGTTTCAGAGGGAGCTGAGGGTTATATCCGAGGATCTGCTGCACGGTCCAGCAGAGGTCCTGGATGCTGCCAAAAACAGGGAGGCGGCTGGGGCCTTGGACAGAATCACGCCTGTGCAGCCTCTCTTGCCCCATCAAACCCAACACTCCCTGTGGTTTACGGAGGAGCTGAGGGTTCTGAAGAGGATTAAGAGATGTCTAGAGCACCACTGGAGGAAGACAAAGAATGAATCCGACTGAACACAGGTTAGAGCCTCTATTAAGGCCTACCTTGTGGCGATAAGAGCGGCGAAGCATCAATACTTCTCTGCTCTTATCACGTCCGCAGAATGCCGCCCGACTGCCCTGTGTAAAATCACTCGTTCCCTTCTTGGGAAGGTGGGCCCATTGACCCACCTACAGGACCATGCAGAGGAGTTTTCTGAGCATCTTCAGGATAAAATCACTTGGATTTGTGCCAAGTTAGACTCCAAGCATGAAGCGTGGTCTGTGGAGATACCAAGGGAGCGTTCTTACCTAGTTATCTGGGAACAGTTTGATCCTGTTGAACCCGAGGAAGTGGACAGGATCCTCTGGACTGTGAATGCCACCACTTGTCATCTAGACCCATGTCCCTTCTGGCTGGAGAAAGCAGCTCAAGAGGTGACATGTGGTTGGGGTCCAGGCCATGGTTAATACATCCTTGTGGGAGGGGGTGTTTCCAACTGCCTTTAAGGAGGCGCTGCTACACCACTCCTCAAGAAATCATCACTGGACCCTATCATACTAGACAATTTTCATCCAGTCTCCCATCTCCCCTTTCTGGGGAAAGTGGTTGAGAAATGGTGGCATTGCAGCTCCAGAGGGTTCTGGATGAAACGGATTATCTAGAACCCTTTCAGTCAGGTTTCAGGCCTGGATATGGGATGGAAAGGGCACTGATCGTGTTGAGGTTTTCCTACTAACAGATTAAGACTGCTATATGTGCCTAGTCATTTTGGCCGGGTGAAAAGGTTGCAAGTGATTATCTCCTCTCACGTGCTTCATGCAAATCACCTGGGGGGTGGGAGGAATCCTGCCCGGACTTGTTCTCACTTCTTCTTTTTCTCTCTGCTGGAAATGTAGCTCAGCAAGGCTTGCTCCAAAGGGAGCTAAGTCCTTTAAATGTTTTGTTTTTGTTTTTGCTTTCTGTAAATAAATTATTTTTATAGAAATGCTTGGTGTGTGACTTTTTTGACCTCTCCTGGGCTAAAGGCTTTCCCAGCATCTGCCAACAGGTTATGTGCCCAGTAAAACCCAGAGAGAAAAGAGAGATCAACTCCACACCTCATGCACAATTTAAAGGCAGGTAGCAAAGACCTGTGAAGATTTTCTTTGGAGCCACCTGGAGATTTTCCAGCAACTGCCGGTCTGCAGGACTTAGAAGCTAGCTGAGGTGACTTGCAAAAGAAGGAAGAAGCCATGGCTGCCTCCCAGCCCTCAGCGATGCCTCTGGAGCGCCTATCAGAGACCAACTATTTGAATTGGGCCCTGAAGATGGAGATGTATCTTCGCAGAGAGAATCTTTGGCTGCAAATTGGTGAGCAAACCCCCCAAAATCCCAGTGCTGAATGGCTGTGACAGGATGAGCGGGCTAGAGCCACCATTATCTTGGGAGTTGAGGACAATCAGCTAGTCCACGTGCGAGGCATGCAGTCTGCAAAGCAACTTTGGGACGCTTTGAGAGACTTATATGTAAAGGCAACAGCAGGGAGTAAAGTTACTCTGACGAAAAAGCTGTACAGAGCCTACCTTGCAGAAGGAGATAGCCTTCCTGAGCACCTGCATCATATTCAGCAGCTGTTTGTTGAGTTGCAGGAGAGAGGAATGGAATTTACACCTCTCACAAAATCCTATATCCTCCTGTCCTCACTAAATGAAATGTGGGACACGCTGATTTGTACCCTGGAGGCTATGCCTGAAACAGACCTCACTCCATCGTATGTTACACAGCGCTTACTCGCTGAATGGGAGAAGAGAGAGGAAAGATCCCCCCCCCCATCTCTTCTGGAAAGCTGCAAGACCAGAAAATGAGGAAAAAGAAGGGAAAGGAACCTGAGGCCACAGCGCTAGCAAGCCAGCGATGCTTCACTTGTGGTTCAGCTGGACATTTGCAAAGAGACTGTGCCATGAGACCCAAGAGTAGAAAGACAGAGCAGAAGAACACAAGGGCAACACAGAAGAAGGCTCTTCAGACAACCCAGATTGCACAGGTTGCTGAGAAGGGTAATTCTGATGTATGGGTGTTAGATTCTGGGGCCAGTTGTCATTTATGTAATTGTAAAAGCTCTTTTGTGTCACTGTCTAAAATTGAAAGACAAAGTGTATCTTTGGCTGATGGGTCTGTCACCAAAATTATGGGACAAGGTGACTTGTATTTATCCTGCTTAGGAGAAACTGTAAAAGGTCTGTTGTATGTGCCAAATTTACAATCAAACCTTTTATCTGTGGCACAATTGGCTGCAACAGGGTATATCATAACATTTAAGAAAAATGGTTGTGAGATACGTAAAAATGGGAAATTGTGTGCTACTGGTATGTTAAAAGACTCCTTGTACATTGTGCAAAATGCAAGGAAGCCAAGCTGCAAGGCTGCAGTTGGCAACACACCATATCATGACCAATGTGTACACCTGATGCACAGGAGATTTGGTCATGCTAATTTCAAGTATATAGCACAAATGCCACAGCTGTGTGCTGACCTAAAGATAAAACCTGTGATAAATACTTAGACTGTGTAGTTTGCAAAGAATGCAAAACACTAAAAGCTCCTGTGAGTAAGCACAGTGACAGAGTTACAACTAGACCTTTGGAAATTGTACACTCTGATATTATTGGTCCTTTTGCTCCAAGTCTTGGACAAGCAAGGTATGCAATGACCATCATTGATGATTTCTCAAGATACACATTTATCTACATCTTAAAACATAAAGATGAGGCATTTGAGAAATTTAAAAGTTTTGTGACATGGGCAAATGGAAAATTCCCTAGGCCTGTATCTGCACTCCAATGTGATAGAGGAGGAGAATACCTTTCTCACAAATTCAGAAGGTTCCTAGTGGAAAAGGGGATAGAACAAATTCTTTCTAACCCATACACCCCTCAGCAAAATGGTGTTGCTGAAAGAAAGGGCAGAACCTTGCAAAATGCGATGGAATGCATGTTAAAAGATTCACGATTATGTTTTAAGTACTGGGGAGAAGCTTTATCAACTGCTTGTTATGTTCAGAACAGGTTGTATAACTCTATGATTCAGGACACTCCATTCCATTTGTTTTATGGTGTGAAACCAAAGGTAAGCCATTTTAGAGTGTTTGGTAGCACTGCATGGGTTCACATTCCAAAACAGCAGAGAAGGAAAGGAGGCCCCACAACAAAGAAAGCCATCTTTGTTGGCTATGAACAAAGCCAGAGGAGCTACAGGTTCATAGTAAAGGTAAAGGTTTCCCTTGACGTAAAGTCCAGTCGTGTCCGACTCTAGGGGGCGGTGCTCATCTCCGTTTCAAAGCCTTGGAGCCGGCGTTGTCATAGACACTTCCGGGTCATGTGGCCAGTATGACTCACGGAACGCCGTTACCTTCCCGCCGAAGCGGTACCAATTAATCTACTCACATTTGCATGTTTTCGAACTGCTTGGTGAGCAGGAGCTGGGACGAGCAACGGGAGCTCACCCCGCCGCGCGGTTTCGAACCGCCGACCTTCCGATCGACAGCTCAGCGGTTTAACCCGCAGCGCCACCGAGAGAAATTAATAATTAGCAAAAGCGCTTCTTTTGCTGAACAAAACTGGGGGAGATTAAATTCTAGCTCTCCAGTTGAACTGACCACCACAAGAGAACAGCAAGGACTTGCTGATGGTGATCTTTTGCCTGATGAGGACATTAAACCAGAAAAGCAAACTGAAGATCTGTCTGATGAGATAGATGCTTCTCAGGAAAGTGATAGGAGTCAAAATTTAAGCCCTGTATTACCTCGCAGATCTCAGAGGAGTAATAAAGGCGTTCCTCCATCACGTTTTCAGGCTGAAACAGTAAAGGCTTTTCACATATTCACAGAACCTGAGTCTTTAGAACAAGTGAATGCTTTACCACCTGAGATTGCACAAAATTGGCATTCTGCCATGCAACAGGAATTAGCATCCTTGAAAGAAAATAAAACATGGAAACTGGTAAATCTACCTCCCAATGAACGCTGTCTGGGTTGTAGGTGGGTTTTCAAACTGAAAAGGGATGCTGATGGCAAAATCCAAAAATATAAAGCAAGGTTGGTTGCAAAAGGGTTCACTCAAAAAGGAAAAATTTAGACTTTGACAAGACTTTTGCACCAGTTACTAAAGGTGAATCAATTAGATTACTGTTAAAAGTTGCTGCACTCAAGGGAATGTCAGTTAACCACTATGACATTCAAACTGCATTTCTCTATGGTGATTTAGACCACAGATTATACATGCAGCAACCCCCTGGCTATGAAAAAGGGGAGAATCTAGTCTGTGAACTGCAGAAGTCAATCTATGGGTTAAAACAAGCTGCTAGATCCTGGAACCAAAAAGTAGATGAAAAACTGCAGAATTTTGGTTTTGAAAAAGGAAAAGCAGATCCCTGTGTATATATGAAGAAGGACAAACAAGGCTGTATGTATCTGTGCATTTATGTTGATGATTTGCTGCTATTCACATCAACAGAAAAACAAAGGCTTGATTTTGAAGCCTGCATGAAAAGCCATTTCATATTAAAAAGCCTTGGAGTTGTGACCAATTACCTAGGTTTGGAAAAACACAGGAAGAAGGATGGTAGCTTTCTGTTAAACCAAAGGGGAGATAATGGTAAAGTAATGTGAATGGAAAGACATATAAAGTCAGAGAAGATTGGTTTGCATCTTAATCTATAGTGTAAAAAGGGGAGTGTTGAGGTTTTCCTACTAACAGATTAAGACTGCTATATGTGCCTAGTCATTTTGGCCGGGTGAAAAGGTTGCAAGTGATTATCTCCTCTCACGTGCTTCATGCAAATCACCTGGGGGGTGGGAGGAATCCTGCCCGGACTTGTTCTCACTTCTTCTTTTTCTCTTTGCTGGAAATGTAGCTCAGCAAGGCTTGCTCCAAAGGGAGCTAAGTCCTTTAAATGTTTTGTTTTTGTTTTTGCTTTCTGTAAATAAATTATTTTTATAGAAATGCTTGGTGTGTGACTTTTTTGACCTCTCCTGGGCTAAAGGCTTTCCCAGCATCTGCCAACAGGTTATGTGCCCAGTAAAACCCAGAGAGAAAAGAGAGATCAACTCCACACCTCATGCACAATTTAAAGGCAGGTAGCAAAGACCTGTGAAGATTTTCTTTGGAGCCACCTGGAGATTTTCCAGCAACTGCCGGTCTGCAGGACTTAGAAGCTAGCTGAGGTGACTTGCAAAAGAAGGAAGAAGCCATGGCTGCCTCCCAGCCCTCAGCGATGCCTCTGGAGCGCCTATCAGAGACCAACTATTTGAATTGGGCCCTGAAGATGGAGATGTATCTTCGCAGAGAGAATCTTTGGCTGCAAATTGGTGAGCAAACCCCCCAAAATCCCAGTGCTGAATGGCTGTGACAGGATGAGCGGGCTAGAGCCACCATTATCTTGGGAGTTGAGGACAATCAGCTAGTCCACGTGCGAGGCATGCAGTCTGCAAAGCAACTTTGGGACGCTTTGAGAGACTTATATGTAAAGGCAACAGCAGGGAGTAAAGTTACTCTGACGAAAAAGCTGTACAGAGCCTACCTTGCAGAAGGAGATAGCCTTCCTGAGCACCTGCATCATATTCAGCAGCTGTTTGTTGAGTTGCAGGAGAGAGGAATGGAATTTACACCTCTCACAAAATCCTATATCCTCCTGTCCTCACTAAATGAAATGTGGGACACGCTGATTTGTACCCTGGAGGCTATGCCTGAAACAGACCTCACTCCATCGTATGTTACACAGCGCTTACTCGCTGAATGGGAGAAGAGAGAGGAAAGATCCCCCCCCCCCATCTCTTCTGGAAAGCTGCAAGACCAGAAAATGAGGAAAAAGAAGGGAAAGGAACCTGAGGCCACAGCGCTAGCAAGCCAGCGATGCTTCACTTGTGGTTCAGCTGGACATTTGCAAAGAGACTGTGCCATGAGACCCAAGAGTAGAAAGACAGAGCAGAAGAACACAAGGGCAACACAGAAGAAGGCTCTTCAGACAACCCAGATTGCACAGGTTGCTGAGAAGGGTAATTCTGATGTATGGGTGTTAGATTCTGGGGCCAGTTGTCATTTATGTAATTGTAAAAGCTCTTTTGTGTCACTGTCTAAAATTGAAAGACAAAGTGTATCTTTGGCTGATGGGTCTGTCACCAAAATTATGGGACAAGGTGACTTGTATTTATCCTGCTTAGGAGAAACTGTAAAAGGTCTGTTGTATGTGCCAAATTTACAATCAAACCTTTTATCTGTGGCACAATTGGCTGCAACAGGGTATATCATAACATTTAAGAAAAATGGTTGTGAGATACGTAAAAATGGGAAATTGTGTGCTACTGGTATGTTAAAAGACTCCTTGTACATTGTGCAAAATGCAAGGAAGCCAAGCTGCAAGGCTGCAGTTGGCAACACACCATATCATGACCAATGTGTACACCTGATGCACAGGAGATTTGGTCATGCTAATTTCAAGTATATAGCACAAATGCCACAGCTGTGTGCTGACCTAAAGATAAAACCTGTGATAAATACTTAGACTGTGTAGTTTGCAAAGAATGCAAAACACTAAAAGCTCCTGTGAGTAAGCACAGTGACAGAGTTACAACTAGACCTTTGGAAATTGTACACTCTGATATTATTGGTCCTTTTGCTCCAAGTCTTGGACAAGCAAGGTATGCAATGACCATCATTGATGATTTCTCAAGATACACATTTATCTACATCTTAAAACATAAAGATGAGGCATTTGAGAAATTTAAAAGTTTTGTGACATGGGCAAATGGAAAATTCCCTAGGCCTGTATCTGCACTCCAATGTGATAGAGGAGGAGAATACCTTTCTCACAAATTCAGAAGGTTCCTAGTGGAAAAGGGGATAGAACAAATTCTTTCTAACCCATACACCCCTCAGCAAAATGGTGTTGCTGAAAGAAAGGGCAGAACCTTGCAAAATGCGATGGAATGCATGTTAAAAGATTCACGATTATGTTTTAAGTACTGGGGAGAAGCTTTATCGACTGCTTGTTATGTTCAGAACAGGTTGTATAACTCTATGATTCAGGACACTCCATTCCATTTGTTTTATGGTGTGAAACCAAAGGTAAGCCATTTTAGAGTGGTAGCACTGCATGGGTTCACATTCCAAAACAGCAGAGAAGGAAAGGAGGCCCCACAACAAAGAAAGCCATCTTTGTTGGCTATGAACAAAGCCAGAGGAGCTACAGGTTCATAATGGGAGAGAAATTAATAATTAGCAAAAGCGCTTCTTTTGCTGAACAAAACTGGGGGAGATTAAATTCTAGCTCTCCAGTTGAACTGACCACCACAAGAGAACAGCAAGGACTTGCTGATGGTGATCTTTTGCCTGATGAGGACATTAAACCAGAAAAGCAAACTGAAGATCTGTCTGATGAGATAGATGCTTCTCAGGAAAGTGATAGGAGTCAAAATTTAAGCCCTGTATTACCTCGCAGATCTCAGAGGAGTAATAAAGGCGTTGTAATGATTGCCCTAGCCCCAAATACTCAGACTCACAAGAGGATGCTAAATGAAATCTGATTTATTAGAGTACTAAAGACAAATACAGAGAAAGCTGAGAATGAGCAAAAGCGCGCCAAATACAAACTTAAACCCTTGCTTCAAACGTATCCCGCCTCCCTCGTAACAGCCCCGCCCGGCACAGGTGCCAGCAATCGTCAGAGTTGCTAGCCTGGGAAAGTAACCTTGAGCGCAGTAGATAACACAAATACATTCCAAAGCATAGCCAAAATATAATCGTTCCCATCCTCCCTAGACAAATGAAACACGCATCCAATTAATGACATGCGAAACGTTACGATGCATCAAATACATTGAAACGGCGCACATGACATACCGCCCTCCTAAAATACCCCTAGGGACCCGGTTTCGAGGGATAAGCGGAGTGGAAACGGGCCACCAGAACCGGGGAAGCCACATCTGGTGCAGCGACCCACTCAGGATGAGGGAAATGCTTCCAACGAACTAAATATTGCAAAGTATTGCGAAGGCGTCTAGAGTCCAAAATTTCTTTAACTTCAAAGTGTTGCTGACCATCAATCATGATGGGGGTGGGAGGTGGAGGTTGCCGATGCCAGCGATCAGAAGGAATAGTCGGTTTGAGTAAGCTGCAATGAAAAACAGGGTGTAAGCGTTTAAGGTTATGAGGCAAGTCAAGTTTAAAAGTCACAGGGTTAATTTGAGCGACAATTGGGAAAGGACCCACAAATTTAGGCGCCAGTTTCTTTGAAGGTTGTGCAGACTTGATAAACTTGGTAGAAAGGTATACCGAGTCCCCAACTTGGAACGCAGGTTGTGGGGCTCGCTTCCGATCAGCATACAGTTTATAATCTGCCTGTGCATCAGCCAATGCCTTTTGAATCATTGGCCAAGAGTCAGCCAGTTGTGTTGACCAATCATCTGTAGTGACTGCACCTGCAGGAGGTTGTGGGAGATCAGTGATAGGTACAAAGTCTTTACCCTGAGCCACCCGAAACGGGGTTTGCCCAGTGCTTTGATGCACTGCATTGTTGTAAGCCACTTCAGCAAATGGTAGGAGGTCTACCCAATTGTCCTGCTGATAATTCACAAAAGCGCGAAGGTACTGCTCTAGAGTAGAGTTAACCGCCTCAGTGGCCCCATCCGTCTGAGGATGCCAAGCCGTGGACAGGGCTTGCTTCGTGCCTAACAGCTTGAGAAACGCCCGCCAAAACTGCGAGGTAAATTGTGTACCTCTGTCCGAAATCAAGCGGGAGGGACATCCGTGTAGCCTGTACACGTGTACAAGGAATAGGCGGGCCAATTGACGCGCTGACGGAATGGACACGCAAGGGATAAAGTGAGCTTGTTTGGAGAAGTAATCCTTGACCACCCAAATGACCGTTTTGCGTTGGCTGGGTGGTAGCTCTACAATAAAATCCATGGAGATTTCTTCCCAAGGGGAAGAGGGGGCTGCTACCGGCTGCAGCAGCCCTTGGGGCTTGCCCACCTTGCGCTTGGACATTGCACAGACAGTGCAGGAAGCAATGTAGTCTTTGACATCTTTACGTAATGTGGGCCACCAGAATTGCCTCCGAACGAGGTGCAAGGTTTTTACAAACCCGAAGTGACCTGCGAGTTTGTCATCGTGTGAACGTGTTAACACATCTTTTCGGAGGTTTTCAGGAACGTAGAGGCGGTCGGATTTCCAAGCGAAGCCTCTGTCAAAAGTAACATTGTCTTTATTCGCAAGCAACCAAGTATCCGTTTTTAGTTCTTTTAAAAACTTTTGTTGCAACTGGGAGGGAATTGACAAAGTGCTTGGCTGAGCAGCGCTTGTGGTGGGCGGTTGCTGCGCGCGCGTTTGGCTTCGCGTCACAGCCTGCATGCCCAATTGGGGCGCCGACCATAGGGTGCTTACCACATCTGGTGCCGCCCCAGAGTCTTGAGGTTGCCTTGACAAGGCATCAGCCAAGAAATTCTTTTTCCCTGGAATAAATTTGAACTGAAAATTGAATCGATTGAAAAATTGAGCCCAACGAACCTGTTTAGGGCTCAGCTTTTGAGGGGTACTAAGTGCCTCCAAGTTTTTATGATCAGTCCATACCTCAAAGGGATGATTTGCCCCTTCCAACAGATGCCGCCAAGCTTCTAATGCAGCTTTTACTGCAAATGCCTCCTTTTCCCAAACATGCCAATGCCTCTCAGTCTCAGAGAACTTGCGGGATAGATAGGCACAGGGCTTGAGGCATCCTGCCTCGTCTTTTTGCATCAACAATGCGCCAATAGAATAATCGGAGGCATCTGCCTGTACAACAAAAGGCTTTGAGGGATCAGGGTGTTGTAAAATGGGCTCTTTGACGAAAGCTGCTTTCAGCCGCTCAAACGCCGTTTGACAAGCAGGCGTCCACCTCAACAGCGCTCCGGGATTCTTGACTCTCCTAGTATCTCCCACCCCTTTTGTTCGAAGCAGGTCCGTTAGGGGCAAGGCAATCTCAGCGAACCCCCTTATGAATAATCTGTAGTAGTTGCTGAACCCCAGGAAACTTTGAAGTTGCCTGCGGGTACGGGGACTCTCCCAGTCCATGATAGCCTGCACCTTGGCAGGGTCCATTTCTATACCTTTATCAGAAATCCTATACCCCAAGTAGTCAATTTGGGTCTGATGAAAGGCACATTTCGATAGCTTTGCATACAATTCAGCAGATCTGAGTTTACACAAGACTTTCTTTACCAGAGCTACATGCTCTTTCATGGTTTCCGTATAAATCAACACATCATCCAAATACACCAGTACACCTTTAAACAGATGTTCATGCAAAACTTCATTGATTAATTGCATAAATACCCCAGGGGCCCCAGCCAACCCAAACGGCAACACCTTATACTGGAAGGCTCCCAACGGGCAATTGAATGCAGTTTTCCACTCATCACCCTCCTTGATTCGTACACGATAGTAGGCTTCTCTTAAATCCAGTTTAGAGAAGATCTTGCCTTTGGCCAGATGTGACAACATGTCCTTTATCAATGGCAAGGGATATTTGTTGGAAATTGAGACGGCATTTAATCCGCGGAAATCCGTACAAAGTCTCAATGTCCCATCCTTTTTTGGGCGAAAAAGAACCGGCGCCCCCACGGGTGAATTCGCCGGCTCAATGAATCCGCGCGCCAAATTTTTGTCCACAAATTCCCTCAACAGAGTCAGTTCCTTTTGCGTCATGGAATAAATTTTTGGTTTAGGCAATTGAGTGTTGGGCAGCAGTTCTATGGCACAGTCCGTCTTTCGATGGGGGGGCAACTGGTCAGCTTCCTTTTCGCCGAATACATCAGCAAACATCCTGTACTCGGCCGGCAAGCCTTCCAGAGGAGAGGCCGGGTAAGGCGGAGTCGCAGCTGCCGCAACCCCCACCATCTCCTCTGGGGTACCCTTCCCCTCTGCCGCTTGATAAAACCCATCCCTAAATGTGATGGTCCGGTAAACCCAGTTTATTTGGGGGTTTTGCTGCACCAACCATGGTACCCCTAACACCACCAATGGCCCCCCTACGGGAGCCACGACAAAAGACAACCCTTCCTGGTGACTGCCCAGTTGCAAGGCTACCCGCCCTGTAAAATGGGTGACCGGTTTGCCCCCTGCCATGGACCCATCCAATTGAGTAAATGCGATGGGTCTTTGTAGAGGGAAAGTGGGGAGCTCCAAAGCTGCCACCACGTCGGGGTGCATCAGACACCGGGAACACCCCGAATCAATCATGGCCCATACTTCCACCGTCTTTACTTGGGAACCCAATTTCAATTTCACCATGAGTATGCGGTAAGTGCCACTCACCGATGGAGGCTCGCGCCCGTCCTCTACCACCTGCCCAGCGGCGCCCTTTAGAGCAGGTGGCTGGCGTTTCCCGCCGGCTGCGGGATTTCGGTCTCCCCTTCAATTTCGTAGAACATCACATCGTCTCCCTCGGTCTCAGCCACCGCAGCTTTCTGTTTCCTCGGCAACGCAGGGGACTTCGCCGGCGGTTTTCCGGGCCGTTCCTCTACCTTTGCCTTCGGGCATGCTGCCACTCGATGCCCCTCCTTACCACATCTCAGACACAAGCCTTTTGCGTACCGCTTCTCCCGCTCCTCGTCCCAGGGTCGTTGTCCCGGTTTCCCCCCGGTGGTCGATGGGCGGCTGGGCTTCACCTCCCGCCCCGACTTGGCGGTCTTCCGCTGGGCAAAGATCTCTTGGGCATGTTCAGCCCTTCCTGCCAGCAGGATCCACTCATACAGCGTGTATGGGTCGTCCCTCCCCAGGGACCAGCGCAGCACCTCTGTATTCAAGCCATCTTTGAAGAGCTCGATAATGGTTGCTTGGGACCAGTCATCCACCTTCCCAGCTAGCGCTTTAAACTCCAAAGCATAATCGGCCACTGATCGGGACCCCTGCTTGAGTTCCTTCAGGGCTCGCTTTGCTCTCTCCTTTGCTAAGGGGTCCTCGAAGTGTTGCTTCAACGCCCAGAGGAACTCCTCGAGATTTTCCAGTTCAGGCGCTTCCGACTGGCACATCTGGACATACCAGTCTGCCGCCCTCCCCTTCAGTTTGGTGGCAATGGTGATGATTCTTGCCTTCTCCGATTGGAAAACCACCCCCCATTCCTCCATATAGGCTTTCGCATTCGTCAGGAAGAACGAGAGTTTGGTCGGGTCCCCATCAAACTTGACAGGGAAGTCTCGCATGCCGCCTCCCGCCGGGCTGCGCCCCACCACCGGGGCTGCTGCGGCTGGTGCTTCCCTGACTCGGGGCGGCACGGGGCCCCGGGGCGATCGCCCGGGCGATGCTGCAATTTCCATCTGGACCGACTGGTCCCCTTCGCGCCTCCGCACCACCCGTCGCCGTTCCGGGGTCAGCCCCTGGGAAGAAGGGGTTGAATGCCTCTGGCTTGATTCTTCCCGGACCTCTCGCATCGAGGTTACATCCAAGCTCAGCTGTTTCAGGATAGCCTCCAACGAATCCATTTTCGACTCCAGCACTCGGATCCGATCCGGAGTGGGTGAGCCCTCCGTTGGCTGCACCTGCACCACGTTGGGGGATAAGGGGTATCTCTGCCTCCAGGATGGGCCCCCCGCTGCTGTGGCATCTCCTCGGGTCTCATCCCAGGTGAGCAGCTCGCCCGGAGAATTCACGGTGGTCTCCGGGGCCGTTTTCAGCCCCCCGGCTTCGCTCTCCGACCCGGAGCTCGCCTCCTCTCTGATGGCGGACAGCTCCCCACCTTGGGACGGTCGGCCGGACGGCCTCACGGTCGAGTCCGGTTCCCCTTCCTCCATCATCACGATGTCGGGTTCGGTCATCGCGGGCTCTTTCCCTCACAGGTTAGACGCTTGTCTTTCCTGGACAGGGGCCAGCGGAGTTAGGAACTGAGATTCTCAGCTTTATGTAATGATTGCCCTAGCCCCAAATACTCAGACTCACAAGAGGATGCTAAATGAAATCTGATTTATTAGAGTACTAAAGACAAATACAGAGAAAGCTGAGAATGAGCAAAAGCGCGCCAAATACAAACTTAAACCCTTGCTTCAAACGTATCCCGCCTCCCTCGTAACAGCCCCGCCCGGCACAGGTGCCAGCAATCGTCAGAGTTGCTAGCCTGGGAAAGTAACCTTGAGCGCAGTAGATAACACAAATACATTCCAAAGCATAGCCAAAATATAATCGTTCCCATCCTCCCTAGACAAATGAAACACGCATCCAATTAATGACATGCGAAACGTTACGATGCATCAAATACATTGAAACGGCGCACATGACAGGCGTTCCTCCATCACGTTTTCAGGCTGAAACAGTAAAGGCTTTTCACATATTCACAGAACCTGAGTCTTTAAAACAAGTGAATGCTTTACCACCTGAGATTGCACAAAATTGGCATTCTGCCATGCAACAGGAATTAGCATCCTTGAAAGAAAATAAAACATGGAAACTGGTAAATCTACCTCCCAATGAACGCTGTCTGGGTTGTAGGTGGGTTTTCAAACTGAAAAGGGATGCTGATGGCAAAATCCAAAAATATAAAGCAAGGTTGGTTGCAAAAGGGTTCACTCAAAAAGGAAAAATTTAGACTTTGACAAGACTTTTGCACCAGTTACTAAAGGTGAATCAATTAGATTACTGTTAAAAGTTGCTGCACTCAAGGGAATGTCAGTTAACCACTATGACATTCAAACTGCATTTCTCTATGGTGATTTAGACCACAGATTATACATGCAGCAACCCCCTGGCTATGAAAAAGGGGAGAATCTAGTCTGTGAACTGCAGAAGTCAATCTATGGGTTAAAACAAGCTGCTAGATCCTGGAACCAAAAAGTAGATGAAAAACTGCAGAATTTTGGTTTTGAAAAAGGAAAAGCAGATCCCTGTGTATATATGAAGAAGGACAAACAAGGCTGTATGTATCTGTGCATTTATGTTGATGATTTGCTGCTATTCACATCAACAGAAAAACAAAGGCTTGATTTTGAAGCCTGCATGAAAAGCCATTTCATATTAAAAAGCCTTGGAGTTGTGACCAATTACCTAGGTTTGGAAAAACACAGGAAGAAGGATGGTAGCTTTCTGTTAAACCAAAGGGGAGATAATGGTAAAGTAATGTGAATGGAAAGACATATAAAGTCAGAGAAGATTGGTTTGCATCTTAATCTATAGTGTAAAAAGGGGAGTGTTGAGGTTTTCCTACTAACAGATTAAGACTGCTATATGTGCCTAGTCATTTTGGCCGGGTGAAAAGGTTGCAAGTGATTATCTCCTCTCACGTGCTTCATGCAAATCACCTGGGGGGTGGGAGGAATCCTGCCCGGACTTGTTCTCACTTCTTCTTTTTCTCTTTGCTGGAAATGTAGCTCAGCAAGGCTTGCTCCAAAGGGAGCTAAGTCCTTTAAATGTTTTGTTTTTGTTTTTGCTTTCTGTAAATAAATTATTTTTATAGAAATGCTTGGTGTGTGACTTTTTTGACCTCTCCTGGGCTAAAGGCTTTCCCAGCATCTGCCAACAGATCGCACTTATGGATGATCTCTGGTGGGAGCAGGATGGTGGCAGTGCATCCATCCTTGCTCTTCTTGACCTCTCAGCAGCTTTCAATACCATCGACCATGGCATCCTTTTGGGGAGGCTCAGGGAGTTGGAGGTGGGTGGCGTGGTTTTGCAGTGGTTCACCTCCTTCCTCCAGGGCTGGTCCCAATTGGTGGTGATAGGGAGCGAGAGGTCTGACTCTAGATCCCTCCTTTGTGGAGTGCCACAGGGTCTGGTTCTCTCTCTGCTCCTCTTCAACATCTACATGAAACCACTGGGTAAGATCATCCGTCACCATGGGATGAGGTATCATCAATATGCTGATGATACTCAGTTGTATAACTCCATCCCAGGTGAGGTAAGTGATGCTGTGTCTGCCCTCTCTTGGTGCCTGGGTGCTGTAGGGGCCTAGATGGGGAACAACAGGCTTCAGTTGAACCCTGGTAAGATGGAGTGGCTGTGGGTTAAGGGCTCTTCTGTATCTGGGACTTTGTCATCTTTGGTTCTGGATGGGGTTGCACTGCCCCAGAGAGACCCAATGCGTAATCTGGGGGGTCCTTCTGGACTTACAGCTCCTGCTTGAAGGGCAGGTGGCAGCCGTGGCACAACTTCGTGTTATGCACCAGTTACACCCCTTCCTGGATCAGGAGGCCCTTCAAATGGTCACTCATGCCCTTGTTATCTCCTATATAGACTATTGCAATGCACTCTACATGGGGCTACCCTTGAAGAGTATTTGGAAGCTACAGCTGGTCCAGAATGCAGCTGTGCGGGCTATCTTTGGTGCCCCTAGAAGGGCACATGTAACACCTTTGCTCCACGAGCTGCATTGGGTACCAGTTTGCTTCCGGGTCCAATTCAAGGTGTTGGTTATCACCTTTAAAGCCCTACATGGCATGGGGCCAGGCTACTTGAGGGACCGCCTCTTCCCCATTACATCAATTTGTCCCACCAGATCATGCAGAGAGGGCATGTTGTGGACCCTGTCAGTAAGGGAATTCCATCTGGTAGGATCTAGGAGGCAGACTTTCTCTGCAGTAGCTCCCGCCCTCTGGAACATCTTGCCCCTGGAGGTGAGGCTAGCCCCGTCGCTCCTGGCCTTCCAGAGAAATTTGAAGACCTGGCTCTGCCACCTGGCTCGGGGCAGGGAGAAGAGTCATCATGTTTGGGGATGGCTAGTGCCCTAGTGCGCTCGTCACATACAAGGACTGAGTTATCTGCCATTTGGACTCTATTTTATCTATAATTATTGTATACTGGTAATTGTTTTTAAATATTGTATTTTTATATATTGTAAGTTTATTATATATTTATTGTTTTATTAATTATTATTGTAAACAGCCCAGAGTCCCTCTGATGGGAGGAGATGGGCGGTGACAAATTTGGTAAATAAATAAATTAAATAAATAAATATTTATAAATCAGGTAAAGTATAAAAAGCAGCTTTTCCTCCCCTAAATCTACATTATATTTTTTACTCTTATCTGACCTTCAGCAATTCAAAATAGCAGAGATAATAATAATAATAATAATAATAATATAATAATAATAATAATAGACTTCTAAGATTATCAAGAAACTGTTTTGGGTTCTTCAACATTGAGAACTGGTTTGCTTTTTTCTATGAGCCAACACATTTCAGTATTTTAGACAACTCTGGGAGGAAGTGAAAAGATCTTTGAATGTCATCTAGATTAAAACTCAATCACTGTGTTGGCTCTCCATGGCAGTAGACCTGTGGAATTATGCTCAAGTGCAGAGCAATGTATATTCCTGTCCATTACTTGGGGTTGTTTATCCTTGTGTTTTTGTTTGTTAACGTAGAGACATCAGTTACATAGTGCACTGTGAATCTATCTGTTCAATGAGATGAATGAATCTGACAAGTTCAATGCCACCCAGTTTCTCATTTTCCCACTATTAGCTTTGTTCTATTGCATAGCTATTTGAGTCCTTCTGTTTAATAAATTATGAAATCCGCAATGTTAGGAAACTGTATTTGGTAACTTCCCCTTTCTCAAAACCCTGTTTTCTATCCTTGGCATTAAAGTACAACACAGAAGGGCTAATAGTCGATGCAAATTTGATCTCGAAATAGCAAACAGGGATAGCAAACAAGAGTTCAGCAGAATTTAAGAGGGCTAATTTTTTCTCTAAGTCTGCAATACGTAGTTGGATAACGTGAGAGCTTGAGAAAGGAATAAGAGGAAATAAAAGCTTTTTACTGGTAGTATCAGAATTCAGGTCCAGGCAATTTCCCCAGGGTTTAAATCTTAAGCCATTTCCTCCTGCTCGTTCAAGACCAAAAACCTTTGGCTGTTTTTTTCCCAGCCATAATGCACCTGCTGAATGTTTACAGAATGACTAGATTAGAATTTTTACTGTAGGCAAGAATGAAGCCATACATTGATTGCCCACTGCTAGTGGCAAGATGCAAAAAACTTTTATAGTCTCAGAGTTGAAATTCTAGGCTTCTTCCTCCCACCTTCTCAATTAACAGATACTTACCTCATTCAGGATGGCCTTGAACTTGAGCAGTTATTGTATGTTTTCATTAACAATCATCTCTAGCCTGGAATTCCCACCTTACCTGTTTTAGCCCTTACAGAATTGGAGCAATTAGCAGTCACAGTTCAATTAATGCAAGACATTTATCAGGTCAAAGAAAGGCTACACTAGATCGGATGTCAACAGAGGAAGGAATTCTCTGTAAAGAAGAGAATCAAATGAAATGAGCAAGCACAGTGAACAAGAATGGCAAACCACAGATGTAGATGATACTCAGCCCCACTGGAACTCAGAATCAGCTTTCAGGTGCTCAGTAAAGAAACAGGATCTGAGGCCTCAAGGGAAAGTGAACAGTAGGGAACAGGAGACCAGACGGTGGGTTCCTCAAAGACATAGAGGATGTATCTACACCCTGCAGAAAGACAAAAGTCGTGGTAGTTGGTGATTCATTACAATGAGAACCTAAACAAATGTGTTGCAACTAAACCAATTAACTTGTATGCTGTTTGGCTGCTTGCCAAGGAGCAAGGAGCAAGGATGCGACATAATAACTTCAAGATTTGTAAAGTGACAGTTAACCCTTTCTGCTGAAGCATGTAGGAGAAACGATACTGCAGAAATAGCAACCACTATATCACAAGCCCTCTGAGGATCTACGAAAGAAATTAAGGACCCTTGGGGATGCAGACTGTACTCTCATCCATCTTTACAATCCACGAAATTGGACCAGAAAGTGAATGACTGGCTGCACAAATGATATTCAAGAGAGAGATCTGATTTCAGATCTGAGTTATCCAAATGATTAACTTTTGGCACAAGATATGCTTTTGGCACCTCTGAGGACTGGTAAAAATCTATTTGGCTGAAGAATGGCAAGCTTGATTGGGAAGGCTTTAAGCTGATTCCACAGGGATTTGAGAGAGAGAGAAAAAAATCAAACCTGAAGTGAGGATCTCAGATAAAGGTGTGAAGTCTGTATATGGAAGTAGAAGCGTTTATGTAATGGGGCCTATTAAACTAGTCAATGAAAAATCATGAAGAACCTTGGCTCATAAAGTTTATGGCCTTCTTTGTCTACACGCTAATGCTCAGAGTATGGGAAATAAACAAGATGAGTTTAAACTCGGTACAGAAGAACTGATGATTTAGTAGGAGGTATAATAGAGAATTGGTGGGATGACTTCCATGATTTAGAATATGTTCATTCAAGGATACAGTTTCTCAAAAAAAGAACAAAACCAATAGAAAGGAAAGAGGAATTGCATTTTATGTTAAAAGTATTTACATTTGCTTAGAAATCCAAGTGAATGAATTTGGCAATAATTTATGAAGCTTCTGGGTTAAAATCTGTGGAGAAACAAATAAAAGCAATACTGTGATTGCTGTGTACTATCACTCCCCTAATTAAGGAAAAGATGTAGAAGATGCTTTCTAAAGCAAATTGCAGATCCTTCAAAGAGGCATGAATAAGTGATGGAGACTTTAATTACCTCAACATCTGTTGGGAAACAAATTCCGCCAAACATGATCCCTTCAGGAAATTCCTGGCTTGTCTTGCTGAAAACTTTCTCCTTCAGAGGGTGGAAAAAGACACAATGACTCGTCATTAACCAATAGATTAACCAGAAAAACTTAGCGAAGGAAGTGCAAGTAGCAGGAACGTTGGGTAAGTAAAGCTATATGTAGCTGAACCCTATATCGGACTTTAAAAAATGTGTAATTTTAATAAACTCAGGGCGATGATAAGTAGGATTCCATAACAAAAGAAGTTGATAGGAAAAGCTACTCAGCATGGGTGGGGATTTCTGAAAAAGAAGATACTAAACGCACCAAGGAGGAAGAAACGTACTTTGAGGCTTGCAAGATTGATGTCAGCCTAGCAAGGTAGTCCAGACAGGAAGCACAACCAGATGGACTAAGTCTACTTTATTAATGAAACCTTTATAATGTAAGGTTACATTAACAGAATCTTGCAAGTCTGAAAGAACATTTCTCCCCTGTTGTCTTTACAGTCCAAGGAACTAGGGAGGGTCCCTTCTGAGACGTTTGCCATGCCCACATTCCTTCTGTGGGCTAAGCTGCCTCTTACCTGACTGTTCCCCTGGCTGTGGCTGTTCCCCCTGTCTCCCAGGGTCATTCCTACATACCATTATAAGAGCTCCCTTTCACTGGATATGTTCATATGGAAGTTACCCAGCCATCTTGAGAGGTACCTTAATGTGGATTCCTGCACTGAGCAGGGGGTTAGACTCAGTGCCCTAAGCAGGCATTTCTATGGTTCTATATCTTTTTCCCACCCCTCAAAGGATTAAATTTCAAAGAAATATAATTTTAAAAAACCCTGCACTAATATCTATGACATTTTTACATGCTACCCTCTACCTTCCTTCTAAATGTGTCACTTTCATTCCATTTTGCCGAAGATTAAAACAGCTGTTTGTCTTTCTCCAATATCAGACAATGAGACAAAAGAAATTCAATTTTATTTTAGTTAGTTCATTTTAATTTTAAACTTGGTTTGCGGTCCAGTAGTCTATTTAGAAAATCTGTGGTTCAGTCCAGGCCATTTCTGACACTCCAGACCTGGTCCCCAAATAAAATCTTATGATAAGTTTCCACCCATACCGACTGCAAATTACATATCCAGATGCAGGAAAACAAGAAAATAAGCAGGATAATTGTGTTCTGGTTAAGGCATGGAATTGGAAAATGAAAATTGAGTACATTAACATTAAAGTGTGAATTGCATTAATCTCAATCTGGCACAATAATCAGAGCCCACACTCCCCTTTCAAGAATCTCCTAATTGTTTCCCATTCTCTCTTTTTTTTCCCTCTCCCACCTTTTAAAAGCCTTCCTCATTCATCTTTTTCATCTTTCATTATATTCATTGAGATATAATGCTACTGACCAATAACAGGCACAATGGAGTGGTTTCGGCCTTATTGGGACTTGTCAGACAGGTTGTCTCCATATGCTAGAACCCTTTACAGGATTTTTCCTGTGCCTGACAAGTCTCACTAGGAATGAAACCAGTCCCATCGTGCATCTTACTGGTCAGGATCAATTATAGCATCTGTTCAACTATAAAATTGGAAAGTTCCTTCTAGTATGAGAAGGCCCTGTAACTCTCTAGTCCTGGGTTTCTCTATCTTGGTAACTTTAAGATGTGTGAACCTCAGATCCCAGAATTCCCCAGATAGCATGCTCTGGGCTGAGAGTGCGTAAAGAAAGAGAACCACAGTACCACATATATTTATGTAAATATATCTGTATCTCTCTCTCAAAATCCAAGAATTTCAGAGTCTCTGAAAATCTAAGCTTGAAGTGTGGGATTCTAAGGGGCAAATCATTAAAAGCTTGATATACCAGCTCAGCCTCCACTCCACTCATGACTTTCCCTTCTCTGCCATTGCTAACTGACCTTCCATCGCTTGAACCTTTCTTATCAAGGCTCTAAATTCCCCCAAATAATGACCCTTGACCTGGTTGGCATGATGGTGTGCTGCCAGTTTCAACAGTACAGAGCTATCACTGGATGACAGAATTCGCACAATACAAATACCTTGGTTACTAATTCAACCCATTTTCTGGAACTGTGCAATACACTGGATCATAAAGTAACCAAATGTGCTGGGTTTGCATGACATGCTAAGCCACAAAATAACAATAACAACAACAGCACCCTCTAGATTGGGAACTGACCTGATTAAGCATGTAATCATGCAACCTATGTTCCTTGAGTACTACTCTCAGGCACGTTGGGAGTCTGTGAACTTTACCCATGAGGAAGAAGCAGAAGGGAGATTTCAAGGGCATTATGGTTTTAGAACCTGAAGGAAGCAACATCTTGGTTCTTCAAAAGTAACCTGAAACTCTGCAATCTACAAGCTCCCTTTTTAGACAGACCTTCACCTGTGGAGTCCTTGGTGCTCTCTGAGCCTTGTTTTCTTGCAGACGTTTCATTGCCAGACTAGGCAACATCTTCAGTGCGAAAACCTTCACCTGCAGACCTCATGGCTGAATTATCTGCCTAATTTGGAAATATTCTCACCTTGTCCCATGCTTGCATATTACCTTAAGAAAAAAAGTTTTGTGAAATAATCAGTTGTGGCTTTTTTAATAGACTAACATAGCTGCGATTGCTTTTAATCTGTTTACAGAGATATTTGGAAGGAAAGCGCAGTCATATTCATAAAGCACAATGTAAAATGAAAGGGTTACAGAAATTATAACCTGAGTTAAAAGACTGAGATATCCTGTGTCCTTGGTTGGTGGAGCAGGTGATTTAGAAGCTACTGCCTTCCACAGCCAAGAACAAGTTGCACTCACTGGATTGACTCTTTTCAAACTGCCTAACTCTAAAATTATACATATTGTGCAATGTTCAGCTTAGCAATCCAAGCAGTAACCCTTATGATTTTTTTGTTTTGTTTGTTTGTTTGTTAAGTTGGAACAAAATGTACTGTAATCCTGTTTGTCTCCTTCAACAAGTATCATTTCTTGTTATTGGCTGACTGATCATTTTTTGAGCACCGTGTACTTTGCTTCAAGCCTGGTTGCTTTTGTAAACAACTAGTATGGTATTGTGTAGAACAATTTCAGGAAATGTAAGTGGAAACAAGAAGTCTTTTCAAGGACTGTGTTGCATTTCAAAGGGCATCACAATATGAATTAGGAAATAATCTCTATTCATTTGCTGAGGATGTTAGGTTTGTTCAAGGTAAATACGGGGACTCATTTACCAATATGTTGATACTTTATACAAAAAGATTCTTCCTGTCTGGTTTTTCCTTTCACCCCTACCAACAGCATCTCTGCTACCCTACTATTCTCATGATATGAATAAAACCTATAGCAAGAAATTGTCAGTATTATCCTGGTTTATGTTCTTGAACAGTACTTAGACATGAAAGAGCCAGTGAAGATGTTCCACTCCTTGGGGCAGAAGAACAAATAGCATCCCCACTGTATCACCTCCCAAATCAAATATCATAATAAATTAAAGTGTTAAAAATTGCTGTCTTTTCTTGACAACCCAAATGTTTCACATTGCCTAATATGATGGGAGAAGGAATTTGGCAGGGGAAGTTTTTCCCACCACTGCACTGTGAGTCACACTTGATGACTTTTTGGTTGGGTCAATTATAATATGTAACAGAACTCCAGTCCTTTAGAGTTTTATCTCCTATATCAGGGTTATATCTGACTATATTCTGGAGATTGGGCAGCATTTACATTTGCTAAAGAAATCCATTTGAGGAGCATCTCTGGGGCTGCTTTCCGAAGATTCTCCTAGGTTTCTGTTCCTTTATTAGCCATGCTCTGTGGTTCAGGGCCATGTTATCGCATGTTTGGCTTAACCTTGCTGTACTAAATAATAGGCCAGGGCAAGACCACTTCACTTTATTATGCAAAGTCATCTCATGCCACAGAGGCCAGACAGTTCTCCCCAGTGAGACTCTGAGGCAACGTGATTCCCCTCCTTGAGGCTTTCTGCAGTTCTGAGATACCCGGGCAGAGAGAGTTCTTCTGGCGCTTCTGGTAGCATGTTCGGGATTTCCTGAGGTCTTTTAGAGCACAGCTGCTTCATTTTTACAAGCTGGAGGAGCCCATTGCTTTGTGAAGCCATTTCATGAACCTTCACAGAAGCAAAGTTTCCCTTCAAAGCTTTGCATAGACTTACTGAATCAACACAGCAATTGGTTTCAGACTCACTAAGCCAAAACCAAACAATCTGCATTATGGATTAGCAGGGGCTTACCTAATGATGCTCCATCAGTCTGGGGGCTGCAGCAGGCTTTATGTGGCATGTCAAGAGCCACCCTCCTCGATAGTTTTTAAAGAGGAAATGGGTCCCTGGTGTGGCTTCAAGGCTTAATGTGCCCGTTTTGCTTCTTAAGCACTTTCCCAACAGAATTTTTGTTCCCATTCAATCTGGGGGCCTTAGAGGCTGTAAAAGAGTTGCTGGCAACTCACAGGCTGCACTTGTACCCCTGATTTAGTGCATTCAGTGAACCTAGTCAAAAAGATTCTCTGGTTGGCTGCATAGATGATGACCTTGTCTCTGGAACCTTCTAGCATTTCGCTGATTTTGCAGCACTGGGCAAAGGTCACTTTGTTCATGCATGCCTTTCAACTTATTACAGAGATTGCAGCTCAGAAAAACTTGTGTTGACATCTTAGGCTTTGCTCTTTTAAAATGTCTTTGGCCATTCCTGATTTGTGATCATTTCCCCCACTTTTAATGACACCAAGGCTGGATTGTATGGGCCATAGGAATTGTTGTAAGTCTGTTGCTGCTAGTCTGTGGAACTTGTTAGGCCCTGAGGAATAATCAGGGGGTTGTGGGTCTTCAGAATCTCTTTGGGCTCTGAGCTCATGCAGCAGAGGTTGATGGTGGCTGCAGAACCCAGTGGTGAACAGAGCCTTTAGAGCAGTTTTCAGGCAGTGGACAATGTTGAAGCTGGTGTAGGATCTAAGGCTGGACTGGGCTCTGCAGCCAACTGGAATGTGTGGTGAGCTGGTAGAAGAGTGGCAGTGGCAGCACTGCCAATCAGCTGTTTGGTGTGTGTATAACTGAGCTGGAGCTGCTTAGCTGCTGAAAATTTAGCAATGCTGCAGAGGCAATGAAGCTGGCAGCAATCTGTACCTAGGTAGTAGGGGTGGTAGTATGCTTGATTGGGGTTGTCTTTTCCATTGTGTAATGGCAGTGATGGTGACATGGGTTGCCTGCTTTCAATGCTTTGGAGTCTATGGGCATCCAGGTGATGTTGCCAAGCAGCAGTGGGAACAAACCACATCATGCCCATGTAACATGAGCTGCACTGGTTACCAGTAGGCTTTCAGGTACAATACAAAGTGCTAATTATCACCATAAAACCCTTCATGGCATAAGACCACTTATGTGAAGGACTGCCTGTCCTCTGTAATTTCTATCCAGCATGTATCATCATCAGGGTTGCCATGCTTCAGGTCCCTCTATGAAGCAGTGTCATCTGATGGAGCCTAGGAAGTGTGCCTTCTCTGTCATGGTACTGGAACAACATTCCCCCTGAGATCTGTCTGTTTCCATCCTGCCCATGTTTAAGAGTCCTGAAAACTTGGCTTTTCTGCCAGGCCTTGAGTTTAGAATGAGTGGCGAGTCCTGGGTACTGTATTCTTTTAGATTTGGTGCTCTCTTCTTTCAGACATTTGGGCAGTCATTTGTGTTTTTCTTAATTTGTGATTTTGGTAATTATTTTATTGTACAGCACCCACTGTTACTATAAAATTAAGTGGACTTACACATTAAACGGCGGGGTGAGCTCCCGTTGCTAGTCCCAGCTCCTGCACACCTAGCAGTTCGAAAACATGCAAATGTGAGTAGATTAATAGGTACCGCTTCGGCGGGAAGGTAACGGCGTTCCGTGAGTCATGCTGGCCACATGACCACGGACGGGTCTGAGGACAACGCCGGCTCCAAGGCTTAGAAACGGAGATGAGCACCGCCCCCTAGAGTCGGACTCGATTGGACTTAACGTCAAGGGAAACCTTTACCTTTACCTATACATTAAACACACACACACACACACACACCTATATATCTCTACTCTGGTCCAACCAAGTGATGCTATCGAGATTCTTTCCTTGCGTCTGAGGGTCTGGATGGGTAAGAACATGCTTTGATTTAACCCTACAAGTCTGACTGGGTTTTAGGTCCCCCGCACATCTGAGGACCTTCTATCTTTAGTTCTGGATAGGGCTGTATCCTTCTAGACAGAGCTGCTGGGTACTTTGGGGGTCCTCTTGGATCCTGCTTGAGGAGCAGGTGGCAGCTGTGGGCAGGAGGGCCTTTGCCAAAATCCATCTTGTGAGCCAACTGCATCATTTTCTGGACTGGGCCTGCTCACAGTCACTCATGCCTTGGTCACTTCCTGCCTGGAGTATAGCAGCATAGTGTAAATGGAGTTGCCTTGAAGACCATCCAGAAGCTACAACTGGTCCAAAATGCAGTAGTACAGGTAGTCATGGGTACACCACAGTATGCCCATTAAATCCACTACTTTGTAAGCTGCACTCTACATGGCCCCCCTTAGGCTTCTGGTTCAATTCAAAATGCAATTGCTACCCATAAAGGCCTCCATGGCTCAGGGCTGAGCCACAGTATTTGCAGAACCACCTATCTCTCATTGTTTCTGGCCATCCCACAAGATCCACAGGGTGGGCATGTTCTGGGTCCCCTTTATGAAACAAGGTCATCTGGTGCAACCCAGGAGGCAGGTCTTCTCTTTTGCAGTGCCTGCCCTCTAGAACAGCATGCCCCTTGATATTTGAATGGCCAGGACCCTGCTGGCCTTCAATAAGACCTTGAAGACCTGGTTCTTCCCCTGAGCGTTGGGCCAGGGTATTGGATGAGCCCATTTTTATAACGGTTTGAGATTATGAGTGATCAGCCTTGGTTGTATTATGCCTTCTGTTGCCTTGTTGGTGGTGGCAGTTATTCGTTATGTTTTGTTTTTCTGGTTTAATCTTACGTAAGCTGCTCAGAGTCACAACTGGTGGGTTAGATGGCCATATACATTGGTTAAATGTAGAAATAAATGGTACTGGCTGGCATGTGCTTCATTTCCTATGTCACCCTGGGAGCTACAACCAGACCAGGTGACTCACTATTGAATAAATGCCTGGAGTGTCAGTAAGTTGCAGAAGGGGCTCTGGGGAGCACTGCAGCTGTCTGCTCAAGAGTTTAGTCTCTTCCAACTGAAGCACCAAGGAGAACCTTTCATCATCTCCTCATTTAGCTGGTCCCCTGCTGCCAGAGGCACAGAAGACAGGATTAAACGTGTATGACTAACTAAGTCTTGGGTACCAAAACAACCTTTACAAAAAGCCAGGTTCTAAGGAAGGGTTGGCCCGGCAAACCCAGGCATGCAAAGGTCACTGGCCCAGAAGAGTTGCAGTAGCAATCAGCAGGAAAGTGGTTTTAAAAATTCATCAAATTGTGATCCTTCCAAGTGAACTTGCTGGGGAAGAGAGCAGAATTGTTCTGTAACGAGGAGCACAGACCAGCAGCTTTCTTTACAAATGTCTGCAAATCCCAGCCCTTGCTAGGAAACAAGCTGTGCACTTTAGAGCACACGTTATAGATTGGGCCAATAGTGGGAAGATAAGTGCCCTGGATATAATTTACCCCATTGTTAAAGAACACTCCTTGGCAGAGAAAATACGCCAGTATAAAAGATACCCAGGATTAATATTAATGAAACAGCATCCTGGTGAGCCTAGCGACATGCTTTAATGCATAGCTCCAATAATAACAACAGCACTAATGCACACTTCCAAGCACCAGGTGACAGATAAGACATGGTTTAGTGCCCTTTTGCTGGGAGGGTTCTCCCCCTTAAACTGAGATTAATTTGAGTTCTTTCTTTCTACCTGGAAATATCCTTTGGGCAACAAGCAACATGTTTGGCTTCAGAAAGGGATCAGGGATGATGGGTGAGCAAGGATGAAGAAGGGAATGGGCAAAGGGAAGTAGACTATTTGGACCAGGACTGACCAGCTGGAACTTGAGTGCTGCGTCTGACCACCTTCCTGATTTTTTCAGGATCCCACACTCTACGTAGGTTGGCCATGGGATAAGGCTACCCTAGTGGCCCTTCTGTAACACGACAAATGCGAAATGCACCCTAGAGAGCAATCTTACTTCCTTCTCAAGGGGATACTTAGCAAGTTATTCTGCCTAGGGAACCTGCAAGCTACTTAGGGACACAATTACACCAGTTCTGAAAAGAAGGGAAGCCTAGCTGCACCTGGGGAAAAAACCAATCTGAAATGTTTTTGGAGAAATACATAATGCAATGAATCCCATTTCAGTACACAAAGCAAAGGGCTACAGGATATGCTAGGCACCAATTTGCATGTATGAATAACAGAAAGTCTTCTGGCACCTTAAGGATTAACCTACTCTCCCACAAGGCTTAGCTTTTGCACATAAGCTTTCTCAGATTCCTCTCCACTTTTATAGTGTCAAGAGACTGATGTTTTTGCTTCAGAAGACTAACAAATCATTCGTGCATTTTGTGGAAAATTCAGGAACAAATCATCAGCCAGAAATCAAACACTGCTGAAACATATTTCAAAGCACTCTGCTTTTGTCATTGCAGATCCTGTGATTTCTGTCAAGGTCCACAGGTCCTTTTTGTAAACCATACCCAATTAGATTGACCCAGACTCAAGAGAGACCCAAAAGCCTCTGGCCTCTGCACAGGTGGTTCCTTTATATCCCCCTATAAGGGTTAGAGGGATGTTTTATTTTGTAAAAAAAGATAGATATAAAAGTGATATATGAATCTTACAAATCTATATGTTAGTGCTTTCTTTTCCTTATCCTATATTCTATTCCATTGCTATAATTTCTATATCACTATGATAATTACTATTACGATAACAATTACTATACATTATTATTACTATTAACAATTAGTATACTATGCTCTATATTGCTATTCTATTATTATTACATTTCCTCATTACTGTTACTATACTACATTTATAGGGTATATAGCAATGTCTTCTTACAAAGCCTGTACTGCCTTAATTCCTCCCTCTGGAATTTCTTCTACTTTTTTTCTTCTCTGTTAATGGCCAGAATGTAGAGTTCTTGCACCTTTCCATGTTGTGCTTTGCCTTGCTGAGCCTCTATACAGGTAGTCCTCACTTAATGACCATTCATTTAGTGACAGTTCAGATTTACAACGGTGCTGAAAAAAACGACTTACAACCGGTGCTCACACTTAAACTGTTGTAGCGTCCCCGCAGTCACATGATCACAATTTGGGCCCTTGGTGACCAGTTTGCATTTATGACCATTGCAGCATCCTGTGGTCACATGATTGCCATTTTCGACCTTTTTGGCTGGCTTCTGGCAAGCAAAATCAATAGGGAACCGCACAATTTGCTTAACGACCTCCTGGTTCACTTAATGGCCACAGTGATTCACTTAATGACACTGCAGAAAAGGCCATAAAATCAGGTCAGATTCGCTTAATGACCACTTCACTTAGCAACCAAAATTCCGGTCTCAGTTGTGGTTGTTAAGCGAGGACTACCTGAACTTCTTTTTCCTTTGGACCATCCACTCCCTATGAAGGAAAAAACACCTTCTTTTGTTTGGCTCCTGTACCCTGTTTGCTGGTGGCTGCAGAGCTCCAAAACACCTCCTCCTGTCTCCTCCCACACCTGTGTCAAGGTTGCAGATTTATTGGCAACTCTGCCGTGCTGATGCTGGGAGAAAGGCTCAGATGGGAGGGGGAGAAGGCAGCACAGCCTGCTCTTCCACACTCTGCTAAATATCTTTAAGCAATCAAAAGAGGAAAGGCTGAATGAACCAGCCTTAAGTATCAGATTTCATGAACTTACACAGTCTGTGGGAAGGGTCCTGTCAATGCCTACAGCACCGACTATATTTTAGTTGCTTCACATAATATTAAAGATGACAATAAGCCAGTGTGATATCAGTCAATAAACCTGGTGCTTCTCATAAACTCATTGTCAGGGGAGAGTCCAAAAACCAACTTCAGTGTTCTTTGGTCCAGCAAAATATCACGGTTTCACATTTTCATTACAGACTCCCTATGGCTTCCCATTACATCTTTTTAGATACATCCCATGCCTGACTAGTGAGGCAGAATGAACTTCTTTGGATTCTACGTTTTAGAGAGCACTACATGTCACATTTACATACTTCCTCTGTTGCTCTGGGAAAGACCTGGCCAGGCCTGGCACAGAGCTTTCCAATGTTCTTAATTTTTTTATTTGCTTTAAAAATTCATAACCTGCTGCTTCCACCTTACTTGAGACACAAGTGGTTAGCCACCACAGTGCTAACTTTTCAAGAAACTGAAACTTAATGGCTATTTCCTGTTCTAGTTAAAACCAAGCATCAGCCTAACATGATTAGAAGATTCAGTAAGTACAAAATATGTTGTATCCAAAGCAAAAATGCATGACTTCATCTGTGTGAAGCAAGCTTAAATGGCATTAGACATATGCAGGGACACACAAGCTGTGCAGAAGACATTTTTCCTCAAAGATAAACATTTGAAAGAAAATTAATCAAAATTTTCTTCCAATTAATTCTGAATCTTTTGTATTTGGATGGTCAACAAAATGAGCTACTTTCTAACCTTATCTACAGTAGGTAACAGAAATTGAAATGCTGAAACTATCAGGAATGTTAAAATGCCAGAGTCAGATAGATTTCCTACAGAATGGTATAGAGCTTATACAAATATTTTAGCTCCTAAATTTTAAAATTTCAATCAGATACTGTTTGAATATGGTTTCTACCAGCTTCTGTTAAAGAATTTTATATAACTAAAATTCCTCAACCACACAAAGATTACATATGTTCTGCTAATTATAGAACTACTTCATTAATGAATATAGTCATTAAAATATTGTATGGGATATTTGCTACTCAACTCCAGAAGTAGCAGCAAGTGTGATACATCTTGATCAAGTAGGATTTATTTGTTCAGGCCAAATTATTTCATTGAAAGTAGAGATGATCCTTCATAAACATTGATTGACAATACTTTCTTTTCCTCAGAAATTCATACCACTTGTTGATTCTTCTCCAAAAACACAAGTACTAATGAGATTTTATATAACCTCTTTTCTGTTGGAAAGAAACACACAGCAGAGTTGTCTTCTGTATTGTTGGATTATTATCTGAATACTTAATATCTGTTCTTGGGCATAGTAATAAGATTCATGGTTTGATACATACTGGTAAGGAGTATAAAGTGGTCTTGTTTTCAAGTTATAAATGCAGTATATCTTGAATTTTCTCAAGAGAGAAAAAATGGTTAAAATGTTAAACCAAAACTTTTCTCTAAAGCCTGGATCCCCAGATTGGCATCTTTAGATGATATCTATAGATGCAGACATCTCCATTGGAACCCGCCAGGCTTCAAGTCCCATCTGATTTTTTTTTAAAAAAATAAATTAATTAAAAAACAGGAAGCTACGTGTTATAAAATAAAGTGCCAGGCTCAGTATATTCTATATTTCCAACAATGTCTCTAGGCCCCACATACAATCTATAGGCCTTCTTGATGGTGGATATCTGCAACCCAATGCTCTGTTTGGAAGTGAGTTCAGTGCTCTCTCTCCCAACATCAAATCAAGCTAAAAGTGTCATGGAAGGCTAGAGGGAGCACCTCACCATTTATCTGGGATGCCCACCATGGCAATTCTTTTGTGAGCATGTCTGTAACATGAAATCTATACAGTACCTGGGAAGAAGACAAGAGGACAAAAGGACAAGAGTCACACCATGACTCTTCAAATAATAATTCATCACCCAACCATACTGAGTCTCAGTTACTTGCTCAGAGGTATGTGTGGGACTAGAGGTTTTCATCAAAAGAAATACAGCAGCATTGTGCCATTGTGATGTCCCCCTTGATTACATCCCCCTTGATTACACCCTCAGGGACCCCTCTGGCCTTGCTATTTTCAAGTTCGGCTTTTTCCCATAATGTTAATGTGTTAGCAGTTAATGTACTGTAGTAGGAAGTATCAAATATGCTGGTGACAACTAATTCCCAGTAAGCGAAACTCATAATTTATTAACCCAAGGCAGAAAAGATGCCTTCTGGTGTACATTGAAATTCAGTTTAATCATTTGAGCTATATCTCTAGGTACTTTCACAGCAAGATCAGCTTTTGCTTCCAGACGCCACTGAAACTATCCAGGGCAGAACTGGTTTGGACATCAGTTCAGAAAGATTTAGACCAATTAATATTTTACCCCCAAAAGCGTCAGAACCATAATAGTAATTTTAGTATGGAACATGCAGATTTTTTAATATTATAAATGCACTGGCAACTGTACATTTGGCAACTGGAACCAACTGGGCTTCAGATAAAGCCAGGTGTTCCTCTTTACTATCCATTTATTTCTGCTTCTTTCAGATTTTCAACAGTTGCCAATTCATATGTGCTCCCACTGCTAAAACTTTTACCTAGCCTGTTCCACTTTCTTCCCTAATGGCAGTCACCCCTTTTCATTTGCTCTTCTTGGTTACTGTAAGTCCGTGGTTCCTTTTTCTCTGACTTTTGCAATCAATTCAAGAATGCTTCTGCTACAATAAAGCTTGGCTTCTAGCCCAGAAATAACATGCCCCCCTATTTTTAATAGCACAGTATGTCTAATGGCCAGAAGCAAAAAATGAGCATTCCAAAGAAATCTTGCCAGCGTATAGCCCTAAGTGACCAATGAGATTCACATGGAAATGGGTGCTCCATATGCACATCCAGATACCAGTTTGGCCAATGCCTGATCCAGATTGGTTGATGAGAAAATGCACTGCTCCGTTGCCCAGGAATGGACCCTGTGGCTGAATGTAGCTCTCTTCCCTGATTTCCTGCTTCCTCTCTACATGCAGCTAAGCCAATGGTGCCATAGAGAATTCTAAGCCTGTTCAACCAAACTGTCCTGTTCAGAGTACGCAACCAGGCAAGATCTTACCAAAAATACTCTTTCTTAGACAACTATTTACAATAATTGAGTCCTTATTAAACGAAACTTGGTCCAACGAGCCCAACTGGGCCACAGCAGGACAGGATTTCTCACTGAAACTATAAGCTGGATATGAATGGAACACTGTGTGCTGGAGACAGAAGGTCTCGAACTGGAACGGTACTGGAACTGTTCTGACACTGAATCACTGGATATCTGGGAACTTGCTTTGGACTGGAAGCGGCAACTGGAACCTTGAAGCAGGGCTGTGAACAGCGAACAAGGCTGGGCTTGACTAGAGCTATGGACTGGGCTGAAGACTAGAAGCAGGACTCAGAGCAAGGCTGGTCTTGGCTGGAAGCCCCGGACTAGGCTGGATTCTCTGGACTGGAGACCTGGGGAAAGGCTGGAAACTGAGAACAAGACTGGACTCTGCTGGAAGCCCCGGACTAGGCTGGATTCTCTGGACTGGAGACCTGGGGAAAGGCTAGAAACTGAGAACAAGACTGGACTCTGCTGGAAGCCCCGGACTAGGCTGGATTCTCTGGACTGGAGACCTGGGGCAAGGCTGGAAACTGAGAACAAGACTGGACTCGGCTGGAAGCCCCGGACTAGGCTGGATTCTCTGGACTGGAGACCTGGGGAAAGGCTGGAAACTGAGAACAAGACTGGACTCTGCTGGAAGCCCCGGACTAGGCTGGATTCTCTGGACTGGAGACCTGGGGAAAGGCTGGAAACTGAGAACAAGACTGGACTCTGCTGGAAGCCCCGGACTAGGCTGGATTCTCTGGACTGGAGACCTGGGGCAAGGCTGGAAACTGAGAACAACACTGGACTCTGCTGGAAGCCCCGGACTAGGCTGGATTCTCTGGACTGGAGACCTGGGGCAAGGCTGGAAACTGAGAACAAGACTGGACTCGGCTGGAAGCCCCGGACTAGGCTGGATTCTCTGGACTGGAGACCTGGGGAAAGGCTGGAAACTGAGAACAAGACTGGACTCTGCTGGAAGCCCCGGACTAGGCTGGATTCTCTGGACTGGAGACCTGGGGAAAGGCTGGAAACTGAGAACAAGACTGGACTCTGCTGGAAGCCCCGGACTAGGCTGGATTCTCTGGACTGGAGACCTGGGGCAAGGCTGGAAACTGAGAACAACACTGGACTCTGCTGGAAGCCCCGGACTAGGCTGGATTCTCTGGACTGGAGACCTGGGGCAAGGCTGGAAACTGAGAACAAGACTGGACTCTGCTGGAAGCCCCGGACTAGGCTGGATTCTCTGGACTGGAGACCTGGGGCAAGGCTGGAAACTGAGAACAAGACTGGACTCTGCTGGAAGCCCCGGACTAGGCTGGATTCTCTGGACTGGAGACCTGGGGCAAGGCTGGAAACTGAGAACAAGACTGGACTCTGCTGGAAGCCCCGGACTAGGCTGGATTCTCTGGACTGGAGACCTGGGGCAAGGCTGGAAACTGAGAACAAGACTGGACTCGGCTGGAAGCCCCGGACTAGGCTGGATTCTCTGGACTGGAGACCTGGGGCAAGGCTGGAAACTGAGAACAAGACTGGACTCTGCTGGAAGCCCCGGACTAGGCTGGATTCTCTGGACTGGAGACCTGGGGCAAGGCTGGAAACTGAGAACAAGACTGGACTCGGCTGGAAGCCCCGGAGTAGGCTGGATTCTCTGGACTGGAGACCTGGGGCAAGGCTGGAAACTGAGAACAAGACTGGACTCTGCTGGAAGCCCCGGACTAGGCTGGATTCTCTGGACTGGAGACCTGGGGCAAGGCTGGAAACTGAGAACAAGACTGGACTCGGCTGGAAGCCCCGGACTAGGCTGGATTCTCTGGACTGGAGACCTGGGGAAAGGCTGGAAACTGAGAACAAGACTGGACTCTGCTGGAAGCCCCGGACTAGGCTGGATTCTCTGGACTGGAGACCTGGGGCAAGGCTGGAAACTGAGAACAAGACTGGACTCGGCTGGAAGCCCCGGACTAGGCTGGATTCTCTGGACTGGAGACCTGGGGCAAGGCTGGAAACTGGGAATAAGACTGGACCTGGCTGGAAGCCCCGGACTGGACTGGAACACAGATCCAGAACAAGATAGGTGGAAACTACCTGAACACGGCTGAGCACAAGAAGCACAGCTGGACGGGAGTGAGGACACACAGTGGCACTGGATTTCAAGGCATGAAGAAGCTGCTTGGAAGATCACGGAGTTTCAAGGCTGGAAACAAGACTGAGACTGCTGGGCTCAGCAAACAAAGGATCCTCGATGGCAGCAGAAGCAGGATGCAAGTCCTCTTTGGAGCGAAGCAAAGGCACTGGCTCCTTTTTGGCAACAGACACCATCTCTGATGCTGGTGGAGACTCTTCTGCAAACACTGCAGACTTGGAGGATTGGTTGTCTCCAGCAGCTCGCTCTTCGCACAGCTGGCTTTTATTCCGATCTTTGACGCACTTGGACCCTTCTGTAGCCAATTGGGCTGCTTTCTCCTATGCACACTTTTCAGCCTGTCATTGGTATGCACTGATTGGAGTATTCAAATCCTTCCTTGAATCTTGCCCAGTCAGCATCGTGGATTTTTCCTGCGCTGGTGACTCATCCTGGAGTTTTGTTTTCCCGATTTCAGCAATTCCTCCTCTGACTCAAAAAGAGTTTCACTTTCTGAGTCAGAGGCAGGCTTGACATTCCCCTTTATAGTTTGTGCTCAGCACATGACAATCTGAGACTGCAGTCAGCAGGGGTCCTGGGGCTGCAACTGCTATGCAAAGCTCCATTCCTCCCTCTATACATTCTGAAAATGTGGGCAGCAAACCCATTCTAGCTCTATTTCCCACTGAAAGCTTGCACTGTCCTTAGTATTATGCTATCTGTGGGATCCCTTGGCTGAGAAGCTTCCCTTCTCAACCTGGTACCCTTTAGGTGTGCTGATTTGCATCCCCTCCCACATCCCCAAGAGGAAGGGCAAGCCATGGTGGCAAGGGATGACAGGAGTAAAACTCAAGACTGTGAACAGCATCTAGATCTGGAAGGGTGATTGTGATATAA
The DNA here is from genome assembly GCF_035149785.1 of Candoia aspera. Classification (NCBI taxonomy): domain Eukaryota; kingdom Metazoa; phylum Chordata; class Lepidosauria; order Squamata; family Candoiidae; genus Candoia; species Candoia aspera. Next base: position 65,862,667 of record NC_086153.1, on the reverse strand, counting down.
GAGCATATCGCGTGGTATCTTCCCTCCCTGCCCCACCCCCGGCCCATTCAGCATTCAGTATGAATTTCAACAGTGAATGATGTGGTGGCTTTATTAAAAATAGTTGTGGAGATGCATGCTGGCCTGAAGTGAGGCAAAAAAGGACAGTTCCTCTTAAATATTCATAGCCAATTTATGGAGGAAAAGGCTAGAACTGCTGCATGACTGCCAATGGCTCTGATTAGGAGCAAAGCCAACCTCGCAGTTTCTTTCTCAAAGCAGATTAACACCTGTTCATCACTGCACAAAAGATATGACAAGGCTTGATAGCAAATATCAGGACATCTCTGTTGTAAAACTCCATTACCTAATGGAGTGATGCTTCCTTTCCATGCAGGCCAAAGTGTCTATAGGGATTATTTAAAAAACAGAAAGCAGCATTAACATGCGCACGCTTTTAAAGGAACCCTTTGTGGATTTTTAATAAGGCTGCTTTCTTGGTGGCTGAGCCAAATGAACAACTGTTTTGCTATATTTTTGCAGTGGTTTCACTCCTAGGTAGAGAAAATAATCTCTTTTTCCTCAGGTTCTCTGGGGGAGGTGGGGGAGGAGAAAAATAAGATAAATTATTCAGAACGCAATGCCACAATCTTGCCCCAATTCCAGCTCACATCCACCCATTCCCAATGTACAGACAATGGGCATCCATAGCGGGGAGCGGGGGAGTCAAAAAAATCAAGATTGCAGCTGCAACCAGCCCCTTTTTATATATGATGCACAAAATGATGTGTGGCTTGTTTTGTGCATCATACATCATGCAGTCATGGCCAATTTCTTGACTTTTTTGACCCCTCACCATGGACATCCCTGTTCAGCTAATAGCTGCTCTGCAGACTGAGAATCCCGATACTGCATTATTTCAAAGCAGTTTTCCTGACAGAATCAGACAAGGTTCCTAGGACAAGTCCCCAGGATTCTCATTTCTGAAAAGAATCGTGTTCATTTCTCCCTCTTCACTTTGACATTTAGTATTGATGAAAGTAGCCAATTATTAATGGACCTTGTGGGAGTTTCATTGCAAGGAATCCATTTGGACATTGTGCTAAGCCATCCTTCTCCAACCGTTCCTTTCCAGATGTGTTGGGATTGCAATTCCCAGATGAGGAAAGCTGTGCTACTTTATGGTTTACTGGTGTATGAATGAAGTTGGGTGAGCCTCTCCTTTCCAAGTCCATCATAGCTGCAGAGAGGAGACCAAAAGCTTCCTCTTCCAGTTTCAGTTCAATGCATATTAGCTCAAACTATTAGAACTAGTGTTAGAACTGTGAACTGCATATACATTAAACTGTGCTTTATAGAAACAAGCCAGATGAAGAAACTACAGTGTGAACCTAGATTGTTTCAGTAAATCTTAGGTAAGAGAACCAACCACAGTTTCTCCAGGTTCAGACATACCAGTCAATTACAGCGATTAGTTAAACATGGAAATAAAAGTTTCCACTACAGTATTGTTATAGCTAGATTGGGATAGAAGAGGGCAGCGTAGAAAACTCTCCTAATCTCAGTCTCATTTTATTAAAAAATAGTTTAAGATTTAGGTGCATCATCTTTGAGCCCAAGGCTCAATTTTAATGATACGTAAAGTAAAAAGAATATTTTTGTCTGGATCCTGCCCACATTTATTTAAGATGTTGTACACCTCTCTTTTTTCAGAAGTAAAGAGGTCAGTTTAAAAACAAAGGTGCATCTTACTCACACCATGGTCTTCTCAATTGCCACATATGCCTGTGAAAGTTGGACATTAAAAAAGGAAGATAGAAGAAGAATTGATGCATTCGAATTGTGGTGTTGGCGAAGATTATTGAAAATACCATGGACTGCCAGAAGAACAAACAAATCAGTTTTAGAAGAAATACAACCAGAATGTTCCCTAGAGGCAAAGTTACTAAGCTTAGACTCTCATACTTTGGGCACATCGTCGGGAAAGACCGATCTCCTGAAAAGGACATCATGTTTGGTAAAGTCGAGGGCCAGCGGAAAACAGGAAGACCTTCAATGCGATGTATTGATACAATTACAGCAACAATGGATGCAAATATTGGAACAGTCAGGCATACGGCGCAAGACCGAACAGCGTTTCGTTCTGTTATACATAGGGTCGCCATGAGATGTAAACGACTTGATGACAACTAACAACAACAACAACACCTGTCCTTTAGGGTGATGTTCAAACAAAGCCAGTATTTAAAATTTCACAGCTTGTCTGCTTATCAAATATATCAAATTATTTCCTTAGCCTTTTTTGTGGGGGTGGGCAAATGTATATTAAGAGCGAGCTTCTCATTTGTGGAGACATTTGTGTTGTTCTTTTCCAATCAATTAGTGCATAACTTCCTCCCTCCCTCTCTTTCTCCCCTTGATTACCATCCAAAATTAATTGAAGCCAATGGAGAAATTCTTGATTTCAGAAGTGTTATGATAGTCGTTAAGTTCTGAGTGTGTGCGTGTGTGTGTGTGTTTTAATTTCTAGACCCATCTGTACAATGCTGTACTTTCTAAAGCTGGAGATTTAAATTAACAGTAACCACTCATGGGATAAGACTGACAACATTATAGCTTATTATATTAATCATTGTTATACATGGAAGGCTGAACTTAATTATGAATACACTATCATGGAAATAGAAGGGGTCCAAAGATACACCAGGGGATGTATTATAGATACAGAAAATGTGTCCATATAAAGAAATATTTTAAAGGCAGGAGATTTTTAATTTGGGGGAGAAATGATTAAATGAAGCCTTGTTAGAAAAACAACTGAAAAGAAATGACTGGCATACAGAAGAGAGGTCTTACAATCCGGCATAGTAAGGAATGCATGCAGGACAGCCCAAACAAGGGCATTTCAATTCTGCAGAATGGTTGCTCCTCATTGCTGCTGAGTTGAAACTGGCACAGTAACCAGCTGTCGCTTTCATTGGCTCAGCAAGATGACTCCAGGTCATCACTCATTGAGTTGGTAAGAAACCACAGTACAACGGTGCTGGTGAACTGAAGAACAGTTAATGGGAATGTTCTCACTTCTTATATTAAGAGGTTACTGCATTTTTTAGAAGTCTTTTTGGTCCCTCTCTGCACGAAATCTCCAGATTTAAGTCCTACATATCATAGAAGAAAAACCACAGGGTAACAACTACTCACCAGTGCTGAGGTCTAGTCCTAGAAAAACCAAGGGACGGATTACCCTTCCAGGCCTGTATCGCACAGCGGTGCCCTGTTGCGACAGTCTGGAAGGGAACATCCTTTGGAGGGTGTTCCTGCAGGCAAATCCTGATGAGGACATGTTTTTCTGAGGGAAAAGAGCAAGATCATTTTCTCTCCCAAATCCCTCTTGGGAGGGGTGGATGGCTCAAAGGTGGCAGCAGAGGAGATGAAAAGTAGTGGCTGTGGCCTTTCTGGACCATTACTAACTTGGATCTTGAGACTTTGTGGGCTTGCCAGGAACTTCACTACCATTGGCCTACTCTGCATACCTAAATGCTGGGCAGAGCTTTGAAGCTTTTCGAACTGAGCATCCCATGGAAGGTTTCACAAATCAAAACAGGAACCTCAAGCTTTCAGATCAGATGGTGTGGAAGTGCTTTTAAAGCACTTTGTAGATGTGGTGGCCTTCCTACTGTTTCTTGAATTGTGGCCAGTTATAAATCAAAGCAAGTTATTATGTTTGTGCTATGGTTATTAGGATTGTTACAGATAATACAGTATATAATGGTGCAACTTCATTTGCACCATTATCTACTATAATGTATATAAACTTCATTTCCATATATGAAGAATACTTGGGGGATTGAAAGGTATGGACTCTCTGATAATGTCATGAGTTACTGGTCAATATTTAATAACCTCATTAAATTCTCTACCTATCAGAGCTCTTTTGAGATAGCAAAGCTAATAGAGCTCTGGCCTTCATTTCCTTTCTCAGTTTTCAACTGCTTTAATGGCCACAAGCTCTAACATTGCTCTCTCTTATGCTAATGGCATTACAGTATACAACCCATTGGGCTGGTCTTAAAAAAAAAACACGACTGAGAGTTCAAACTCCGCTTTCAGCACTTGGATCAAACCTTATTTTTAAATTCCACATGATTGAAGTATTACATCTTGAAATGGCTTGAATCAAATCGGTTTGCTCTTAGATTTGCAAACTCAAATTGAAACATGCCCTCTTTGAATCTCAAATCTCTACTTCAAATCAGATTAGAGTTGATTCTCACAGGTTTTCTCTGCCCTATTCCCAAAAATACAGGCAGTTAATCGAAATCAGATTTTGTACCTAGTATACACTGATCACATTAAAAATAAATGGTCTGGTACTTCTGAATGCAGATTGGTTTGGAACAATTGTTTTGCTTGTTTGTATTAGCTCTATTTTATAGCGGCAGAGTTTTTACATCAGGCAAGTGCTTTTCTTTAAATATAGCATTCCAAACATCCCAATTTCCATGAGCCCAATATTGTCAACTGGTACCATCAAAACATTTGAAAGAAGGAAAGCATACTACCACCACCCTCAGTGGCAACCAACTGAAATCCATACTGTGCAAAACAAGAGCTTACTTGACTGCGGTGCTCCTGTTTCTCACATACAAACGTACACACACACAAACATAAGGCAGGTGTAAGAGGAAGGCTATTATTCTAAGAAAGTGGTTGGTCATAAAGACATGAAAAAGAAGGACATTGACACAATTTGCAACATCTGGCAGTATTGTCTGATGTAGTAAAATATCACCTTGAAAAAATGCCATATGCCTCCTGTTCCAGCATTTGTGCTCAGCACCTTGGAGAGTCAGTGTGAGGGCATTCATTGTTAGGATCATAAAAGCCCACCTACATGAACTGAATGTCTCCTTGAGAAGCCCCAAGATGAAGGATCAATAGATTAAAGGCCAAGTTTCAAGTGACCAGTTTAGTGATGAAGAATGAGGATGTCTAAATATGACATCTGACAGGCAGGTATTTACTGTCACTTGATTTTCATCCAAAGATGTTTGAATCCTTGGCAGAAGGGCAAATTGGATTGCACTGTGCTGCCCAGACATTTTGTGGCACTTTCACTCTCCCAAGCAAGCAACTGTCCCAGCTAAAATTGGCCAACTTACACCTGTCATGGAATCTCCTGTAGTCTGAACTTTTCTGACAAGCCTCTATCAACGTGACACCCTACAACAACCTATAAATGGAAGTTTGGGCTGGAAAATTTTGCCACACAACAGGAATTCCAGTTAGGACTGAGCATAGTGAAGTTATCCATTTTATTCATGTTTTCAAGCCTTCAGAAAAATTACAGTGGGGCCAAACTCCATATGATATTTTGAGCATTTTTTTTAAGTAAACAGCAAACATAAATCTAGTTCAGGACCTTGGCTGTAGGGAGTCTTTAATACTACATGACTGGAGGGAAAATAGCAAGCACAAATTCTCTGATACAAATTTTATGCACATGCAGATATAGAGTAGACTATTATTTATACTGGAGAAAATATCCCTGTTGTAGTTCCAGTTTAGTTTAGTTGTTTGTTAACTTGTATGCTGCCTCAATCACAGAGTGACTCCAGGCTACTTACACAACTTGCTTAAAATTTAAGTAAACCAAATCCCTATTAACAACTTGAAAAATTTTAAAGGTCAGCATTACCTCCTAAAAAAGATTATGCTTATCAAAAATAAAACTCCAAGGAAACCGGTTCAAGTAGCAATGCTGCCCAAATTTGGATCGCAATATGAAGATGCTGTAGAGGATATAATGAAGAACATACATGGTATGCAGAAAAAACTAATTTAAAAATACAGAGGAAGTCAGGAATATAAAGGTACAATTTTCATATTCCCAAAACAGTTCTGGTATCTTCTGACCACTTCTTTCTGACCAACCCAGCTTTGCAACTAGGAGAAGGATAAACTAGGGGAAACTGAGACTGCCTCATGGTAGCTAATTGAAAGATTTCAGGGGAGCCTTACTGAAAGATCTGATCCCAGGAACATCCCATTTCAAGGCGTATCATATTGCCAATCGTAGAGTTCAAACCTATGGGTCTTTCTGTGGGTATATTGGGCCACCTAAAGAAATAATCCATCACCACCACCAGCAGAATCCCTCCCAACCAACAGAGAGGGATCCCACTATTTCCTATTTCCCCCAGAGCTTTCTGACAACATTACAGTTGCTCTACCAAAATAATTGTTTGATTGCTCCCTAATTGCATGAAACTACTGTAAGGTTACACTGTTAAGTAAGTCTACCAGGGTATACTGTATTTTCACTGATATATTATTCTTAATTTGATACATTTCACTAATTTATGTGTGTATTTAAATTTTGTGTGTGTGTCTGTGTCTCTGTGTGTGTGTGTGTGTGTGTGTGTGAAGAATTTTTCTGTTTCCCTTTGCTGCCATCTAGTTGGCATCTGGATTCCTGCAACCAAGCTCTGGTAGCCCTCTTGTTAAATCTGCTTAATTAAGAACACATTCCCTTTGAACTCAGGAGATCCTTCTTCTGAGTAAACATGTTTATGATCATGCTGCACAATGAATTCAGTAAGACACTTCCGAGAAAACATGACTGAGCAGGCTGTAAATATATTAGAAAGCAACTTGCAAACAGGAAACTAAGCTTTAAGGTCAGTGAAGATAAGAGGACAAAATCTGTATTATTACCAAAGATAACAACATGATTCATAGAAAATGATTATAAAAGCATTATCAAAAGGGCACGTATTTTTTAACAGAAAGTAGAAGTAGTGTTGGATGCTGATAACAAAAATTTGGGATATGCTATTTGTAAACTACTGTTTCTTTTATTTCTGAGGCTAACAGCCTCAATAAATTATAGTCTCTGATAGTTTTCAACTATCAGAGGGGTTCAACAATTACAGTGAAGTTTATTAGTTATGTCACAGGCTTTAAATCAAAGGCAGGCAACTTTCAGAGTCTGAGAAGTCCACTGGTTTGGTAAAGGACTTCAGGGGTGCAGTGACATCTCCTGAGGCTGTAGAGGAATAATTTCAGAGGTTGGTTTTCATGTTTTTAGATGAGTAAAGCCTATTGGAGGTTTAATACACCTTTTGCATTTGATTTCCCACCCCAAATCAAGAGAATTTCAGCAACAGAATCTTGGAAGTCTGTAAAGAAGGAAAGAGGAATGTTATGAACCTGGATTTCCTATGCCTGCTCTAAATCCTGCATTATTGTATAATGCTTTTAACTTAAGAACATAGTTCAGGTGTAAAAGCCTTAAAAAAGAAGTATTGATAATGTAGAGGGCATAGGCAGGGTCAGAATAAGGCCAACTGAGGCCCTAAGCACAGGCCAGCAATGGTGCCTTTTGGCCTTTCCATTCCTTAACTGACATTAAGACATTAAGACTCAGACTTTTAAACTTAGTCACTAACTGTGCCAAAGAGGGAAAAAAATTAACAATGCAGATTAAAGTTTTACACAGCAGGTAAGGACAGTTACAAATGCTTTGGCTAAAATCAAGTGTGGCAGTGAAAGTGTTTTAGGGCATGATAGCTATGGGGGAAAACTCTGGGTGCCCCCTTTCCCTTGATGCCTTAAGCACTTGCTTATTTAGTTTACTGGTTAATCCACGGCTTAGCATAGCATAGGGAACAGCCTTGAAGGATAGGAGGAAGACCACTATCGACACAACGATCAAACAAGTGGGACTTGAGTCCATTTCAAGAAACTAATTTGAGAAAACATCTCAGACAAGCCCTTCCCTAATTCACACAAAGATAAAGCAAGGGAGGGAGGAAGCATATTCAGACTTGCAAGATTCTGTTACTGTAGGTTTTACAATAAAAGTAGTCCTCACCTATATGGCATTGGTTTCTTGGTCTGGACTACTTTATAGGGCTGACAGATAAAAGCCAGTAGATATGATATATAAAAGATACTTTTGTTCATTACCTTAACAGGGGAGTTACGATTATCCAGAAGATATGCTATTATGCCTTCAACATCACTAAGGGCTCATCCAGACAGGGACTTTATCATGCTTTTCTCCCTTACATGATGCTCCACAAAACTATGCTGGAATAATTTGCTCTATACTGAGAGTTGATCTCTGTCCTGCCACAGTAATGAGGCTGGTGAGGATTGTGGCTACAGTTTTAATGTAGGACAAGTTAGCAGCAAACCTTGTTTCTTCTCTTCCTCCATTCCTAATTTTAATGATGGTCTAATGCTATTTCACAACAGTAATGAACAGGTATCAATAAGAAGCCTGAAGAATTGACTAAAGCCCATGGTAGTCACCGTTAAAAGAATAATATGATCTAGTATCTTTCCAGGCAGTGTTAAAAATATATCTTGAAACAGCAAGTTCTGCAAACAGGCATTCCAGCAGAATAACTTGGTTAGTGGCATCCATGGGGGGGAGTCAAAAAAGTCAAGATGGTGGTCTGACAACATGATGAAAGCCCCATTCTCAATGTACATGCAACACCAACATATGTACCAAAGGAGTGGGGCTTTAATCACACTGCCATAACCACTATCTTTTTTTAATTATCTATTTATTTTTATTGCTTTTAAAATAATAACAGAAAAAGAAAAGAAACAAAACACAAAGATAATTATAATGCAAATACATAAATTTACAAGGAAAAACTACACATAAAAAGTGCTTTAAAAGAGTGAAAAAATACAACAAAATATAATATATTGTTAGAACAATTAACAGTCACAATTCTGTATACACTGATCTAATGTAAATATTATTCAAGTACCTATATATTAATGAGTTCCATATTTCATTATACTTGTCCATACAAAGTCTATGTCTATAGGCAATCTGCTCATAAGTGGCCAGTGTAATTACGTCTTCAATCCATTGAATAAATGTGGCCATACATTTATCTTTCCAATGCTACCATATCAGTCTTTTAGCCATAATAAAGTCACAGAGAATCCATTTACACTGTCCGGTTGTCAAATTCCATGTACTAGGTATATAATTCAAGAGAATATTATCCTCTGAAAATTTCAGCTTCTGTTGCACAGTCATATTTATATAGTCCACTACTTTCTCCCAAAACTTAGTAAGTATAGGATATTGTAAAACCATGTTTTAAAGGAGCATTATCCTTATTACACCTCCAACAAAATGCTGTCTTTGACAGTCCCTTTCTATACAAACATAATAGAGTCTAATAAATTCTAAATATTATTTTTTGTTGTATAAGTCATAATTTGAGGTTCACTGACACTCTTGCTATAGAAGTTAAGACACTCTCCCATTATCTAGGCAATATAGGAATCTCTAATTCTTTATTCCACTCATTTCTTAGCATCTGCATATCAAATTGATTTATTGATAACTAATATCTATAAAACTAATAGTAGTTTTTTTTAGTTTTAATGGATTTAACAAGTTGTTCTAGTATCTCAGGTGTTTCAGAAGCTGAAAATGCTTCTGGTCCAAACAATGTTGTTAACAAATGTTATAGCTGTAGATACTGCCATTGGGTTACATTTGATAGATTATACTGTATTTATCTCTTAACACAGCATATGTTAAAAATTCATCTTCATCATTTATCAGTTGGTCCAAAGTCAATATCCCCGCTTCCATCCAACGTTTCCATATCACCATCTTTTTCCCAATTTTTAAACTTGGGTTTCCCCATAGAGTCAATTTAGCATGGGAAAAAGGGTCAAATCTTTTTTTATTGGACATTACATTCTATAACTTTCTAATTGATGTAATTGTTTCCAGAGATACTAGAGTTTTAGTGTATTTAGATCCTACAACTGTCCATCCAACCAAAGGTGCTATATATCTATATTCCAAAGTTGTCCAAATCAGAAAATTAACACCAGTTGTTGGCTTCCAGTATTTAATACTTGACAATAGTTAAGCATGATGATATAGCTCCAGATTCAGAAAACCAAATCCTTCCTCATTAATTGGTAATTGCATTTTCTGTAATGATATTCTCAGAATTGAAGAACCGCATAAAATTTTTCTAAGCAAAGACTATTTTCTGAAAATATTTTCCAGATATATGAACTGGAATTCCTCTCAGAATATAAATTAATCTGGGAATAATATTCATTTTGACAGTGTTCACCTTCCCCCAAAGGGTGAGGTTTAATGACTCCCATCTATCAATATCTGAAGAAAGCCCTCTATATATTTCATTTATATTACATGTTATTGAGTTATATATTTTGGTATAGACATACCTAGATATTTAACGATTTGGTACAAATATAGAATTGATTTTTTTTTACCTCCTTCCCCACAAATACTGCTGAACATGATATGACTTTGAAGATCAAATATTTCCTGTGAGGTATTCTAGGATAAAAGTAAATCCAAGGAAGTTCCTTTTGAAAATCAGTAGCTTTTTCCTGTTGGCATGATTCCCCTTACTAGGCCATTAAGAAGTGAATGATAAATGATCTGAAAGGGGCCAGAAGAGAGATGGCAAAAATAGTTGTCCATCACTGCTGTTGTGTCTTTGCTGGGAGAAGCCTTTCCATTGTTTGCTCTACTAACGCTTCTAGAAGAACTAACTTCAGCGAGTCTACAAGAACTGCAACATATACAGGCAATCCAAAGTAACTGAGCAACAATACTGGATCATAGGCATGCTTAAGCAATGACGACATCCCTGTCTTACCCCTGCTAGTCCCAGAGAGACAAGACCTTTGAGACAGAGGGAAGAATCTACAAGGTTTTCTGTCTAAGTGTCTCAGTGTGAAAGCCTTTGACTTGTTTGTTTTTTTTGGAAAGGAAGCAATGAAAGATTCATAGCAAATGCATTCTGCTTTAAAGACATGAAAGGCTTTAGGGCACAACCTGAAGTCAAAGGAAGTCATGACTGAAATAAACATTTTCAAGAACAACCCTGCCCCCCAGTATTCATGAGTCTTATCATCATCATCATCATCATCAATCATCTCTACTTGTTCTTCTAGTTCTTTTTTAATTAAATAAGAGTCTTCCTTTTCAATTTTCTTTACTCATACAGTACTTCTCCAGTTCTTAGTAAGTTGAGAGCTGTCAAAAGCTGAACATGTTTGCTTCATAAAGTCAAGTTCCATAAAAGTAGATCTGCTCTCAAATTGGACAGCACCCACCTACCTCCACTGGTAGCTCCTAGACACCTCTAGATAGATGCTTTTAAATGACCTGCCTTACCATCGCCTATCTCCTTTCATTCCACAATCACATAACCACCATTATGCTTTGGAATAGAATTCTTATTTGTTTGCAAGTCTGTAGTGTTCGTAGAAAACTGAGAGCCAATCAGAACCTGCTGTTCCCACATTAACCCAGAGCATCCTCCAGTGGTCAGAACTCACCTGCTGGCCAATAAGGAATGCTTCATTCCACCAATGCACCATTTGGTACACTTATGATGATGGCAATGTGCCACACCATATAAGCTGCTGTATTTGATTCCTTCTACCTGTTCTGATGTCTGGCTACCAAATGGTAAGAACAGGAGTTAGAGGCAGGGAAAGCTGGGCATCCCATGCAACATCTACTGAGACTTGAATAAAGTTAACATAAAGTACATTGCTCCTTCTGGCCCTGCGTTTGCTGCAGGTTTGATTTAAAACCTGAGACTATAGCAAGAGGAAGCTGGACCAAGGATGATGGTAAATATTCACTCCATGGTCACATCTGCACACCTGTTGGCAAGTGGCCAATGTCTCAATGCACTTTCTTTGGTAGAGATATCGTATTCAGATTAGGGATGGAAGGCAAGTGTCAAATGCTATTTATTTAATTATGAAATGTATATGTTGCCCATCAAAAGGCAAATAACTCTGGGTGGCTAACAATACAAAACAATACAAACAACATAAATACAAACACAACAAACATAATACAAATGAAATGCAAAATACAAAAGTGGAGGCACTTCACATCTAATTCTCAACCACAAATTCACCAGTATTGGGCTTCACTAATAACCCAGCCTTGACGCCTGTGGGAAAAGCCAGGATATTAAAACCTTCTGGAAGGCTAACAGGATCAGAGCCACCTGGATCTCCGGGGGAAAGCTGCTCCACAGGCTCAAATGCATTATTCTCCTCCTACCAATTGTTGCTGTTGCTGTTGTTGTTGTTGTTAGAAACCCAGCAAAACCCTAAGATTAGATCATATTCTGGTTATCCCTTAGAGCAAAGGCATAGTTAGGGTAATACAAGAGATGGTCTTCTATACGCTGTATCAATTTTGCCAAACACCAGATGGCTGTAGACATGACTTCCATCTAATAAGTATGATAAGTATGTGTTTAAAACTTATGTACAAATGGATAAAGTAAAATCCCTGATCAGTATATAGTTGCTGCTTTGTATTGCTTATTGAAATGTATTTTAACTACACAGTACTGTGGTGTAAAGCTGGTGTGAGTCACTCTGGTGAAAAGACACTGCAAGAATAGCATATACATTTCTAAATAAAAATATAAAACGTAATATTCTCCTAAGCCTTCCCCAACCCGGTGCTTTTGTTGTTTAGAGGGTTAATAGAGTTCAACTGTGAAATCCTTGGTGCTCTCTGACCTTGGTTGTTTCATTACCCAACCAGGTAACATCAGGGCTGGTGAGTGTGAGGTTTGCTCCCTGTTTATATACAGTAGCTTATATACAGCGGTTTATATACATTAGTTTATATACAGCAATAGAGTTTAAGTCAAAAGAATCTGGAAGGTACTTGGTTGGGGAAGAATATCTGAAGTCATTAGCAGAGAAATTGCATAGAATATCTTTATCCTTTGTGGGGAGATAAGCAACAACTAGTGATAAGTAGTTTAAGGTAATCAAGCCTTGCCTGTCCTGCCATTCCCTCCCCCTGTGACACACACATTTTTATGGTATTCATTGAGACCAATAGAAGAAGTTGATTCCTCAGCTTATTTCTTTATTCTCATCTTTACATTATCCATTTGTGATGTTGCATTTATTTATTTATTTATGCATTTACATTATGAATGTATTTTTATCCTCATTTTAATTGGAAACTATTTCAGATATCATAGAGGGAGAGGCAGCCTTCAAATACAATGAAGAAATAAATGCCAATAAATGTATACGTACAAACAGACAGATATATATGAACCTTCTCTGGACACCTAGCATTACATAAACAAAGACAAACAAAATCCACAAAACGTTAGTTGGTTGTTTACCTATTTTGTCCTGGCCCTTCAACTTTGCTCAGACTGTGCTCATTCTATCCCTATTTTGAGTTTTTCTCTCATTTATCATGTAGCATTGCAGGATTTATTCTTATTTTATCTCCGTTTCTCTCTGAAGACCCACATGACTATATGTGGTGCCTCAACATTGTTTTGGAGCAATGATTTTGCTCTGCATTTTTTCAAGATAGGCCAGGTTGTGGGTTTTGAGTTCCATGGCTAGGGTTGCCTTCCACTTACCTAGTTATACCACTTTGGCTTGATCTGGCAAGGACCTAGCCCAGTCCTTCATCTGTAACATGTGATATAAGGAAGGCAACTAGAATTGCTCTCGGCAAGCAAAATTGTCCTTCTGTTTCTTTTCTTGATTTCCATTTTAGTGCCCTTTCACCAGTACAGCCTTCCCATGCAGTATCCTCTAGATGTAAAGCAATTGCCTACCATACCATACCATACCATACCAACACCACACCACACCACACACACCACACCACACCATACCACACCATACCATACCAGCATGCTGAATAGGCTTTCTAGGATTTGAAGTTCCAGCACATCTTAGGGGTATCAGGTGAGATGGACAGCATTAGTTTCCTTAGTTTTTATTATCTTTTTAGGGGGTTGAGATGTAGGATGTGGCACCCTAACTACCCTAACTATGAATAGCTGATAGATCTTAGAATACTTCCAATATCTATGTGAACTGGCAACAGATAATGTCAGTGATGAATAACTGAATTATTCTTAGGTGGAATCTTAAAAAAAAAATCAGTGGCTGAAATTATTGACCCAGGCAAAGACCCATTAAGGATTGAGCAATCACATTATTGTCATAAGCTCTCAGTATTCCTCCCAAATAAGTTCATAGTAGTTGGGGACCCCTCTCATTCAACCATTTCACAGAAAAGTCTATCCAATACCTGCTGCAATGTTAATAAGGAAGGAAATGGCTGGGGAAGATCATTCAATCAACTTTAAAGTTCAGAATTCTTGTCAGCTGGCCTTGATCTTGCTGTTGAGCAGAACGATAGAAATCAGTGATTGTGTATCTTCATACTTAATAAATCAGCTGGCAGTTTGGCTAATGATGCATAAATTGCTGCTAGCAATCACATTAAAAAGGTTAAATAGTATACAGTTTTAATAGCATGGATCGATGTGATGAAGACTGATCCCCACAACATGTTAAAAAGTTTTCAGGATTTCAGCTCTTTATTAAGCAGTTTCTTATGCTTCTTTGCACTTCCTCTTCCAAGGCGCTTAACCAAACAAGCTTTTATGAACAATAAAAAGCTATTTCTTTTTCTACTGAGGATTTTACAAATCATGAAACCATTACTGCTGAAGAAAAAAATAATGTATCGGCCTTTGCTATTGTTGATACAACATTAGATAACGAGCGAAATTCTTTCTAATATCAGAATCTAACATCTGAATTGAGGAAGTAAATCTGTGAGAGGAAAAGTGGCTACTGGATACTACACAGGTCCCACTGCAAAACAGGAGTGTTTTCCTGTTCGAGCTGGTGGTTCTATAGTAAAAGTTGACTTTAGTGGAGGACATCATCTGTAAATCATGGAAATGTTATCTAATTCAGTGCTGCAGCCCCTTCCCCATCCACTCAGTGCAATATACAGTGCAATAGCTGCTTCTCTTATCAATAGGCAGCTCTGCCTATATATGGAAATATGGAGGAGAATGAAGAGACAAAAGATCATCTCCAAGTAAGCACCTGCTCTGGCAGTGATCTCAATGAACAACTAGATTCAGAGAACACCCTAAGACCAAAACTTAGTTGTCCAAGTTCCTGACCTGCTCTCAAGGCTATAGAACCCTGTGTAGGAGGACACCATCCAAATACCTGGTAAGCTATCATTTGAGCCAAATCAACAGAATTAGGGTTTCAGAAAAAAGAGGGAACAATATGTTTATACACACACACACACAGGATGTCCATTCTTTCACCTTGAAATCTGGTGAGTTCTCCTGTGAGACCACCAAAATCTTGCAGGACCTCAAGCAAGAATGTCAGTTTTCATTAGGCAAGATCATACATTGGCATCCATTGTGAAAAAAGATTACTGATTTCAGGGGTGAATTGTGTAGAAGTTGTGAGGAAGCAAATTTTACCTAAGCATTAGAATAAATTAATGTATGAGCTATTTGACATTGGCACATATGTATTTGACAGTAGCACATCTCACACTGAAGTATATAAGTAGAAGCTGGATAGCTAACTGGCAGATTCAGAAAGGTTTTGTCTGCTAGGAGCTATAACAGGGCTGTTGCATCAACAGTGATTCAGCTTAGATTGAGGGTTGATATAGGAGCTGGAGTCACCATCCTCTATGGCTTCCAAGCAGGCTCTGATCTGGGCAGACGTTTTCATGTGTTTCCTTTTTTCTGACTAGATTCAATTGCATTTCACTGGTGCTTTTGTTGATTTGCAGAATGACAGAAGATGGTAGCCCAAGAGTAGGCCAAGAATTCAGACAACTAATGTGGAGAGTGTTGGTCCTTGGGTGTGTTGTTGCTGATATGCAGTGGCTTCTGAGGGTCATTGCTAGTGCAGAGGCTGACTTAGGGGTGCCCTTTCCTCCTTCATTCCCCTCCAAGTTTGCAGATATAGGAAGCTGCATAGTGACAAAGAAGCTGTAGCTGCACCCCTCACTGCAGTGCTTGCACTGACATATCTGAAGATTGATGATATCTCCCCTAATTTCTCCTCCATGCTAAACATAAGCAACCCTTTCTTTATCATTTTGTTGTAAGCCTTTGTACTCTTGGCCTCCCTACTCTGGATATGCCATAGTTTGTCAATGTTCTTCTTAAAATGCTGCATCCCAAACAGGACATCATACATCCAGTGCAACTTAATTATCATCTAGTTCTGGGAACCTCACAGTTGAAGAGGTAATATCACATTGCTAACAAGGCAAAAGGAAGAGGGCTTTCATCTTCATATTCTGCCTAGCACTTATTACGAAAATCACTCTTCTTCCAATTTAACTGCCCATCTGCACATTGTGCCTATCTCACAAAGTTGTTACGAAGATGAAAATTATAAAATGATCTGAATGTTTTATCTGCTATAATAATGTACAATAATAATGTTCCTAGGCAAGATGGCTCATCAAAAAATTGTAGTGCAGAATAAATCAAGAGAATGTTTACAATGTCCTAAAACCTAGAGGTATGAACGACCAAAAGGAATTGATATAAAATGGTGTTTATTCTATCAGAAGAAAGAAAAAAACTGAATGTTAACAAATTAAGCTTTCAACTCATAGTCTTCACCACAGGAAAATGGTAGATAAATATTCTGACTACATTTTTTCAGGTAGCTAACAAACTGTCAGAAAGTGAAATATTAAAAGAGGCTGCATTAACATCTATATCTATTAGTAAATTAAATAGCTCTTGGGCTATTCGTAGAAGTAATGTACATCACAGAACATTGGAAAATGTATGTGAAAAAAGAAGCTTCGGACCTACATTAAAGAGCTAAAAATAATAAATTCACATTTTTTTTCTTTCTTAAATGTCAGCATGGGTCATCCAAGGAATTATAGATCTGTATTTATTGCTTCAGTGCTAAGACAAAAATTAATTAGATGTATAAAACACCTTGACATTTATTATATAGTATGAGCAAACCAGTAAAGAAAATGTATGCTATATAGACAAACAGAAAACAAAGAACCAGAAGGCCTCACTATTGTGTTCAAAGAAAAATGACAGAGATGAGGCAATAAAACAATTTATATGTTTAAACAATATGCTTATTATTTCCATTATTATTTATAAACCTCAATCTTATGTTACTAGGAATGGCTGATAAGATAATCTGGACTGATTTTTCAAAAATTAATGCTTAGTAAAATGCACACCTTTCCACAGAAATTGTGTGGAAATATTTTGTTTGAAATCCAGATGTTTTGGAATGAAATTGGAAGATCTGATTCCTAGCTGTTGCAGTCTACACTATGCGATAAGTCTGGAATCTTGCCTGTTTTACATCCTGTTTTGAAGAGAAGGGAGAACTGTTGAGAATAGCTGAGCTTTACTACTGAACCACCAGCAATTTTAGATGAAATATTAATAATCTACAAAGCTTTCCATTGGATCCACTTCCTTTGTTAAAATCATTTCCATTTAGGGAATGCAGTGTCCCTCTGAATTCTTTTATTTATGAACACCTAGAGTGCTAGCCAGCTCCCTGGTTCCAAATACAATAAGTCTATTATAATAAACTATGAATCAAAATATACACTGAGAGAACATGCAATAAGCAGAAATCATTTTGATTAACAGAAGTTTATCCCAAGTAAACACACGAGTGAGATTCACAGAACTTCCAGGATTCCTCCTTTGGCTACTTTTGAAGATAGATTTACTATGCTTATCTTCAAGCTCTTGAAATTCTTCCCAAGCTGACATGTAATAGAAGTTAAGTTATAGCAACGTATGAACACTGAAAACACTCTTAAGGCATGCTTACTTAGTGGCTATCTCCCAGGAACCGAACTTTTTCTGAATTGCTGAATTCCATCCCCAGTTTGGCAGTCTCTGAGGTTTATAGTTCTTGGGGACTTCAATTTGCCCCAAGCTGGCAACCATGGAATTGACCCAAGTTATCAAGAGTACAACACACACTGGAAGTCACACATTAAGAGATATCACCATCTCTATGAATTTTTGAGCCTTGGAAAGTAAAGACTGGTACCAGTTCAACTTCTCCATCTATTTCCATTGGGTTGGCACTACTTGTTCACATTCTTTCACTCTTCTTTAATACTGAGCAGTAGACTAGCTTTTGCTGTGAGAGATTGTAGGGAGCCTAAGAAACATATGAAGGGAGCGTAGGTGTAAATAATCAAGAGATAGTGGGCCAGTCAGTTCAGAGTTTATTTCACAAATGGTAACGTTGCTGAGGTGGCAAGAAACTTGGGACGCAACACATAAAAAACCAGCAGAACTCACACCATTGTGGCTACCATCCTGACTTTATTAACCACACCCTGTGGACACCCATGACAATAAATGTTTGAAATAATTCCACTAGCATAGGAAAATCTTATAGTTTCCAAGATTCTGTATTTACCCCAGACTGGCATTAAAAATACTCAGTGACATCTGTGTAGTTCTTGCTTTTTGAATAGTTTCTACACATGGCTGATCTTTTTCTATGTATTGTTGAAGTCTGGATTGCAGATAATTTTGAGCATTATTTTACTGGCATATGAGATAAGTGTAATTGGTAGTTTCAGTGTTCTTTAGTACTGCCCTTTTCTGATAATAGAATATAAATTTCAAGTCCCTTCACCACTGCTGTGTTTTCCGTACCTGCTTACAAACCACATGTGGCATTTTAACTGCATCATTTAGTAATATTTTAACCCTTTTAACAGTTCTTCTGCTTACAATCTGCTGGATAGGACCAGCTGGTTATGATCTATCATTGTGGTCTTGAACAATATGCTGTATATTCAAACAGAAATAGGCAGGGGAGAGATCGTAGTGAATGAATAGATATGAATAAGTAAATACTTTAGTCTTTTCTAGCTTCATGCCATCCAAAAGTGTTGATAATACACCTCCTTGCATTTTTAGAAGACACATTTCCCATGCTGGCTAGTAGTTCTTGAGTTTTAATTCCAACACAACTACAAGGAACAAGAGTAGAGAAGAATAAAAGAAATCGTAACCTAAAGACTATTTTTGTGTACAGTGTCAGATGTACAAGTATGCCTGAGAGGCCTCCAATATCTTTAAGACATTTCTGGATCAGCGCTCAGGAAGAAAGATAGTTCCATTTAACAATGGATAAGCACTCAGCACATGCACAGACGTTGAAATTATATGATTAAACAATCAATTTTACACTGGCCAAAGGTCTAATGTGCTTATTAATGATCTGGCTAAGAAAGCAAACAATGAAATGGGAAAATGATTTTTAATTTAGTCAGAACTGCAAGATTGAAGAACTTCACTGAAATAAATACCCTAATATGAGTGGCCAAAGCAACAGCAATAGTCAAGATTCAGAATTCTCATAACAGAATGTACAGTGAGAAAAAGTGTATGTATGTATGTATGTATGTATGTATGTGTGTGTGTATATATATATATATATATATATATATTTCATGCATTCCCATAAAGGTAATAATGTATTATATTAATATGTTTGCAGTAGGTAACCAAGGAGATTCAACCTGACTGTCTCTATGAGTTGATAAATGATCACTCATAGTGATCATGTTTGAGACACTTGCACTTTTGTGCTGTGCAAGTGTCTCAAACACAAATAATGCATTTATTTATATTTCTTTATAATGCATAAGGAATATAAACCTGTAATAGCATTAAGAACAGTTTGGGAGGGAGAGCATAGCAGATAGCTTTTAAAAGGCTGCAATCATAAATAAAGAGCATTTTGAGACCATTATGCATTTTTTGCAGAGTACATTATAGACAGATTTTTAAGGGAAATAATTGAATAATATAACACAGAAAAGGTTCAGCATCTGTAAAAGCAAACCACTAATCCCTGATTTGATTGATTGATTGATTGATTTTACATCATCAGATTTAATAAAAATGGGCAGAAGTTTGTAAGAATATCAGCGGCAGCTTTGGCTCTTTAGTTAGGTTTTAAACGTTTTGGTGGGGCCCAAGCTCATTAACTTCCTTTAATGAACCCCAGAGACTATTTACTGTACACTTTACAATAGTCAAGATGTTTGCCAGATTTTCACACACAAAAAAATTTGAAAGGGAGTTGTGAATTTCCAAGCACAAAAGCATCAAGAACCAATGAACCAAAGCTACTCATGGGTTCTAATCTATTATTTACCATAGTACTCCATGTGCAGTGATTGGCATTTCTTCTTTCTGGATTCTCAACATGGAACACTATGCATGAGTACAAATTGTTTATAAAGTTACAAATCAAAACGAGGCCCATATTTAATGCAACATGTGTGAGGGCTGTCTGCCTTAAGTAACAATGCTGCAGTTTCAGCCTAGGCTAAGATGAGGAACTTTTGCCCCTCCAATCCAGTGACATCCAGGAGACATCTTGGACCTGGGGGATGTCACTGACTCTTGCTTTGCTCTGTCAAAATAAAACAAACAAGTATTTAATCGGTAGCCCGAAAAACAAGGCTGACATAGGCTGGGCAACTAACCAGAGCTGGAGAACAGAAAGCAGCCACTTAAAAAACTCCACTCCTTCCAACCATATGAAAAGACAAGGACTAAGATTCCATGACACAGTTTAGCCTCAGTGTCCCCTAACCTCCATAAAAGTAGACTCTTACTTTTGAGTAGGATTCAGGCCCTTGACAAGGGCTTTGAGTAGGATTCAGGCCCTTGACAAGATCAGGATCTAGTGGCTAATCTAAAAGTCATTGATGACTTGGGGATTTGTTGCATTTCCAGAAATATCGGATGAGGTGAGCGATTTGTCTGATCTCAGCTGCCTGCTCTTTTGCATCAGCGAGTGCAGCTCATGACAAGCAATCTATTTTTATATGCAACCTACACAAATATGTCACGTAAGACACATGTTCACTGTGAAAATGTATTACAAATATATATTGAGATGTTTTCCAGATTCATTAGTCTGTCATTCAGTTTAAATGAAAAACTGACATTCCTATTCATTATGTTATCTATTTTTGAACCTTAATAAAAGGTTTTGGTATCATATACTGTATTTCCATAGTTCTTCAGAAAGGGGAGTATCTGTAAGCAATTGCATTTCCCTGGAGAGTACCTTGATCTCCTCAAATCATTTCCCAATGGAAGTTTGCTGCTGCCTTTAAGAATCAGGAGATGCAAACAGAGTTTCATCTCAGTGTTAAATTGGGCCCCACTGAAAAAACACCAAACTGGCTTATGGATTCGGCAGTCTTCATCATATTACAGAGGGTGTCTCTGTACTTTCTGCCTCCTTCAGAGTTAAAGATGGCAATAGAGGCGGAGACTAAGTTCCAAAATTGGCAGGATACTGGAGATGTATGAATGCGTATCCTGTCATGGATGTCTTTGGGGAGGGAAGGGAGGTGGTGGTAAGCGACAACCAAATGATATTGGGTTTTATTACAGATGCCATCAATCCCGATTTAGATGTGGTGAACAGAGTAAGGGTGGAAAAGAGCACAGTTGCACAGTTTTCTTTGCCTCCAAAGTGCCGTAGCCTTTTCTCTATGGTGTTCTAGCTGGCAGGACTCCAGCAAGGCTGTGGGCCCATTAGGGTGACCAATATTATAATATTCCAAGAAGAAAAAGGAATCGTTTTGAAACTGAGGTTGGCTTATTTGTCTACCTTTGATGAAGCATACCCTAGAAATTCAGTTGTGAATTTGTAAACAAAATAGATGTTCTTAAGAAGAAGAAAGGATTCTAAATCTGATGGGGATCATACTGGGACCTTTAGAAGGAACCATGCAATTTACTGACACCAACAAAAAAGATAATCATGGAATAAAAGGCTGGGTGAGATTTGTTCCCTCAGCTTGGAACTTCAGAAATGCAAGCAAGAGGATATTTTTGTATGTTCTCTTCCATATGATAGCCCTCCACACCTTTCCCAAATTCTCTTTGGAGAATCCTTTGGAATGGTGTTGAGGTCTGCTTGGGGAACAGGATATTGAATGTTTCAGGGTATCAGAGATACTGTGCTTTGCATCTAGAAAACAGGAAGCTGTTCACAGAATTGTACAGATGCACCAGCAAAAAATCTCCCTCTGAATGCACAGGCTACTGAATGCTGATTTCCAAAGCTGGAGAAGAATTCCTCTCCTTTACAAATACAGCCAGGCACTGTGAGCTAGATAAGTCACAGAGGAAGGCATTCTCCAACCTGGCACCCTGCAGGGACATTGGGCCATGCTGACCAGAATTCTAGGATCTGCCGTCCTAACATATCTGGAGGATGCCCATTTGGGATAAGCTAACATTGAAACCATGTTTTTAGAAACTTTGACAATTTTATAAATGAGGGAGATGATGCTCTAATTTCAATCTTGCTTTAAAGAACAAAAAAGAGCACATAGAATAGCATCAAACCAGCAGTCAAATGCTAGCAAAACAAGATAAAGTTCCCTCAAGTCAAATGTAACTTATAATAATTCCATGAACATTTCCATGTCACTTTCTTGGCAAAAAATATGGAAATATTCTCTGATGCAATGCCTGCCCTTTGGAATAGCATTCCCCTGGAGGTTTGGATTGCTCTAACCCTACAAGCTTTGAAACAAACTTTTAAAATGTGTTTCTTTCCCCAAGCTCTGGGATAGGTCAGTAATGTACCCATATGATATGCATTGTTGATTTTAGTTGTGATTCATTTCTCTCACATTATGTGAGTTATTTTTTTCCTGGTTTTGTCATCTGCTATTTTAGGTATCATATTGGTTTTAATTGTACACCACACAGAATCAGTTTTGAGTCAGGGTGGCTTTATAAATCAAATAAATCAAATCAAATCAAATCAACCAATCATCAATCAATCAATCACCATCAGCCACAATCACCTAGGTATTGCTACTTGCTAAGTCCATCTTCTAGTATACAAGCTCTTTAAGGATAGTTGTTACAGGTAGTCCTCACATACCGATAGCAGTTGGAACCAGCAACTCCATCGCTAAGCAACATGGTCATAAAGTAAGAAGTCACACCACTACACTATTTATGATGTTAGTTCATCAGTTCTGGCTGTGGTCATTAAGTGAATCACCACAGGTCATTAAGCATGACCTTACATGACTGCAACTTGCAACTTCCTGCTGGCTTCCCCACTGACTTTGCTTGTAGGAAGGCAGCAGGGAACTTCAGAAATCGTGATCATACGACTGTGGGACACTGTGACCATCATAAATGCATGTGATCACAGGGATGCTGCAACAGCTGCAACTTCGAGGACCAGTCATAAGCCTCCTTTTTCAGTGCTTTCATAACTTTGGATGATCGCTGAACAAGTGGTCAGTAAATGAGAACTACCTACAGTATACCACAATGGTGTAGCTGGCTTCAGATCATAACTAGTCTATGTAATCAAGAAGGCTGAGAACAGCTAACTAATTCCTATAAGGACAAAAAAAGCATCATAACATTGTCCTAAGGAATATAGGAAAAAGGACTGCAAGAATGGGATTCAGTAGCAATTGGCAACTTGATAATGGAAGATATCTATTGATTTTGGCTGCTCTTCAGACAATATCTTTCATCACTTTTGTTAATTAAAATAGTGGAGAAAATAACCTTCCTGTTTTTTCTTCCAATGAAACTTTGTTTTGATGAAACAACATGACCAGATACCAGCAGAAACACCATTTTAAAACAGTCCACGTTAAAATGTTGATCTGTCATGTTTCTCTAGTCCAGGAAAAGTTAATCATATGTAAGTTCTTCTAAAATTAATAGACTTAAATTAAACATGATTAACATTCCTTTGCATTCAATGAAACTCTGCAGCTTTATTTAGCCTTGACCTTTTCCAACATTGCGTCTTGTTGCAGGGAAAGACAATGTGGTGCCCTGAGACATTTTAGACTTCCGTTCCATCAACTATAGTCAGCACAGTTTATCAAATATATAGCACAAAAATCTGTAGAAGGCATTATTTTTCTACCCCATATTGTTATGGTTGTATTTGCTCATAGAATCTCTTTTTATTATTCAACTTTAGAGCAGCTCATTACAGCTCTAATGCAAGCTGTAATGAAACAAAATGCTTAGATCCAAAATTTTTCTTCCTAGATTGGAAAGTTTATTTGCCCACAAATAGCCACTTTCAGCTGAGCAGTTGATCCAACCCCAAACCATATGGAATATCTGACATATTAAAGTGAAAAAAAGTCATCACATCTGTATGAAGTAAATCAAGGCCACAACCCTGGCCTTGATGCATTAAGAAATAAAGCATGCAAACAAACAAGCATAGTCTGAATCCACAGCATAGAACAATGATTCCCACTCTTGGCCCAGGGATCACTGGCGATCTGTGAGGGTACTAGAAGTGGTCTGTTAAGCAGGTGCCAAAATTAAAAAATAAACTAAAAAGCCAATTATCTTTTTTATAGTCCAAATAAAAGTGTGGCCATCTTGAGGTTTGGGCCATTTAAAATTTTTAAAATTATTTTTTAATTGAATGTTGGTGTCCTAAGGTCACCAAGTTGTCAACTCCTGCTTGTGGGGTGATCTCCATAAGCTTTTAATGATGACATCATAGTATGCATAAAGGCAAAGTATGGGAAACTAACTTGAAACATTTCTTTACATGGCTGTGGCGTTTTCTGATTTTGAATAAGATGAGCTTTGATCTCCAATATTCTTTTTTTTAAAGAAACAGAATTATAAATTAAACAAAAAATAAAATACGCACTCACTATAACTGAAAGTGAAGCTCTAGTTTTCTTTCAATCATCTTTGGAGGCGGGAAGGGATTTACCTACAGATCAACTGTATACGACATACAGGAGAGCAAACCATTAACTATCATCAGTGGTGCTGAGCCCCAGTCCTGCTTTTCAGTCTCAGCTCATTTCACATTCAGGAGGCAGCCATGTTGCATCATTGTCTATTATTGCTATCTTCAATTACCGTAACATTGTCATCACTAGAGGGCTCCCTTATACTAACATATTAGAACAATACTGTGTGATGTTGAACAACAGTGTGATAATTGTGGCAAAGCACCATCTGTAGAAAAATTGCTCCTGCTTCTTTGTGAAAACCATTAACAAAGAGCAAATGGATACACAGAAAGAGGCACTGCACACACCACACACTCAATAAATGTACAAGGAAATTACCTGGAGAATATTCATGGACAGAAAGTCAGACAACCTCTTCCGTTTTCCACAGGTGTACAGATGAACGCGACTGTGCTGGTAGGAAGTAATGGGACTTCTCGTCCAACTTATCTGGAGAGTAATAGATCATGCCATTTAGGCAAATGGCAAACCTGGCAAAGCAACCAAATCTGGGCTGGAAACGTCCAGACAATAATTAGAATACAGAAACCCCCTAATTCTTTGCTTCTGTTTAGTACAGGTCTAGATGTCTGCAGCCTACATTTGGTAGCCCTGCCAACTCTGCCATTTGCCTAAAAAGCAAAATATAATCTGATAGCCCTTGGGGATGTGAAGAGTGATGTTAGCAGACACAATCCTATTAATATCCCCACCTATGCAGTCATTTGTACCGGTGTTTCCCAACCTTGGCAATTTTTAAGATGTGTGGACTTGAACTCCCAGAATTCCCCAGCCAGCATGCATTCTGGGAATTGAAGTCCACACACCTTAAAGTTGTTAAGGTTGAGAAACTCTGGTTTATACCACACTGGATGAATATGTCTTTTGTTGCCCAGAGGGTATCAATACCTTTTTTTTCCCAAAAGAGTAAAACTTTATTATTTTTATTTCACTTCCAGATTAAGAGATGAAATAGTTGTGCTACACAGACCCGCTATAAGTTCTGGAAAGAATAATTTGTTTCTCATGTTTTTTGAAAAATGTGTACTTAAAACTGCTGAATTCATGCTTAACAAACTGATTAAAAGCATAATCCTTCCCATAACTTTTATTTATACTCATGCAGAGGATTCAAGATCAACATTATTTCTCCCCTTTTCTAGTCACCTTTTAAGTCAGGAAGCTAATAAATGTCACACACCCCTCTAAATGGTAAATACTTTCATTAAAATATGTATTTATAGTTACTACCTGGAAAGGTATTCATGGTCATTATTTATGGACAATTGTCATATGTTCCCACTGCCATTTGAAGCCAGTGGATAGATTCCTTCAGATTATGAAGTTGTACGAATTCTCTCCCTCTTTCAGAAAGCCACGTACATTTTCTCTCTGGGAAACAGGGTTGTCAGAAAAACCCTGTACAGTCAGAGATACCCAGTGAGCCAGCTTTGGTTCTTCAGAATAGGAACGTATTTGTTCCAATAAATGAATGATCTTTTCTGACGGCATAAAGCCAGTTATTGTATACATCAAAACTTGTTCTATCAATGTGCTCGGCTGAGGACATATACAGGATGATAAAAAAACTAGAGGATGTGTTTTCTAAGCCAACATGAGTAAAAATGGCCCCAAGCCACTCAAACAATTCTTGTGCACTGCATGCTGCATCTGGCTTACCATACAATTTGTCACTCTCCCGAATCGGACATAGCACATTTCTTAATGTGCTAAAAGTTACTTTTGTTTGATGAACGGAGCCTGTATTTCCTTTTTAGAGAAGTATGACATCAAACTTGATCCTGTGGGTTGCCAAGCCAGCAAGAAATGAAACTCAAGTGGCTTTTTTTCTTTCAGGGGCCAGATATTGATATATATATATTTATTTATTTTCTGGACTGAAAGTTGTATTCATCAAGTCAACAGTAATAGTGTATCTCATTGGCTTTTTACCAGAATACAAAGAAGGATACCAAATTCTTTTTCCTTGTCTTCACACAGCTGCTGAAAATATTTTCCAACTAGACTTTTGTGTACTCAGTATCTACTTTTCACACACAGACACACACACACATTTTATTTGCAGTTTCCACTTTTGTTATACTTTTAAAAAATTCTCATTTTATTTTGTGATTTCAAAGTACTGCAAGTGCACCTGAAAAGCAGGACATGGAAGGTTCAGTATAAATAAATAATTTTAAAAATCCTGACTGTTCAGCTAGCAAGAATAAAGAAGAAGTCAGATCTTTACGAAATGAATGTTTTTTTTTTCATCTTTCTGAAGAGGTAAAAAAAAACACCTTGGTCTGACTTACTGGAAGTTAACAGATTTCTAAACAGCACTGCTAGAAATGAGCTCTTTTGGGTTAGTAACAATCCCTTGTATTGAAGGAAACCACAAAAGATCTTCATGTCACTAAATTTAACACTTTTGGCACAATAGCCATCCACAACTGTTTTGGCAAAGTTCCCAAAGTAACAGGTGCTTGTCTTTGCTGCAACCTGCACATATACCGTAATCTCAGTCTGTCTCACCTCTACTCTGGCACATCAAAATTCAATATATTCCATCTCCTCTTCAACATTAAACATTTTGTTTTGCTGTACAAGGCAAAATCTAAAATTGCACAGTGCAAAAGAAATGCATATCTTTTCCTTCAAATCTTCCATTTAGAGCAAGACAGCTTGGCAAAACACTGTTGGCTTCATTGTTACTTTTTATTATATTTAGTTCTGTTCTAAACACTGCATCACTTTATGGATGACAATGAGTATACCAATGCATCTAAATAGGTGTATTAATAGATGGTGTTTGGCAGCCCAGCAGTGTGGCCCAATGGACAAGAGGATGGTAATCACAATCCATTGTCAACGCTCCCTGCTTTTCCCGAAATGTATGTGACAATATTTTAAAGAGATGGTCAGTTCAACAGAACTATTTGTAACCCCTTTCACTTCTCATGACCTTGGTTGTTGGGTTTAGATAAATAGTTGACAAACTCTGCATATGGTTTTTACTGATGTTGACCATGAATTCACTGTTTGGTTTTAGGAAGACTCCTGACTGTAATGAAACTGGGTTTCTCCTCTGTAATATGTCTTCCAAATGGATCATGGTACATGGATGTCTATTTGGAGAGAAGGATTTTTTTGTTGACAGGCAGTGTGTTGCTTGTGTCATTAATGTTTTCATCTAGAACCATGCACTTCCATATTATTATATATGCATGTACTTGCATATTCCTACTTTTTAATTGCAAAACCAGAAACCTGAATAAATAATTACAGCACTTATTCCTTGGCTCCTGAAGGTTGGTAGGCTATAGCAGTCACATTTCCCCCATGTTGTCCCAACAAATCCATGGGCTTCATATAGCTGAATGGAGAATCATAACTTGTCCCTGAATGGTCATTTTCAAATTTTAAGTGTATTTTCAAGTGTAATCCCTTGGGGAAAAAAAATACACATTCTATCAATCCAATTGTTCAATAGAATAATATTAAGATGTTAATCCAATTCTTATCTTCCCATACCCTAGTGACTAAGAACATAAACATTCTTGACAAGTTCTTGGTTCTTTTCTTCCACCCAAATAGTTATTATTAAATTTTTTGTCTTTACTGTAACGGCCTGGGTGACAAACCTCTCCAAGATTCTCAAGGGCAGTGAAGCCAACCCACACAGGAACAAGATTTGATGAGGTCACTTCCACCACCTTCACCATATGTTTTCAAGCAGCTAATGCCAATGGAGTATTGTCCCTTGATGGATTAACAACTTCTGAAAAACAGGCAACAGATGGTAGGGACAAAACACATATCATTTTCTTTCTGAAGCAAGTTGTGGAGGAAAGAAAAAAAGGAAGAAAACAAAAACAGGCAGGTAGAATTATTTTCAAATGATGAGAAATCTCTGAAACTTCAAGCAACATTTTTCATGACTCATCAGCAGATTATACAATAATTTTAACCATATATTTTCATAGATTTCCCTGGGTTCATCTTAAAGGTTCTTGTGTATTCTTTCTCAAAGAAGTCTTTCCTAAGACTTCCTCCCTTTTTTGTTAAACTTCATCTGACTCTTCTATATCTTTTGTAATGCCAGTGGGCCTTACATAGAGTCAAAGGTTTAAAGCACCTGCATGACAAGAAAACAGGCACATCACTCACATAATGGGAAGTGGTTGTGATAGTCAGAATGGTTTCCAGGCACACTGGAAGAAAAAGAAAATGCAATTTCTTTGAAAAACTGGCTTACAGAGGAAAAAAAGCTCTCTGAAATTTTACTCAATTATACCGCAAATCCAACCACAATTACTTTGCTTTTTTTAAAAAAAAACATACTTTGAAGTGAAATAAAAATTGAGAAATATCACCAATTGCTCCACTAATAAATCTAGATAAAAAAATTAAACGGATTTCAATGAAATTAAGTTCTGAAATAATCTCCCTTGGTATTTCAGAAGTCCCAAGAAATACTGTAACATCTTTGGGGAGAAGTTTCATGATTATTTTTAATAAAACAATAGTATGTAACTATGTAACTCTTAGTTCTAATATAACAATGATGCCTGTGTGATGCAGTGGTTAAGATGCTGCACTAGGACCAGGAAGACCCAGGTCCCAGTCCACCTTCATGGATACCTCCTGGGTGACTTTGGGTCAGTCATTCTCCCTCGGCCCCATTTACCTCATATCTAAGCTGCCTTGAACTCCTGGGGAAACTATAAATCTAAATAACAACAACAGCAAACATAGCAAACATCTCAAAAGTAACAAACTGAGCTCAGGAAACATTTTTCCCTCTTTCCAGAATTTTCTCACTAATATAGCAATAAATCACATTTACCCTTGAGGATATTAATAGCCAATTTGCCTTCTCAGGAGTTTCAAAACCTTCAAAGCCCAAACAGTATGCACTTCTGATGTACAGTTCTGAAATTTATCCAAAGGGACATCTTTCCAACTGCACTTACAATTAAGGAGTTCCATATCTATCCTGAGGTTACACTAGGCAGGCCTGACAGTAATTCCTGCATCATTGAAATAGATGAGGGTGAATTGGTGGATGTGCCTGATATCCTATTTATTTTAGAAATTGCAGCAGAAAACACGGAAAGTTGGGATCAGGTTCAGTCCAAGGCAAAGTCAGATGGAAAGACTCAAGTCTTGCCAAGACTCAGGGAGTAAAAGCATTTATAGATTCAGACCCAAAGATGCACCATGTAGAACAAATCTCTCTGGCTGGAATATTGCTAAACCTGCCCTCTGGAACTGCTGAAGGGAGATTAAAATAGTCTCTGGTGAAGGCTCAGCAAAATGGCTTCAAGGAGTAAGGTAAACGACTTCAAGTAATTTGCAGTATGATATATTTATACATATTTAGATATATATAATTATATATCTAAACCATGCTAGGTTTAGAGCCTGAGAGTCCCATTCTGGGCACTTGGACATTCCTCTATTATCAGTCGAAAGTGTGGGTGCTTTTCCCCAATTCAGACAAAGGTCTCAATTATAGTAAGAGGCTGAGAAAGTTCCTACATTAGTAGGAAGGGAGATAAAATGGTTTCTGAAAGCGAAAACAATCTAGTTGTCAAGATTTCCGTAACCTAATCTCTTTTCCCTTTTAACAAATATGGTTAAAGAAGCTTCTACAAGAATCTCGCATTTCACTGTAATCACCTTTCAAGAACGTGATAGGTAGTATCTTGAAGTTCCTGTAACTGGCCAATATAGTGTAAATGTTTGGCAGAGTTCACCTTGTAACTCTGTCTCCAATTTGCTGTTTAATGATACAAATGGCTTTGTCTAAAATAGCTCTTAACAGGTACTTGGGTGATAGTCCATAAGTGCAGTTTGTTGTAATATTTCCCCACTGTTTGGCTCAGTACCTGTCCAATGCAGTTAGTGGGTGCAGCCCTATGGTTACGAAATTGAGCCTTAGCCAAGCAAGGAACGTTATTTGCCATTATTTGCTCCTATTCTGGGAGCAGGGTGGCTTTGAATCTCTGAGCCATTTAGGGAACACATCAGGGTGTCAGAAATGAATTCTTTCATAGGCAGCAAGGTTAGAAAAGGAGTCTAACTGCACACCATAAAGGAGCTGAGGAAACAGGTTAGTTGTAGGAGGATGCAATCTTCAAATCATTGCCGCATGCTTTAAGGAAAGCAGGAAACATAATTTAAATGGGTGGGCTCTGTTTATTCTGATATTTGAAAAATATAACTTGTTCAACCGGTTGATTGTCTATATACCAACAATGACAAAGTGGTGTTAGAGAAAATCATAACTTTTGTTTTTTGATCATTAATAACCACCTGTTAGCCCAGCTTGGGTCTAGGACATAATAAAAGCCACTTCTGCATAAATCAAGATTGACAAGTGCTTTTTCATTAGTCGCTGTAATCACAGCATTAAAGTGATTGCATCACTATGTGTTTATTGTCGTTTTGGCATTCTCACAGTTTGCTAAGGATGCCACTGAAGCTATTCCTGGCCTGAACTTGAACTCTGCTTTTGGAGTATGACTTTGCCTGGGATTACTCACTTCTTCTTGTACTTGTGCATGAACTTTGGACCATCTGCTGACTGTTGCAAGTGATAACTTACTGCATTCTTAACTCTGGTGGTTGGTAAGGAGATGAAGGGATGGCAGTTTTGAACTTGACTAGATTCATTAAATTGTTGTTTCTCATATTAATACACAAGAGCTTGCCTAAAGATGCTGAGCAGAACCTATCAATTTTCCCTGGCATATCTAAATGTACTGTGTTCCAGATGTGTCCTGTAACTTCCAAATGGCCCCTATGCCAAAACTGTACTCATTAACACAAGACACCATCTGCAGTCACAACATTCTAACCCATTTCTTTTCTAATTATAATAAAAATCCAATGAGGACATGTAACAAAGAAACATTTGCACATGACAAAGGTGAACATGGTGTCCGGTTCTATACTTTTGAAAGGGATTGATTAATGCCATCATAAATTAATAATTCAGGTAGAATGGGGGTTGAGGAGAAAGAGACCACCAATTAGCTGCAGTCCTTTGTATTTCATCCATTTTTGTTGGTTTTGCAAATTCTGCTCTATTGTGGCAATTTACCAAATGCCACCTTTTTAACGAAAATAAGAAAGCTGTTCTTGTTTGGTAACATGACTTATTTAATTATTAAGAAGCCAATCAATGTGGTAAATTCCAAAATAAATATTTTGTTCCTACAGACCTGCTCTCTTATGTACAGGTATGATTGATGCCTGTTGAAAATTAGTTTCTCTTTGGTCACAGAAAATAAGTGAATCTCACATTTTAGGAGAACTTGGAATGGATGGATGGATCAATGGATCAATGGATAGGAAAATAGTAGCAAATAAAATTCAACAACTCTGTAATGGCAGAATCTTGATGGAAGTGAATATTTCAGTTGCCTTCTGCTAATTTGTGAAGTGTATTATATCCAATCAAATCATACAAACATTCTGGAGACACTGTTTCTAGTGAGAGGCAGTTTGGTATAGTGGTTATGGTGCTGGAGCAGAAACCATGAAACTGTGAGTTCTAGTCCTCCCTTAGGCACAGAAGCTGGCTGGGTGACTTTGGGTCAGTTAGTCTCTATCAGCCCAATCCCCTTCACAGGGTTGTTGTTGTGGGGAAAATAGGAGGAGGGAGGATTACACACACCACTTTGAGTTGCACAAAATAAAGGCAGGATATAAATCTAATCAATAAATATTTATCTTGATGAGGCTGACTTTAGGAGTTGTTATCCTTATGCCAAGAGCCATGTCACTAGGGTCCCAATGACAGACCCTGAAACCTTTTCTTGTCCCTCCATCTTGTTTTCTCTCCCTGTTCTCTCAGAGTAAAGGCAACATGACAAAATGAGGAAGAAGAGTTTGCATTACTTTTTTTCTGGGAATTATTGATTGAATTGTAGACAGAGGAAAACAATAGATGCAGAGGCAGTAGTGATAACAGCAAAAATTGTGGGACTATTTGGGGAAGGAGAATCATCTTAAAATATCTTTCCCCAATTTTGAATCAGCACTCATCTTGATATAGATAGAGGTGTCTAAATTTCAGAAATTTAATTACTGAAGGACACATCTAAACTTTACTCTGGTGGCTTTACTGGCATGAATCTGTCTGTGCCGTGAAATGCTTATATATGAGCAAATATAATCACTTGAATAAAGCTGGAGTTGAGAATCCCCCCTCCCACAAAAAAATTGTCCTCTTCACATAGAAGAGTTTTCAGTTCAGCATAGCAGAATATTCTGTTGATGCCTCATAAATAGGACTCGCACAACTGGGCTGCAAAAATCCAGTCAACAACTAGATGACAGGAAAAGGATACTGAAAATTCTCTTTGATC
The DNA here is from genome assembly GCF_035149785.1 of Candoia aspera. Lineage (NCBI taxonomy): Eukaryota > Metazoa > Chordata > Lepidosauria > Squamata > Candoiidae > Candoia > Candoia aspera. Next base: position 65,829,592 of record NC_086153.1, on the reverse strand, counting down.
TACCAGGCAACTGGATTTTTGCAGCCATTTCTAGTAACTCTACTTACCCATCTCCAACAAAAAGCAGCACGGAATTGTATAAATCCAAATATAAGAGTTAGAAAGTTTAATCACCCTTCACTGAAGCAAAAGTCATCATGGTTCAAGGGAGAGATTATTGAATCTGGAAAGTTTGGGCTCACACCTCAGTCAGGCCTTGAATAAGAAACATATAGGAAATGCTGCATGGTTAATTTTATTTGGATGCATCAGGTCTCACTCAAGAAGCTTAAGAAGGACTAAATTACATATGACTTTATGTGGCTCAGATGATTTAAACATACTGAGGTTGAGACCAGGTTTCAGAGAATATACTTCTCTAATCTTGGCTTGCAGTGTGCTTCCAGGCCCAGTTCTAGGATGGTAGATATTAACTTAATACTGCTAAGTGAGTAGATGTGACTTTATTCTTTTGGAAACATTCTGCCAAAAGCAATCCTCAGGCTTAACTTCCAGTAAAGGTGTAGTTATTCTTCTGTCATAAAACTCTCCAGCCACTGCTAGTGAATGAAAAAGAACTGACATACTATTTGGCCTTTGGTGCTGACATTTGATGTCTTTTATATCAGCACGATATAGTACTTTTATGAAGGCAATCCTATGCATGTTTACACAGGAGCAAATCCTGTTAACTTCAATAGGATTTATTCTGTCAGTGAATTTAGGATTGTAGCCTTAATATTCTTGAGGGGTTTTTTTTTGTAATTCCACCTACCCACAGATACACACTCTTACTGGATTTGGGGGGTTACTTTTCTTTGTAAGATACTTTATATAAAGGCATTAATTTAACTTCTATAAATAATCCTTCACATTTGCTTCTTTCCGCCCTCTTACACCTGATGAGCTAAATCCCTCGGCCATTAGAGTTATTTATTTATCAAAATACATTCCTATCTTACAAGTGAGTCTTTCCATCACTGAGTTTCCATCTCTTAAAAGGATCTATCCCTGGTGGATACCCCTGCCCTTCTCTGTCAGGGCCATTCAGGGGAGGGTTTCTAAGAAAAACTTAGAATGTGTATGTATGCATGTCACATACCTTTCAAGCCAAGCTGGTGTCTAGCCAGAAGGGCAGCCTGATGCCTTCCAGATATGTGAAAGTTCATTTCTCAGGGATCAAAATCTATGGGAGTTGAATTGAATTCAAATGGAACTAGTGGAGGTGAAAAAGCATAGCATAATGTGCCAGTCTTAAAAAGTATTCCACTATGCTGAAGTAACCTTCCCTCCGGTTTAGATATTGCTCTACTGCTGGTGAAATTATTCTGAGCCATTGCTTGTAATGGAATTGTATGTAAGCACTGTTACGTAAAAATGGGGTGAAACACCATCTGCCATTCAGCAACAGGCAGCCTTGCACGACATGACATTTCGTGACTTCTGTCTTCAGTGTAAAGTTAGCAAGTAATCCTGAGTGAATAAACTTCATCTAACGTTTAAAATATCAGGGGGGGAAATCAAATGGTTCTGAAGAAAGCCCCTTTCTCTCCCTCCCTCTCTCTTTCTCTCTCTCTTGTACTGTATGCATTAAACTTTGATTTCCCCACTGCTACCCCCCATCCCCCCAAAGATGCTACAGGACCTCTTTCAAATCTTTGGATCTTCTTTCAGATAAAGGAGACAATCTATTGGGATAGAATAATAGACCTAAAAATAAAGTTGTTTGAGATAGCATAGATTAACAGAATGAAGTGGTGAGAGAATGATCACATTTGATTCCATAGAATTCTCGGCATTTAGCTGCTGTTTAGGTATAATAGCACATTTGCACCTATGGGAAAGGAGGGAGCTATCAGATAAGGATGAATCATGGGGGCAGGGGGAGGACTCGTGCCACCTGGAGACAGGGCATAAGCAAACATATTGAAGGCTTTTTTAATCACTATCACAATTACTGATAGTCACTCTCTCAAGCTGAAGTCAACTCTCTCCGCTTAGACTTATTATTGCTTGTTTCTTTTTATGAACCAAACATATCTTATTGATCCTATGGAACTTCAATTGTTTTTCTCTAAGTTTATCGGGTAGCTATTGGTTTATAGTTTTTTCTTAACATTAATATTTGATTAGGCCCTTAATTTCTTCAGCAAAGGATCGTTACCTTGTTGTGGTGCTGGAGCTTGAGCACCTCAATGATGCCATGAGCTAAACTGTGAAGGGCCACCCAAGACGGGAAGGTCATGACAGAGAGGTCAGACTAAATGCGATCCCTGGGGAAGGTAATGGCAACCCACCCCAGTATTCTTGCCATGAAAACTAAATGGATCAGTACAACCAGAGATATGTCGGTATACCATCGGAAGATGAGACCCCCCAGGTCGGAAGATGATCAAAATGCTACTGGGGAGGAACAGAGGATGAGTTCAACTAGCCCCAGACGTGATGACGCAGCTAGCTCAAAGCCGAAAGGACGGCTAGCAGCCGACGGTGCTGGTGGTGAACGGCGAATCCGATGTTCTAAGGATCAACACACCATTGGAACCTGGAATGTAAGATCTATGAGCCAGGGCAAATTGGATGTGGTTATTGGTGAGATGTCAAGATTAAACATAGACATTTTGGGCGTCAGTGAACTGAAATGGACTGGAATGGGCCACTTCACATCAAATGACCACCAGATCTACTACTGTGGACAAGAGGACCACAGAAGAAATGGAGTAGCCTTCATAATTAATAGTAAAGTGGCTAAAGCAGTGCTTGGATACAATCCAAAAAATGACAGAATGATCTCAATTCGAATTCAGGGCAAGCCATCTAACATCACAGTGATCCAAATATACGCCCCAACCACAAATGCTGAAGAAGCTGAAGTAGAGCAGTTCTATGAGGATCTGCAGCACCTACTGGACAACACACCTAAAAGAGATGTTATTTTCATCACAGGAGACTGGAATGCTAAGGTGGGCAGTCAAATGACACCTGGAATTACAGGTAAGTATGGCCTGGGAGAACAAAACGAAGCAGGACATAGGCTGATAGAATTATGCCAAGACAATTCACTCTGCATAACAAACACTCTCTTCCAACAACCTAAGAGACAGCTTTATACATGGACTTCACCAGGTGGACAACACCGAAATCAGATTGACTACATCCTTTGCAGCCAAAGGTGGAGGACATCTGTACAGTCGGTAAAAACAAGACCTGGAGCTGACTGTAGTTCAGATCACGAACTTCTTCTTGCACAATTTAGGATCAGACTAAAGAGACAGAAGTTCGCAGGATTGTTCAGGAGGCGGCAACAAAATACATCCCAAAGAAAGAGAAAACCAAGAAGGCAAAATGGCTGTCTGCTGAGACACTAGAAGTAGCCCAAGAAAGAAGGAAAGCAAACGGCAACAGTGATAGGGGGAGATATGCCCAATTAAATGCAAAATTCCAGAGGTTGGGCAGAAGAGATAAGGAATTATTTTTAAACAAGCAATGCATGGAAGTGGAAGAAGACAATAGAATAGGAAGGACAAGAAACCTCTTCCAGAAAATTAGAAACATCGGCGGTAAATTCCAGGCCAAAATGGGTATGATCAAAAACAAAGATGGCAAGGACCTAACAGAAGAAGAAGAGATCAAGAAAAGGTGGCAAGAATATACAGAAGACCTGTATAGGAAGGATAACAATATCGGGGATAGCTTTGACGGTGTGGTCAGTGAGCTAGAGCCAGACATCCTGAAGAGTGAGGTTGAGTGGGCCTTAAGAAGCATTGCTAATAACAAGGCAGCAGGAGATGATGGCATCCCAGCTGAACTGTTCAAAATCTTACGACATGATGCTGTCAAGGTAATGCATGCTATATGCCAGCAATTTGGAAAACACAGGAATGGCCATCAGATTGGAAAAAATCAACTTATATCCCCATACCAAAAAAGGGAAACACGAAAGAATGTTCAAACTATCGAACAGTGGCACTCATTTCACATGCCAGTAAGGTAATGCTCAAGATCCTGCAAGGTAGACTTCAGCAATTCATGGAGCAAGAATTGCCAGATGTACAAGCTGGGTTTAGAAAAGGCAGAGGAACTAGGGACCAAACTGCCAATATCCGCTGGATAATGGAAAAAGCCAGGGAGTTTCAGAAAAACATCTATTTCTGTTTTATTGACTATTCTAAAGCCTTTGACTGTGTGGACCATAACAAATTGTGGCAAGTTCTTAGCGGTATGGGGATACCAAGTCATCTTGTATGCCTCCTGAAGAATCTGTATAACGACCAAGTAGCAACAGTAAGAACAGACCACAGAACAACGGACTGGTTTAAGATTGGGAAAGGAGTACGGCAGGGCTGTATACTCTCACCCTATCTATTCAACTTGTATGCAGAACACATCATGCGACAAGCTGGGCTTGAGGAATCCAAGGCTGGAGTTAAAATCGCTGGAAGAAACATTAACAATCTCAGATATGCAGATGATACCACTTTGATGGCTGAAAGTGAAGAGGAACTGAGGAGCCTTATGATGAAGGTGAAAGAAGAAAGTGCAAAAGCTGGTTCACAGCTAAACCTCAAAAAAAACCAAGATTATGGCAACCAGCTTGATTGATAACTGGCAAATAGAGGGAGAAAATGTAGAAGCAGTGAAAAACTTTGTATTCCTAGGTGCAAAGATTACTGCAGATGCTGACTGCAGTCAGGAAATCAGAAGACCCTTAATCCTTGGGAGAAGAGCAATGACAAATCTCGATAAAATAGTTAAGAGCAGAGACATCACACTGACAACAAAGGCCCGCATAGTTAAAGCAATGGTGTTCCCCGTAGTAACATATGGCTGCGAGAGCTGGACCATAAGGAAGGCTGAGAGAAGGAAGATCGATGCTTTTGAACTGTGGTGTTGGAAGAAAATTCTGAGAGTGCCTTGGACTGTCAGAAGATCAAACCAGTCCATCCTCCAGGAAATAAAGCCAGACTGCTCACTTGAGGGAATGATATTCAAGGCAAAACTGAAATACTTTGGCCACATAATGAGAAGACAGGACACCCTGGAGAAGATGCTGATGCTAGGGAGAGTGGAAGGCAAAAGGAAGAGGGGCCGACCAAAGGCAAGATGGATGGATGATATTCTAGAGGTGACGGACTTGTCCCTGGGGGAGCTGGGGGTGTCGACGACCGACAGGAAGCTCTGGCGTGGGCTGGTCCATGAAGTCACGAAGAGTCAGAAGCGACTAAACAAATAAACAAACAACAACAGGCCCTTAATTTAGTTTTATCGTGTAGAGAAATCTATCTACTGTATGTGGTCACTAAGAGTCAACAATGAGTTGATGGCACAAATCAATCAATTAATTTAGTTTTGAATGTTTAAGTATTTCAGGTTTAAGTTAGCTAAGTTTAAAGCTAAGTTTTTAAACACTAAGTTTAAAGCTAAGTTTTATATTATCATCTGATAGTGTATTTTGGTTTACTCTTATTTTAATTCTGTTATTTCCTTAAGGATTGCATTTATGCCTTTATTCTACCTACACATCTATTTAATCTTCTTTTCTTTGTTCTTAATTTTTCTTGTATTTTATAATTTCTGTTCTGGAATTGTATTAATCATTTGTCAGTTGTCAAAATAAATTTTATTGATTGATTGATTGACTGATTGAAGGTATCACTTGAATTTTCTCCCTGCTGAAATAAAATGTAAGGAAAGAAAATACAGTATTTTAAAGTAGATGACACAACTGGGAAATAGTCCTTGCTAATTCATGTGACCTAATTATTATTCCTAATATTATGCATGGGAATGGGGATTAAGGCTGGCAGATAGTGATACTTTATGAATTCATCATCTTGTTATCATGATATTCATCCTACAAATTCCTGATTTGTAGTCTCTTAACCACTATATCACAGCAACTTAAATAGCAAAAATCAAAAGATGTATTAAAAGCATTGCTACTTTTACTCAAAACCATTAAAGATGAGTAATAATTTAAATAATCAACAAGAGGATAATAAGGAATTACAGGCATTTGCTCTCCATTTTTGCCAGCTGTTCCGGTGGCATGAATTCATGGGTATCCACCCACTAGATGAAACTCAGCATTCCAGGGCCGAACATCCTCTATTTCTAATATCCCTTTCCCTCCCACCTGGATCTATACAATCACTTTATTCTCCCCTTCTCATTGTCCTATGATCACAACTTACTTTTAATTTCACCTGCTGACTTAGACAGACTATCCAAAAAATGCATGAAAAGCTGTACCTAGAAAAGGTTTTTTTATTAAAGTTCCTTGGGAAAAATCTATTTTAATCACATAACTCTGGAGTAAATGGTTTGACATGATGTGTCATAGTTTCATGGTCTTATTTTCTGATTATCTTGTCTCTTATTTCTTCCACCTTCTCAAACATACCCAAAATAAATCCAGTACTTCCTTTGTGTCAGTAGGGTAACCACCCACTTCCTTTAGAAGTGCAGTTTCCACTGGAAACTCTAAACCAAAGTCTTATGCATCCTTTTGCCAATCAGGTTTTTCACCTCCATCCCCTTTTACCATTTGTTTCCACAGTTAATAGTTTTCTGGGTTTTTATTTACTTTTTCTCCACTAACTACCTTATCATTACATTTGTAGGGTTACGATTTTGATTTAAAATGGCTCACAAGAAAAGCCCCATGATTCCATTTAATAAACAAAGAATTTGAACACTGACTTCTTAGAAGCAGAATAGCAGACCAGCCCATGTGACAGCAAGTTGATATACCGACCAATTCGTAGAGCTACGTGTGTGCCATGCATCAGTTCTAGCACCTATTTCTACACCTTTGGGTTTATATATGTATGGATGTGGAGGACATCTGGCAATGCACCATCATTTGCTTTCTGTGTATTCATGAATCAGTGGAAATTCAGAGCTTGGATTGCCAATCTGCATCTAACTGTGGAGAAAGCACACATCCATGCTACATGTGCACCTGCAGTGTCAAGGAACAATTGTAACGTAAGAGGATACAAGTCACAACTGCAGAGATTGTCCTATCAGGAAATCTCATCTTTTTCTCAGAGTTCAGCCTCAGTTATTTGCTGGGTAAGCATTGCTAAATTACTCATATTGTCACAGCTAAGCTGTAACATTTTAAGCTGTTAAGAATATTCCACACTAGAATCTAGGTATCCAGAAAGATCATGGCAGCCATTAAAGCCAATACGAACTTAGTCATGATATGACAGTACTCTCTTTCAAAATCTACTTAGACTTTTCCAAAGTCATGTCTCCAGTTACCCACCAATGTTGAGCTCGTATGTCATGGGATAAATCTGAAATAAACCATTTCCCCCTAAATTCTAGGAAACGTAGGAGTTGCATTCTTGCCATATCTAGAGAATAGTGCTGCGCATGCTTTGAAAAAATGGTGGGGGCATTGTGTGAGAATGGAACATCTCAGTCATTCATTAAAGCAGCATGACTTTAAAGTCCTTCTAGATCATTTTCGAAGTGTATAAAACCCTACTAAAGGTTTTTCAAGTTTTCAAGACAACTTGAAAACTCAGGTTGGGGAAGGCTGCATTGAACTCTTAATCCAGCACATGTGCCACCAAAATTGAAAAGGAACATTTTCAGTGAACTTTCTTATCTCCATTAAGGGTAAGGCTCCTGGCCACTGCAGATGGGTACACTCATGAAAGTCATGCACACAACTGTGACTGGCAAAGAGACAATGATGTGTAATATTATGGAGGTTTTGTATCCCTTTAATTTCTTAAATTCGTGTGGCGCAGAGCAGTAGGTGGCAGTATTGCAGTCAAAACTCTCCCCACGACCCGAGTTTGATCCCAGCGGAAGCTGGATTCTCTCTCGGGTAGCCGGCTCAGGTCGACTCAGCCTTCCATCCTTCCGAGGTCAGTAAAATGAGGACCCAGCTCGCTGGGGAAGGTGACGACTGGGGAAGGCAATGGCAAACCACCCCGCTCTATAGTCTGCCAAGAAAACATCACAAAAGCAGTGTCCCCCCAAAGAGACATGACTCAGTGCTTGCACAGGGGACCTTTGCCCTGTCACCAATTTCTTAATATATACCTTGTATGCTTTTACTTTATGGGTATTTTCAACTTAGTTTTCATATATAAGTTATTTATAGTGGTTATTTGTCTTTGAGTTGATAGTTTCTTCCCATGTCTTGGCCAGGATCCAGCATTTTCTAAAGATAAAAAGCACACCTGCCTATAACATAACAAGTTGGCATAATTGTTTTTGAATCAAATATTAAAGTATGCGCTGCAACCCTTTTTTTGTTTAAAAAATATTGCGAAAATATTTTTCTGTGAAGAAAAAAACAGATGAAGTTTTAGTGCAGATGCTAAGTTAGCATCATGTGGAAAGCTAATTGTAACTTTTTCCCAATCCAAAAAGTTGGACCCTTACCTAGAAGTTGCCTAGTCATTAATCATGTAGAACTTATTTAAGAATAAATATGCACAGTATTTTCAAAAGATATATCAATGAATGGTGTGTGATTGTGTGTGTGTTTTCAATATTATAAAATATTAGTAGAATTTTATTAGATTCTCTAACATTTGTAATTCCTGAATTTTCAAGACCATTTCTAAGCTTCTGCAGGTCAGGTAGAAAAAGTCCTGAATGAAATCCTAGATAGTTTCTACCAGTCAAAATTAACAGTCCCGAGCCAAATATAATTCAAGATGTTAGCTAGCCATATTCCCAGTACTATCCTTGAAGGATTTCTTGAAGTTCTTGAAGAATTTCTTTGCCGAGAACAGATCTCATATCCCACATTTTGTTAGAAAACCTGTGTTTTAAAATAGGAGCTCCTGTACTGGGAAGTTAATTGACACTGAGAGATGAATATTTTCTGAAAATTTTGTTTTAGCTTCTTTGATAAAAAGTCAGGCAATGTTTCTGACAGTTTTTCCCTTGATATTGACATGCTTTGTCTGTCACACATTTAAAATGCAATATATACTGTATATTGACAGAATATATTGTTTGCTTCAGAATAGCTTCAAAGAAAACTTAGAAAAAGCTGCCGTTATAACATGATATAAGCAGGAACTTTTCCATCACTGGGAGCAGTGTTGGAGATTTAAATGTTCAGTGTGTGCAGGTGAACCTTCCTGAGAGCAGGAACCTGACTTGAGCAATGATTGGTGATTTTATAACTGTAATAGAAGGGAGAGATATTTATAGAAAATACCTGATAGAGATAGGCAAAGGCTAGCACCTCCCTAACTGCATCCTGCCAGGAGAA